>NC_053026.1:550717632-551034460 GCF_003073215.2 Triticum urartu
ACGTCACCTCCTGGGGTCGTTGATGTTTGGCCTTCTCATGTCATCGCCTCAGGAGATTCGCCCAGAGCAGGTTACCTAACCATCTTGCAGGATCACCGCAGCCATCAAGAATCAAGACCAGGCGCAACCCGCCTTGAGGTAGGGCCTCATGAGTCCCGCGCTAGCTCACGAGTTCCCAGACACACCTCGTCTAGCCCTGTCGTGCAAGCCACGTGTCAGGGCGGGGCTGTACACGCCCCGGGGGCTCCACGCAGAGGGAGCCCCCACCCATGCGCCAGTGGAAGCACCATGCTCCATGCTAGCAGTCGACAAGGCCGAGGAGCGGTTATGCCCGTGCAAGTGAAGTAGCGCCATGCTCCACGCTGGTTATAAACAACTGAGGGCGGCCCCATGGCCGTACCAACCTCGGGGAGCCTCCGGGCTCAGTGTCTAGCCTCACCGCAACGCTTTCCCCTCGGGAGAGTGCTACCTCTTGAGCATGCGTTGGTTTTCCCTTGAAGTGGAAAGGGTGATGCGGCAAAGCAGCGTAAGTATTTCCCTCGGTTTTTGAGACCCAAGGTATCAATCCAGTAGGAGACCACGCATGACTCACCTCGCACCTACACAAACAAATAATAACCTCGCAACCAACGCGATAAAGGGGTTGTCCATCCCTTCTCGGCCACTTGCAAGAGTGAAATGTGATAAAGAGAATAATAATAATATAACTATTTTTGGTATTTTTTATGATATAGATTGAAAGTAAAGATTGCAAAATAAAATAGATTGGAAACTTGTATGATGGAGAATTGACCCGGCGGCCATAGGTTTCACTAGTGGCTTCTCTCAAGATAGCATATGTATTACGGTGGGTGAACAAATTACTATCAAGCAATTGATACAAAAGCGAATAATTATGAGAATATATAGGTATGATCATGTATATAGACATCACATCTGTGACAAGTAGACCGACTCCTACCTGCATCTACTACTATTACTCCACACATCGACCGCTATCCAGTATGCATCTAGAGTATTAAGTTCATAAGAACAGAGTAACGCCTTAAGCAAGATGACATGACGTAGAGGGATAGACTCATGCAATATGAAGAAAACCCCATCTTGTTATCCTCGATGGCAACAATACAATACGTGCCTTGCTGCCCCTACTGACACCGATTGAACCCAAAGCTAAGCACTTCTCACATTGCAAGAAAGATCAATCTAGTAGGCCAAACCAAACTGATAATTCGAAGAGACTTGCAAAGATAACTGCTACCTCTTGAGCATGCGTTGGTTTTCCCCGAAGAGGAAGAGATGATGCAACAAAGTAGCGTAAGTATTTCCCTCATTTTTTGAGAACCAAGGTATCAATCTAGTAGGAGGCTACGGGCGAGTCCCTCGTACCTGCACAAAACAAATAAATCCTCGCAACCAACGCAAATAGGGGTTGTCAATCCCTATAAGGCCACTTACGAGAGTGAGATCTAATACATATGATAAGATAATATTTTTGGTATTTTTATGATAAAGATGCAAAGTAAAATAAAGGCAAAGTAAATAGCAAAGGAAATAACTAAGTAGTAGGAGATTAATATGATAAAGATAGAACCGGGGGCCATAGGTTTCACTAGTGGCTTCTCTCGAGAGCATAAGTATACTACGGTGGGTGAACTAATTACTGTTGAGCAATTGACAGAATTGAGCATAGTTATGCGAATATCTAGGTATGATCATGTATATAGGCATCACGTTCGAGACAAGTAGACCGACTCCTGCCTGCATCTACTACTATTACTCCACTCATCGACCGCTATCCAGCATGCATCTAGAGTATTAAGTTAAAAACAGATTAACGCCTTAAGCAAGATGACATGATGTAGAGGGATAGACTCATGCAATATGAAGAAAACCCCATCTTGTTATCCTCGATGGCAACAATACAATACGTGCCTTGCTGCCCCTACTGTCACTGGGAAAGGACACCGCAAGATTGAACCCAAAGCTAAGAACTTCTCCCATTGCAAGAAAGATCAATCTAGTAGGCCAAACCAAACTGATAATTCGAAGAGACTTGCAAAGATAACCAATCATACATAAAAGAATTCAGAGAAGATTCAAATATATTCATAGATAGACTTGATCATAAACCCACAATTCATCGCTCTCAACAAACACACCGCAAAAAGAAGATTACATCGAATAGATCTCCACAAGAGAGGGGTAGAACATTGTATTGAGATCCAAAAAGAGAGAAGAAACCATCTAGCTACCAACTATGGACCCGTAGGTCTGAGGTAAACTACTCACACTTCATCGGAGGGGCTATGGTGTTGATGTAGAATCCCTCCGTGATCGATGCCCCCTCCGGCGGAGATCCGGAACAGGCCCCAAGATGGGATCTCGTGGATACAGAAAGTTACGGCGGTGGAATTAGGGTTTTGGCTCCGTATGTGATCGTTTGGGGGTACGTAGTTATATATATGAGGAAGGAGTACGTCGGTGGAGCAACAGGGGGCCCACGAGTGTGGAGGGCACGCCTGGGGGGGTAGGCGCGCCCCCCTACCTCGTGGCCTCCTCTTTCTTTCTTGACGTAGGGTCCAAGTCTCCCGGGTCTTGTTCGTTGAGAAAATCACGTTCCTGAAGGTTTCATTCCGTTTGGACTCCGTTTGATATTCCTTTTCTTCGAAACCCTAAAACAGGCAAAAAACAGCAATTCTGGGCTGGGCCTCCGGTTAATAGGTTAGTCCCAAAAATAATATAAAAGTGGATAATATAGCCCAATAATGTCCAAAATGGTAGATAATATAGCATGGAGCAATCAAAAATTATAGATACGTTGGAGACGTATCAATGACCCTAGTAGTACTGAACTCCAACTGGAAAGCTTGTTACTCGATGTTCCATTCAGCGACTCTTCCGGCAGAGTTGGGGCTCCTGAGCACTCGCTCCAATGGGTAAGCTGAGACGACCTTGATGGGGTGGCCCTGGAAGTAGTGCCGCAGGTTTCGCGAGGCCACCAGGAACGTGACCAGGAGGTTCTGAGGCATGGGGTACCGTGCTCTTGCATCCCGCAACACCGTGCTGACGAAGTATACCGGGTGCTCGGCGAGGGTAGGCATGCTGATGAGGCTTGCGCCCTCCTGGAGTTGGGGTGCCTCCTAAGGAGAGGGAACCCCTAATGCTTGATCGCTAGTCGGGGCCTTCGCGGGTTCGGGGGCCTCGTCCTGCTGAGCCTGATCCTCTGCCGCTGCTGCTGCTGCCCTTGTGGCGCCCTTCTGGTCTTTCGTCGTCTCTGCTGGAGGCGTGGCATGGCGCGATGCGCCCTTAGCTTGGTGTTCTCCCCGAACTGCCACCAGAGCCGCGCCGGCTTAGTACAGGGTGGCGGCGAGATAGAGCACTAGGGGCTCGCGAGGTCGCGGCGCCACCATCAGTGGAGGGCTGGTCAGGTATCTCTTGAGGTCTTGAAAAGCTTGGCCGCCCTCCGGGGTCCACTCAAACGGGCCCTTCTTTTTCATCATCTTGAAGAAGGGTAGGGCGCGCTCTCCCATCTTGGAGATGAAGCGCCCCAACGCAGTCACCCGACCAGCCAACTTCTGCATTTCCTTGAGGGTCTGCAGTGGACTCATGTCTTCAATGCCTTGACCTTCTCTGGGTTGGCCTCGATCCCCCTGTGGGACACCAAGAAACCCAGCAGCTTGCCAGAAGGGATGCCAAACACGCATTTCTTCGGGTTGAGCCGCAAGTCCACCTGGCGAAGGCTTTCAAAGGTCTCCTCCAGGTCTTGGATCAAGGTCCCCGCCTCCTGAGACTTCACCATGATGTCGTCGACGTAGGCTTCAGGGTTTCTCCCGATCTGCCGCCCTAAGGCGATGTGCATGAGCCGTTGGAAGGTTGCGCCCGCGTTGCGCAGCCCGAATAGCATGCAGGTGTAGCACTACACCCCACATGGGGTCAGGAAGGTCGTCTTCTCCACATCTTCTACCGCCATCTTGATCTGGTGATATCCTGAGAACGCATCCAGGAAGCATAACAAGTCGCACTCGGCGGTGGAGTCGACGATCTGGCCGATGCGTGGAAGCGGGAACGGATCTTGGGGGCAGGCCTTGTTGAGGTTGGTGAAGTCGAGGCACATCCGCTCCTTCCTGCCTTTCTTGGGGACGACGACGGGGTTTGCCAGCCACTCGGGGTACCGAACCTCGCGAATGACACCCGCAGCCTCCAACTTGCTGGTTTCTTGGATGATGAAAGCTTGCTTCTCCGTGGACTGTCGCCCTGCCTCTACTTCACGGGGCATACGTTGGGGCACACCTTCAGGTGGTGCTCTATTACGTCTCTTCGGACCCCTACCAGCTGATCGGGCTCCCATGTGAACACTCCCTTGTTTGCACGCAAGAAACTCACTAGCGCCTCCTCCTGACAAGGCTCAAGGATAGCGCCTATGGTAAAGGTTGCCCACGAGGACCCGTCCTCCTCGACTGGCACTTGCTTGGTTTCTGCCTTGTCCTGAGTGAAGAACTGCCTCTTCTTGGTTGGTGTGGCTCCCTTGGCCTTGGAGGTATCCATGTTGGTGGGTCATGCTATCACGGCAGCCTTGAGGGCAAGCTTGAGCGCCGGCAGGGCCTCCTTGGCGTCCCCCTTCATGGTGAGGGCACCTTTGCTCCCCGGCATCTTCATGAGGTTGTAAGCAGGATGGGTTGCTGCCATGAACTGGGCCAGAGCTGGGTACCCGAGGATGGCATTGTACGGGAGGCCAATGTGGGTGATGTCGAAGTCGATGAGCTCGGTGCAGTAGTTGTCGCGCGTGCCGAAGGTCACGGGGAGGCGGATCTGCCCCAGGGAGCGGGCGGAGCCTCCGCCAACCCCCGAGAAGGGCTTGCTGGGGCGGAGCCGTTCGAATGGTACGTGAAGGAGGCTGAAGGCTTCGACGGAGAGCACATTGAGGCCGGCGCCACCGTCGACAAGCGTCTTGGTGATGGATACGCGGCAGATGGTGGGCGCGCACAGCATCGAGAGGGCACCCGAGCTGACTGTGGAGGCAGGATGACCCTCTGAGTCGAAGGTGAGGTCGGCCTCAGGTGCGGCCCAGCCAGGCGGAGCCCCTGGGTGCCTAGAAGCGGCACCGATCTAGCGAAAGTATGGCTTGACATGCCGATCTGAGGGTGGTGCTTGTGAACCACCGAGAAGAGCTGCGACGATGGGGGCCGCCGGTTCCCTGAAGCGAGTGATGAAAAGGTTGCGCAGCTCGTCCCAGGTGGCGACAAAGGACTCCGGTAAGTGGAGGAGCCAAGCACGCGGCGCACCTACAAGGGCCATCGGGAACTAGTTGGCCATGATCTTGCCGTCACCCCCGGTTTCTAGAACGGCCTCCTCGTACGCCAGCAGGAAAACCAACGGGTCCGCCGCGCTGTCGTAGCGCGGCGGCATCTCCAACTTGAACTTGGGTGGCCACTGCACCCACCGCAAGGCGGGGGCAAGGGCTCGGAGCCCCTGAGCGCCGCTGTGGGCACCGGTAAATCCAGCTGCAGGGGCGCCCACCATGGGGGAGCGGGCGTGGATATGGTGGAGCGCGAATCGACGGAAGAAAGACTCCGGCGCACCCCTACCTGGCGCGCCAAATGTTGGATCACGGGTTCTGTCAAAACCCTTAAGGTTCAAACACAGGGGTGCGCGTGACGATTTCCCCCTACCGATCCATGTCCTAGCTCAGCTAAGATCTTACGAACTAACTCGACGAACTCGCAACACAAAGGACACAAGATTTATACTAGTTTGGGCCACCGTTGTGGTGTAATACCCTACTCCAGTGTGGTGGTGGTGGATTGCCTCCAGGGCTGATGATGAACAGTACAAGGGGAAGAACAGCCCCTGAGGTTGAGGCGTTCTTGTGCTTGGCGAACTTGTGTGTGTGAGGATTTGATTCCCCCCTAGCTATGGTGGTGGCTAGTCCTATTCATAGAGGCCCTGGTCCTCTTCCCAAATATTGAGCGGGAAGGGAGACAACAATGGCCAATTTGAAAGGGGACAGCTAGTACAGCTTATCCTGACAAAAGTGGTCTTCACCTACAAAAGGCTCTGGTGGTGACGCCGCCTTGGGCTCCACGGTGACCTCCATCTTGCCGTCCTGCTGGTCTTGGTCTCGTTGCACCGATATGGAAACCTTTGCTTGATGCCTCGGTACTCCGCGCCAGTGCTTTCCCCCTTAGCAATAAAGAGGAAACAAGGACATTGCGCGCACTGGCGCCCACCTGGCGCCCGCATGGTCTTGATCGTCAAGGCTCACGTCACTAGAACCTCGTGAGGTTTGCCTGGCCTTGAACTCTCCACCCCTCGCGAGCCAGCCTGGTGAGTCCACTCCTGAGGAGGTCATGTGTCGTCTGCCTCATGAGGCTTGGCCCCTCGCGAAGGTCTTGAATGTCTTGCTGATGAAGACGGGCCATACATGCCTGCTAGCAAAGCCATGCTGTTGGCCGCAGGCAGGCAAGTCTGGGGACCCCCATTCCTAGAACGCCGACACTATGCTCATAATTACAGCATTCTATGAGTTAACCTCTCAATAGGCATATCACTTTTGAAGTCCCGATTCTAAGCCATAAACCATGGTGCACTAAACTATCAAGTAGTCATCATACCGAGCTTTGCCAAACGTTCATAACGTCTGCATCTGCTCCTGTAATAGGTCCGTCACTTAGCGGTGCATCAAGGACATAATTCTTCTGTGCAGCAACGAGGGTAATCCTTAGATCACGGATCCAATACGCATCATTGCTACTATCATCTTTCAATATATTTTTCTCTAGGAACATATCATAAATAAAACGGGGAAGCTATACGCGAGCAATTGATCTTGAACACTACTATCAGCGTCCCTCTTCCTCTTGAAGATCCATTTATTTTTAATGACTCATCGATCATCGGGCAAGTCAATCAAAGTCCATACTTTGTTCTCATACATGGATCCCATCTCAGATTTCATGGCCTCAAGCCATTTCGCGGAATCTGGGCTCATCATCGCTTCCTCATAGTTCGTAGGTTCGTCATGGTCTAGTAACATGACTTCCAGAAAGGATCACTGTCGGTGTCAAAACCGGCGGATCTCTGGTAGGGGGTCCCGAACTGTGCGTCTAGGCCGGATGGTAACAGGAGACAAGGGACACGAAGTTTACCCAGGTTCGAGCCCTCTCGATGGAGGTAAAACCCTATGTCCTGCTTGATTAATATTGATGATATGGGTAGTCCAAGAGTAGATCTACCACGAGATCGAGGAGGCTAAACCCTAGAAGCTAGCCTATGGTATGATTGTTGATGTGTACGTTGTCCTACGGACTAAACCCTCTTCGGTTTATATAGACACTGGAGAGGGTTAGGGTTACACAAAGTCGGTTACAATGGTAGGAGATCTTCATATCCGTATCGCCAAGCTTGCCTTCCACGCCAAGGAAAGTCCCATCCGGACACGGGACGGAGTCTTCAATCTTGTATCTTCATAGTCCAGGAGTCCGGCCGAAGGTATAGTCCGGCTATCCGAACACCCCCCAATCCAGGACTCCCTCAGTAGCCCCTGAACCAGGCTTCAATGACGACGAGTACGGCGCGCAGATTGTCTTCGGCATTGCAAGGCGGGTTCCTCAAGTACTTCATAGAATATTTTGAACACGAAGATAGTGTCCGGCTCTGCAAAATAAGTTTCCACATATTGCCATAGAGAGAATAATATTTACACCAATCTAATCTGCTGACGTATTTCGTAGCATGTCACACCACGGCCAAGCCATTATCCGAGTTGTTTCACTATCCCACCTCAGCGCGTCGTGCGAGGCGGTTTCCTTGGCACGTCTTGTTAAAGAAGAGATTGTGTCCCCTTATCCTGAGATTCTCATCAATACGGGCGTGGGTAACCCAACCGCTTCTAGGACTCCTAGATTATAAGCAAGTCCAAACGGACACGGAGAGGACGCTTGATATTCACCTTCTTTATAAAGGGGACAAGGCTTTTATTTTTCCCTCCCGTGCTCAATCGAATCCTTCCCCCACCTCAAGCTCAAATGCCCGAAGTTCAGGTCAGGCGCCCCGAACCTTCAGTCATGTCCGGATCTAGCCTTCAAGGCCGATGGGTGCCTTCCCGAGGGCACGGAAGAAGACATCAAGAAGTTGAGGGAGGCCAGATATCTGACCGCCGAGATTTTGCATCGGCTGCCTCCCCGAGGGCAGGCCGTCCCCACCCCCGAACCCAACGAGAACGTTGTGTTCGTTTCACACTTCCTCTGAGGCCTGGGCCTTGCCCTGGATCCTTTCGTCAGGGGTTTGATGTTTTACTATGGGCTAGATTTTCACGATCTAGCTCCGGACTCCTTTCTTCATATCACGACATTTATTATCGTGTGCGAGGCCTTCCTCCGGGTTACCCCTCACTTTGGCCTATGGCTCAAGACCTTCGAAGTGAAGCCGACGCTGGTCGAGGGGCAACATGCGTGTGGAGGTGCCTCAATACGCAAGATGACGGGAGCTCCGTGGCCCAAAGGTTCCATCCCAGAGGTGTCTGAATTGTGGCAACAGGAGTGGTTCTACATCACGGCTCCTAGAAGTGCCAAGTGGGCGGCCCCCCTGTTTTCTGCTCGGGCCCCCCGCCACAGATGATGTTATGGATCAGCAGAGGTCTGAGCTGGGGTCCAGTCAAGGACGTGCCTATACTGCAAGGCCGCATTCGAGATCTCTTCAATGGAGATTTCAGTTTGGTTGTGGTGGTACAGGTTATGCTGGTTCGTCAAGTCCAGCCTTGCAAACGCCGGCCTCTTTACCTATGGGAGTTCAATCCCGAGGGACCGCGTGCCATTCAAAATTTTCTCGGCCTGACGCACGAGCAGATGTACAAGTCGTTCTTCGGACCTGAGACGTAGTGTCCGGAAATCACCGAGGGCGTGGGCCTGAGTAGTAACCGCACCGCCGAACAGGTAAGGCATCTTCCGAACGAACATACTTTCTCTACTTTATTACAAAGTTATTTCTGAGAGTTTGCTTTTTGACCAGGACTGGCTAACAAAGGCGAAGTTGATTCGGTGTTCGGCCCCCTCCCTGAGGGTTTGGAAAATCCGGTATTGGAAAAGATGCTCCAGACCGCACCTTGCCCGGAGCCCTTGAAGGAAGATACCATGGAGGATAATGCGGGCAGACGCGGGCCCCCAATGCTGCCCATTCTAGCCGAGGGAGCGAGCGTCTCCATGAGGGAAGGCGACCAGAAGAGGAAAAGGACTGCGCCCGGGGATTCGGAAGCCGACGCTTCCAAACGGGAGAAGAAGTCTCCCATAGAGGGTCCTACCTTGGGGGCGCTGTTGCCGCACAAAGTCCGCGGGGGGATCAATTCTCCCACGAGTCGTAAGTGACCCGAAATACCTTTAATAGTACAGATATGCCATTTTTCTTCTGAGAAAATAACCACCGCATATATTTTGTAGTTCGGGCCTTAGCCCCTCTCAAACGAGCTCATCTTCGGGGGATCTTCTTCCTGAGATGATGGAGAGCGAAACGCCACCTCCGGACTCCTCCGCTCCAGAAGCGGGCGACCCTGAAGTGTCGTCGTGGAAGGCCTCTCCGAGTCTGGTGAGGCCAGAAGATAATCCCATTGACCCCCGAAGCTCCCAGTGTCCGGCTCCCGAAGGAAGCAGACAAAAGAGTCCGGCCTCATCTAGTGTGTGATCGGATGTTCTGAGGGAGTTGGTGGGGCGAGCGGCCATCTCAGATGAGCACCGTGTGATGATGAATACAGTGATGGAGAGAATATCATCCGCCGAAAGCGGATTGCATGAAGCTTTTATGAGTCTACTGACAGGCTTTGAGGTACGTAAAAGAATGTATGATAATCTTGCACATGTTAGGTGTGCCCTGTGTAGATAGTAGCCCCTGAGACTCTGGTTGTCGTCGGAAATGACGACGAACAGAGGATCATATTCCCAGGAAATAACCAGACTGCCTTTATGTGCAGGTGATGGAAGCTCTGGTGGCTAGCCAGACTAGCGAGTTTGCCCATTTAGAACAGCAGTTGGATGCGCAGACGCCGACATCGAGCTTGTTAACAAAAGGCTTGACGAGGCACAGGATAAGTGTCAATATCTGGTAAATGCCACATAGGAATTGCAGCATGATGCCAGTATCTTAAATATTTTGTGACTGCAGATGGAGCTGCCACTGTTGAAGCCTTGCGGGCAGAACTTGCCCGAGCCAAGGAACAAGTGAGGTTAGGTAATGCGGCTGCTGTGAAGGCAGCCGAAGAGTTGCAAGCCGAGAAGGCCGCGCATGGCGAGACCCGAGACAAGATGGCCAAGATGGCTGTGGAATTAAAAGCCGCCGCCGACCGTTGCCGGGTTCTTGAAAAGGAAAAGCAAGCGAAGGCATCAGACCTTGAGAAGGCTGCTGCGACGAAAAAGGATCTCCGCTCTGCTATGAGGGTAAAGAAGGAGGAGCTGCAGGAAGCCGGGGATATTGTAGCTGGGAAATCCTTTATGTTGCAGAGGAAATCCACGGTATGCCCCTCTAGATCGGCTGTGGAGTTCGGAGGATGTGTATATGGATTTGGCGGCGAGCGCTGCCGATGCGGCCAAGTACTTCCAGGGTCAGACAGACCGTGGAGTAGACCAGCTGTTTTGGAGACAATTCCATTCTCCCGAGTGTCCACTTTCATTGACTGACCAATTAGCCGAATGGGCCGAACTAAACAGGTTGTCCGGACTCTCTATGAGGTCTGTTGTGGATCAGCTGTGGCCGGGAAGGTCAAAACCGAACAGCTATTTCAGCTTGGTGCAGCAGGTCCTTGATGTGGTGCCGCGCATTAATGCGATGAGGAGGCCGGCGTGCATAGAGGGCGCACGGATGGCCTTTGCCCGTGTTAAGGCATATTGGGCGGAGATGGATGCTACCAATGTTGCAATGCGGGATTCGGCTATAGGTCGAAAGGCTGACGAGCACTACTTTTGAAGAAGTTCTTGAGGGTGCCCGTTTGATAGAGACCCAGTGCTCAAAAAATATTATGTTTGAGTGATATGTAATCTTATTGTAAGCGAAATGCTTTTATAAATTTTTATAAGGCTATTTTTATACTTTTGCCTGAAAGTAATATGATGCCTCCTGGGCGGCCGTTTATGTATACATGTGTATAACCTGAAAGATTGCAGCCGTCGACTTCAACCCTCACGCATATAATGCGGAGGTGCTCGCAAAAACACGCATTCATACTTAACCCAACATCTTGGTCCAATTAAGGAGGTGATAGCGGAGCGAGCGAGGCAACCGGACTATAATGCTTTAGCACTTTCACTTAGCCATAGGAGTTTGACAGTGGGGCTACTAGATAGCCCCTGGTGGCTCCGCACTCTCCCGATATCGGGGTGCGTACATGCCTGGCCGGGAAACGGCCCTTCGTTAAGGTGGAGGAATTCTAACATTCCCACAGGTCATCGAGTGGTTGACTAGTCTCACGCTATATCATGACAGTTAGTTTTCGGCTTTCTCTACTGAGGTGCTCGTCCAGATGAACCAGGGCACAATCGCAGTAGTTCTCCTGGTGCTACCTTAGCCGGCAAGACCGAACGTAAGGCACCAAAACACAGGAGCCGGGCAAACCCAACATTTGACCAAAGACAATGATTCAGAGCTGATGCATATAGGGCCAAACTCGCGACGCCGAATACTCCCTAAGGTATTCGGTCTTTGTGGTATAAACCGGGCCTAAATAGTGGCCTTTGTAAGAAGCCCTGTGTGTCCAGGTACGTGCATTGTTCTGGCGTGGCCACATGCCAAGACGTCAGCATCCTTCTCAACAGTGGATATGTATCAACAAGAGACAGTAAAAAAGCTTTACGCAGGGTCTTAATCTAAAAAGAATCCTTGGAGCGGGTCCCTACTGCACGTCTACGCCTGTGTCTCCGTTGTGCCGTATCCTGGACGGGTGTAGCACGATGATCGTCTATAAAAGAGAGGAAGTTAAGTGAAAAAGTTGTCGTGCAAAAGGATAGTTTTTAAAGAAACCATGTATAATTCAAGATGATAAGAAATTGCCACTTGTCTGCGCGTTGAGCCCCTTGTATTGACAAATAGGGGTGTGACCACTTATTTCCGTATAAATAGCGGTGCCGGACTTGATTAGTTGTATCTGAGGTCTTGACGACCTATTGGATACTTTCGTTTGTCCGAGCGCCTTTAGTGTGCGGCGGCCAAGGCAGCCTCACTCTCTTCGGCGCGCAGAGATCGCTTGATATTTCCGTGCATTGTAATGATGCCACATGGACCGGGCATCTTGAGTGTGAGGGAGGCGTAGTGTGGTATTGCATTAAAGCGAGCGAAAGCTTCGCGTCCGAGCAGTGCTCGATAGCCACTTTGAAACGGAGCGATGTGGAAAGTTAAATGCTCGCGACGGAAGTTATCGGGGGAGCCGAATGTAACTTGTAGTAGGAGGGAGCCTGTACAACGAGCCCCTGGTCCTGGCGTTACTCCTTTAAAGGTAGTATTGCTATGGCGAATTTGTGTTGGGTCTAGCCCCATCCCGCGGATTGTATCCTAGTATATTAGGTTTAGGCTACTGCCACCGTCCATCAAGACCCTTGTGAAGTGATATCCGCCAATTACTGGGTCTAATACCAGGGCAGCCCGTCCTGCGTGTCGGATACCTGCTGAGTAATCGTGATGGTCGAAAGTGATCGGTTGAGATGACCAGTGGCAAGACTTTCCTGGGAGTGCCGCATTGTTTTTTCCTTGATTACGTTTAACACGTTTACTGTTTTGACTTCTGGTGGAAATTGCTTTTGTTCCCCCGCGTCTTGCTTGGAGGGCTCATCCTCGTCTTCACTTGGTGTATCCTCCCCCTTGTGTACGGCGTTGAGCTTGCCGGACTGCTTGAAGACCCAACATTCTCTGTGGGTATGATTAGCAGGTTTACTAGGGTGCTATAAATCTGACATACTTGGTCCAGAATTTTATTGAGGCTGGACAGTTTGTCCCTGGTGCCTTTAGGGGGCGGCTTTTGGCCTGGCCAAGAGCTTTTGAATCCGGCATTTACTGTCGTGCCCTTCGTGCTGTCTTCTTTATTCTGGCGTTTGTTATTGCTGTTGCACCGTGATTTCCCGTTTCCATCTCTAACTTCAGATGTACTGGGGTCGCTGGTGCTGCATCTGGCTAGCCAGCTGTCCTCCCCCGCGCAAAAGCGGGTCATGAGGTTTGTTAATGCGGCCATCGTTCTCGGCTTATTTTGGCCGAGGTGTCTGGCGAGCCATTCGTCATGGACGCTATGCTTGAAAGCTGCTAAGGCTTCGGCGTCCGGACAGTCGACAATCTGGTTCTTTTTAGTAAGAAACCTGTTCCAAAGCTTTCGGGCTGACTCTCCGGGCTGTTGAGTTATATGACTCAAATCGTCCGCATCCGGAGGTCGGACGTATGTCCCTTAAAAATTTGCCCGAAAAGCGTCTTCGAGCTCTTCCCCACTTCCAATGGAGCTTTCGGGGAGGCCTTTGAGCCAGTGACGAGGTGGCCCTTTGAGCTTGAGGGGTAGGTACTTGATGGCGTGGAGATCATCTCCTCGAGCCATATGGATATGAAGGATGTAGTCCTCAATCCAGACCCCAGGGTCTGTTGTTCCGTCGTATGCCTCTATGTTTACGGGCTTGAATCCCTCTGGAAATTCGTGGTCCAGCACCTCATCGGTGAAACATAGGGGGTGTGCGGCACCACTGTAGCTGGGTGTACCGCGTTGTTCGGATGTTTGTTGTGTTGCATTGTATGCTGGGGCGCGCTTGCGTGGGCCATAGATGGATCTTGTTGCACCGTCCTTTGGGTGCGAGCCCTCGCATTGGTTGCATGTTGTATGGTGAGCGGCGTTGTATGCCACTCTGTGTTGGTAGAGGGGTCGTCTATCCGACCAGGTGGCTGCTTTGATATTTGGTTGTGGGGGGTCTGAGGCCTCCTCATCGAATTCGGGTAGCAGCTTCCGCTTTGGGTAGCTCTTGTAGGGGCAATTGTCGCCGTACCTTGCTGCTGTGTCTTGCGCGGCCTTGAGCCTTTGCTTCTGTTTTTTCAGACTCCTCGTGGTGGCAACAAGCCTTTTACGGGCATCTGCTGCTCCGGGTACCTGTCCGGCGTTATGTCGTCCGGATCATTATCCTTGATAGGATTTGTTTGTTCAGTTTGATTATCCGGATTTCCGCTGTCCGGCAGCGGTTCGCCCTGCTCCAGCGCTGGGTCTGTGTGATCGCTATTTCTGTCGAGGCAGGATTTGGGGCGGCGCTTGCGTTTCCGCTTTGACTGCTTTTCGAGGGGACAAGCCTTCGGTGCATCCTTCCGCTCCTCGTCATCATCTTTTGGTGTGTCCACCATGTATACGTCATATGATGAGGTGGAGTTCCAGGGCCCAATAGGCGCTGGTTCTTCATCGTCTCCTTCATCGGCGTCCATACCGTCGATGTCTTCGGAGTCAAGGTCGAGCATGTCGGTTAAATCGTCGATCGTTGCTACAAAGTGGGTGGTGGGTGGGCTTTGAATTTCTTCATCGTGCGTACCCCAACCTTGCTGACCGTAGTTCGGCCAGGGCTCTCCTAACAAAGAGAGAGACTTTAGTGTCTTCAGAATATCGCCGAAAGGCGAGTGCTGGAAGATGTTCGCGGCAGTAAACTCCATGATCGGCGCCCAATCGGATTCGATCGGCAGGGGCGCGGAGGGTTCGGGGTCTGGAGAGGAGTCCGGCTCCTTGGAGTCACGAGTCTCGCGGAGTGCGGGGATGGTGTTCGGCTCAATCGCCGTTGGGATCACAGCCCCTGAGGCGGCGTCCAACCACCCATCCTCGATCGGCGCGGTTGGCTCTGAATTAAGAGTCGAAGCCGATGCGGGTGCGGCCTCCAGGGCACTGTTCGGCGGAAGAGCTAGATCATGCTTGTCGGGATAGTGCGGCGCGCTCGGCAGTGGCTTGAATCTGTCGAAGATCAAGTCCCCGCGGATGTCAGCCATGTAGTTTAAACTTCCAAAACTGACCTGACGGCCAGGGGCGTAGCTTTCGATCTGCTCCAGATGGCCAAGTTAATTGGCCCGCAGTGCGAAGCCGCCGAAGACGAAGATCTGTACGGGGAGGAAGGTCTCACCCTGGACTGCATCATTATTGGTGATCGTAGGAGCCATCGAGCCTGACGGCGACGACACAGAGGAACTCTCAATGAAAGCACCAATGTCGGTGTCAAAACCGGCGGATGTCGGATAGGGGGTCCCGAACTGTGCGTCTAGGCCGGATGGTAACAGGAGACAAGGGACACGAAGTTTACCCAGGTTCGGGCCCTCTCGATGGAGGTAAAACCCTACGTCCTGCTTGATTAATATTGATGATATGGGTAGTACAAGAGTAGATCTACCACGAGATCGAGGAGGCTAAACCCTATAAGCTAGCATATGGTATGATTGTTGATGTGTACGTTGTCCTACGGACTAAACCCTCTTCGGTTTATATAGACACCAGAGAGGGTTAGGGTTACACAAAGTCGGTTACAATGGTAGGAGATCTTCATATCCGTATCGCCAAGCTTGCCTTCCACGCCAAGGAAAGTCCCTTCCGGACACGGGACGGAGTCTTCAATCTTGTATCTTCATAGTCTAGGAGTCCGGCCGAAGGTATAGTCCGGCTATCCGAACACCCCCCAATCCAGGACTCCCTCAATCACCGTACCACTCTGGCGCGGACGATACTCTGATTTTCCTACGAGGTTCGGTAGTAACTTGATCTGAAGTTTCTTGATCATCATCATTTAGCTTCCTCACTAATTGGTGTAGAAATCATGAGAACTGATTTCTGTGATGAACTACTTTCCAATTCGGAAGAAGGTACAATTACCTCATCAAGTTCTACATTCCTCCCACTCAATTCTTTCGAGAGAAACTTCTTCTCTAGAAAGGATCCACTCTTAGCAATGAATGTCTTGCCTTCGGATCTGTGATAGTAGGTGTACCCAACTGTCTCCTTTGGGTATCCTATGAAGACACATTTCTCCGATTTGCATTTGAGCTTATCAGGATGAAACTTTTTCACATAAGCATTGCAACCCCAAACTTTAAGAAATGACAACTTTGGTTTCTTGCCAAACCACAGTTCATATGGTGTCGTCTCAATGGATTTAGTTGGTGCCCTATTTAACGTGAATGCAGCTATCTCTAATGCATAACCCCAAAACGATAGCGGTAAATTGGTAAGAGACATCATGGATTGTGCCATATCTAATAAAGTACGGTTGCGATGTTCAAACACACCATTACACTGTGGTGTTCCAGGTGGCGTGAGCTGCAAAACTATTCTGCATTGTTTCAAATGAAGACCAAACTCATAACTCAAATATTCTCCTCCATGATCAAATCGTAGAAACTTTATTTTCTTGTTACGATGATTTTCCACTTCACTCTGAAATTCTTTGAACTTTTCAAATGTTTCAGACTTATGTTTCATTAAGTAGATATACCCATATCTGCTCAAATCATCTATGAAGGTCATAAAATAACGATACCCGCCGTGAGCCTCAACACTTATCGGATCGCATACATCAGTATGTATTATTTCCAATAAGTCAGTTGCTTGCTCCATTGTTCCGGAGAACGGAGTCTTAGTCATCTTGCCTATGAGGCATGGTTCACAAGCATCAACTGATTCATAATCAAGTGATTACAAAAGCCTATCAGCATGGATTTTCTTCATGCGCTTTACACCAATATGACCTAAACGGCAGTGCCACAAATAAGTTGCACTATCATTATTAACTTTGCATCTTTTGGCTTCAATATTATGAATATGTGTATCACTACGATCGAGATTCAATAAACCATTCACCTTGGTTGTATGACCATTGAAGGTTTTATTCATGTAAACAGAACAACAATTATTCTTTGACTTTAAATGAATAACTGTATTGCAATAAACATGATCAAATCATATTCATGCTTAACGCAAACACAAAATAACATTTATTTAGGTTAAACACTAATCCCGAAAGTGTAGGGAGTGTGCGGTGATGATCATATCAATCTTGGAACCACACACATCGTCACTTCACCCTTAACTAGTCTCTGTTCATTCTGCAACTCCTGTTTCAAGTTACTAATCTTTTAGCAACTGAACTAGTATCAAATACTAAGGGGTTTCTATAAACACTAGTAAATTACACATCATAACATGTATATCAAATATACCTTTGTTCACTTTGCCATCCTTCTTCTCCGCCAAATACTTGGGTCAGATCTGCTTCCAGTGACGAGTCCCTTTGCAGTAGAAGCACTTAGTCTCGGGCTTAGGTCTAGACTTGGGCTTCTTCACTTGAGCAACAACTTGCTTGCCATTCTTCTTGAAGTTCCCCTTCTCCCCTTTGCCCTTTTCTTAAAACTAGTGGTCTTGTCAACCATCAACACTCTACTTTTCTTGATTTGTACCATCGTCGATTTCAGCATCACGAAGAGCTTGGGAATCGTTTCCGTTATCCCTTGCATATTATAGTTCATCACAAAGTTCTAGTAACTGGTGACTAGAGAACTCTGTCAATCACTATCTTATCTGGAAGATTAACTCCCACTTGATTCAAGTGATTGTAGTACTCAGACATTCTGGGCACATGCTGACTAGCTGAGCTATTCTCCTCCATCTTGTAGGCAAAGTGTTTGTCAGAGGTCTCATACCTCTCAACATGGGCCTGAGTATGAAATACCAATTTCAACTCTTAGAAAATCTTATATGTTCCGTGGCGTTGAAAAAGTTTTTGAAGTCCCGATTATAAGCCATAAAGCATGGTGCACTAAACTATCAAGTAGTCATCATACCAAGCTTTGCCAAACATTCATAACGTCTGCATTTGCTCCTGTAATAGGTCCTCACCTAGCGGTGCATCAATGACATAATTCTTCTGTGCAGCAACGATGATAATCCTCAGATCACAGATCCAATCCGCATCATTGCTACTATCATCTTTCAATATAGTTTTCTCTAGGAACATATCATAAATAAAACGGGGAAGCTATACGCGAGCAATTGATCTACAACATAGATATGCAAATACTATCAGGACTAAGTTCATGATAAATTTAAAGTTCAATTAATCATACTACTTAAGAACTCCCACTTACATAGACATCCCTCTAGTCATATAAATGATCACGTGATCCAAATCAACTAAACCATCTCCGATAATCATGTGAGATGGAGTAGTTTTCAATGGTGAACATCACTATGTTGATCATATCTACTATATGATTCACGCTCGACCTTTCGGTCTCCAGTGTTCCGAGGCCATATCTGCATATGCTAGGCTCGTCAAGTTTAACCTGAGTATTTTGCGTGTGCAAAACTGTCTTACACACGTTGTAGATGAACGTTGAGCTTATCACACCCGATCATCATGTGGTGTCTCAACACGACGAACTTTGGCAACGGTGCATACTCAGGGAGAACACTTTTACCTTGAAATTTATTGAGAGATCATCTTATAATGCTACCGCCGAACAAAGCAAAATAAGATGCACAAAGGATAAACATCACATGCAATCAAAATATGTGACATATATGGCCATGATCATCTTGCGCCTTTGATCTCCATCTCCAAAGTACCGTCATGATCTCTATCATCACCGGCACGACACCATGATCTCCATCATCTTGATCTCTATCAACGTGTCGTCATATGGTCGTCTCGCCAACTATTGTTTTTGCAACTATTGCTATCGCATAGCGATAAAGTAAGCAATTGTATGACGCTTGCATTTTCTGTAATAAAGAGACAACCATAAGGCTTTAGCCAGTTGCCAATAACTTTAACAAAACATGACTATCTCATACAACAATTTATATCTCATCACATCTTGACCATATCACATCACAACATGCCATGTAAAAACTAGTTAGATGTCCACTACTTTGTTGTTGCAAGTTTTACGTGGCTGCTACGGGCTGAGCAAGAACCATTCTTACCTATGCATCGAAACCACAACGATAGTCCGTCAAATTAGTGTTGTTTTAACCTTCTCAAGGACCGGGCGTAGCCACACTTGGTTCAACTAAAGTTGGAGAAACTGACACCCGCCAGCCACCTGTGCGCAAAGCATGTCGGTAGAACCAGTCTCGCATAAGCGTACGCGTAATGTCGGTCCGGGCCGCTTCATCCAACAATACCGCCAAACCAAAATATGACATGCTGGTAAGCAGTATGATTTGTATCGCCCACACCTCACTTGTGTTCTACTCGTGCATATAACATCTACGCATAAACCTGGCTCGGATGCCACTGTTGGCGAGCGTACTAATTTCAAAAAAATTCCTACGCACACACAAGATCATGGTGATGCATAGCAATGAGAGGCAAGAGTATCGTCCACGTACCCTCGTAGACCGTAAGCGGAAGCTTTATGAGAACACAGTTTGTGTAGTCGAACGTCTTCACGATCCGACTGATCCAAGTACCGAATGCACGGCACCTCCGAGTTCAGCACACGTTCAGCTCGATGACGTCCCACGAACTCCGATCCAGCAGAGCTTCACGGGAGAGTTCCGTCAGCACGACGGTGTGATGACGGTGATGATGTTGCTACCGACACAGGGCTTCGCCTAAGCACCGCTATGATATGATCGAGGTGGATTATGGTGGAGGGGGGCACCGCACACGGCTAAGGGATCAATGATCAACTTCTATGTTCTAGGGTGCCCCCCTGCCCCCGTATATAAAGGAGCAAGGGGGGGGGGCGGCCAGCCCTTCTAGGGCGCGCCAGTAGGAGGAGTCCTCCTCCTAGTAGGAGTAGGACTCCCCTTTCCTACTCCTACTAGGAGGAGGAAAGGAAGGGGGAAGAGGAGAAGGAAGGAGAGGGAGGAAAGGGGGAAAGGGGGGTCGGCCCCTAGTACAATTCGGTTTGGTCTAGGGGGGCGCGCGCCCTGCCTCCTCACTTCCACCACTTGGCCCATGAGGCCCATTACTTCTTCCTCGTATTCCCGTAACTCCCCGGTACTCCAAAAAATACCCGAATCACTCGAAACCTTTCCGATGTCCGAATATAGTCGTCCAATATATCGATCTTTACGTCTCGACCATTTTGAGACTCCTCGTCATGTCCCTGATCTCATCCGGGACTCCGAACTACCTTCGGTACATCAAATCACATAAACTCATAATACCAATCGTCAATGAACGTTAAGCGTGCGGACCCTACGGGTTCGAGAACTATGTAGACATGACCGAGACACGTCTCCGGTCAATAACCAATAGCAGAACCTGGATGTTCATATTGGCTCTTACATATTCTATGAAGATCTTTATCGGTCAAACCGCCTAACAACATACGTTGTTCCCTTTGTCATCGGTATGTTACTTGCCCGAGATTCGATCGTCAGTATCTCAATACCTAGTTCAATCTCGTTACCGGCAAGTCTCTTTACTCGTTCTGTAATGCATCATCCCACAACTAGCTCATTAGTTGCATTGCTTGCAAGGCTTATAGTGATGTGCATTACCGAGAGGGCCCAGAGATATCTCTCCGACAATCGGAGTGACAAATCCTATTCTTGATCTATGCCAACTCAACTAGTACCATCTGAGACACCTGTAGAGCACCTTTATAATCACCCAGTTACGTTGTGATGTTTGGTAGCACACGAAGTGTTCCTCCGATAATCGGGAGTTGCATAATCTCATAGTCATAGGAACATGTATAAGTCATGAAGAAAGCAATAGCAGTAAACTAAAATGATCAAGTGCTAAGCTAACAAAATGGGTCAAGTCAATCGCATCATTCTCTAATGATGTGATCCCGTTAATCAAATGACAACTCATGTCTATGGCTAGGAAACTTAACCATCTTTGATTCAACGAGCTAGTCAAGTAGAGGCAAACTAGTGACACTCTGTTTGTCTATGTATTCACACATGTACTAAGTTTCTAGTTAATACAATTCTAGCATGAATAATAAACATTTATCATGATATAAGGAAATATAAATAACAACTTTATTATTGCCTCTAGGGCATATTTCCTTCAGAGATCTATGCCAAGTCAAGACATACCAAGTACCCATCACAACTCTTATCCTTCGCATTACATTATTTACCATTTGCCTCTCGTTTCCTCTCCCCCACTTCACCCTTGCCGTTTTATTCGCCCTCTTTATCCGTTCGCCTTCTCTTTTCCAATTTGCCTCTTTTCTTCTTCGCTTGTTTGCTTGTGTGTTGGATTTCCTGCTTGTCATGATGGCTCAAGATAATACTAAATTGTGTGACGTTGCCAATACCAACAATAATGATTTTATTAGCACTCCGATTGCTACTCTTACCGATGCTGAATCTTGTGAAATTAATACTGCTTTGCCGAATCTTGTCATGAAAGATCCGTTTTCTGGCCTTCCTTGTGAAGATGCCGCTAACTATCTAAACAAGTTTGTTGATTTGTGCGATATGCAAAAGAAGAAAGATGTGGATAATGATATTGTTAAACTTAAGCTATTTCTGTTTTCGCTTAGAGATCGTGCTAAAGCTTGGTTTTCGTCTTTGCCTAAAAATAGTATTAATTCATGGAATAAGTGCAAAGATGCTTTTATCTCTAAGTATTTTCCTCCCACTAAGATCATCTCTATTAGAAACGATATTATGAATTTGAAGCAACTTGATCATGAGCATGTTGCACAAGCTTGGGAGAGGATGAAATTAATGATACGTAATTGCCCTCACATGGTTTGAATCTTTGGATGATTATACAAAAAAATTATGCCGGATTGAACTTTGCTTCTAGAAATCTTTTAGATTCGGCGCGGGAGGCACTTTTATGGAAATCACTTTAGGAGAAGCTACTAAAATCCTAGATAATATTATGGTTAATTATTCTCAATTGCACACCGAAAGATCTACTAGTAAAAAAGTTCATGCAATTGAAGAGATTAATGTTTTGAGTGGAAAGATGGATGAACTTATGAAATTGTTTGCTAATAAGAGTGCTCCTACTGATCGTAATGATGTGACTTTGTCTACTTTGATAGAGAACAATAATGAATCTATGGATGTGAATTTTGTTGGTAGGAACAATTTTGGTAACAACGCGTATAGAGGTAATTTTAATTCTAGGTCGTTTCCTAGTAATTCCTCTAATAATTATGGTAATTCCTACAACAATTCTTATGGAAATTATAATAAGATGCCCTCTGATTTTGAATCTAGTATTAAAGAATTTATTAGTTCGCAAAAGAGTTTCAATGCTTTGATTGAAGAAAAATTGCTTAAGATTGATGAGTTGGCTAGGAATGTGGATAGAATTTCTCTTCATGTTGATTCTTTGAAGCTTATATCTATTCCACCTAAGCATGATATCAATGAGTCTCTCAAAGCCATGACAATTTCCATTGATGAGTGCAAAGAAAGAACCACTAGGATGCGTGCTAAGAAAGATTGCTTTGTGAAAGCGTGTTCTTCTAGTTTTCATGATAATAAGGATGAAGATCTAAAAGTGATTGATGTGTCCTCTATTAAATCCTTGTTTTGCAATATGAATCTTGATAATGATGGGACTGGAGATGAGTCAACTTTAGTTAGAAGGCGTCCCAAAAATTCAGAGTTTTTAGATCTTGATGCAAAAATTGTTAAAAGTGGGATTGGAGAGGTTAATACTTTAAATAGCAATGAACCCACTTTCTTGAGTTTCAAGGAATTTAATTATGATAATTTCTCTTTGATAGATTGTATTTCCTTGTTGCAATCTGTATTAAATTCTCCTCATGCTTATAGTCGAAATAAAGCTTTTACTAAACATATCGTTGGTGCTTTGATGCAATCTTATGAAGAAAAACTTGAGTTGAAGTTTTTATCCCTAGAAAACTTTATGATGAGTTGGAACCTACTATTAAAACTAAAATTAACGATCATGAATGCTATGCTTTGTGTGATTTGGGTGCTAGTGTTTCTACGATCCCAAAAAGTTTGTGTGATTTGCTAGGTTTCCGTGAATTTGATGATTGTTCTTTAAACTTGCACCTTGCGGATTCCACTATTAAGAAACCTATGGGAAATATTAATGATGTTATTATTGTTGCAAATAGGAATTATGTGCCCGTAGATTTCATTGTTCTTGATATAGATTACAATCCATCATGTCCTATTATTCTTGGTAGACCTTTCCTTAGAACGATTGGTGCAATTATTGATATTAAGGAAGGGAATATTAAATTACAATTTCCTTTAAGGAAAGGCATGGAACACTTCCCTAGAAAGAAAATTAAATTACCATATGAATCTATTATGAGAGCCACTTATGGATTGCCTACCAAAGATGGCAATACCTAGA
The DNA here is from genome assembly GCF_003073215.2 of Triticum urartu. Classification (NCBI taxonomy): domain Eukaryota; kingdom Viridiplantae; phylum Streptophyta; class Magnoliopsida; order Poales; family Poaceae; genus Triticum; species Triticum urartu. Next base: position 550,740,918 of record NC_053026.1, read on the forward strand.
TCTATCCTTGCTTTTATGCCTAGCTAGGGGCGTTAAACGATAGCGCTTGTTGGGAGGCAACCCAATTTTATTTTTATTCCTTGCTTTTTGCTCCTGTTTAGTAATAAATAATTTATCTATACTCTGTTTTGGTTGTGTTTTTTGTGTTTAACTAGTGTTTGTGCCAAGTAGAACCGTTGGGAAGACTTGGGGAAAAAATTATCTTGCTGTAAAAAACAGAAACTTTAGCGCTCACGAGAATTGCTGCCATTTTTATTGGAGAGTGATATTTAGTTAATTCTTTTTGAAGATGATTAACAGATAAATTCCTCACGTCCAGCAATTTATTTTAGAATTTTTGGGTTCCATAAGTTTGTGTTAGTTACAGATTACTACAGACTGTTCTGTTTTTGACAGATTCTGTTTTTCGTGTGTTGTTTGCTTATTTTGATGAATCTATGGCTAGTAATAGAGTTTATAAACCATAGAGAAGTTGGAATACAGTAGGTTTAACACCAATATAAATAAATAATGAGTTCATTATAGTACGTTGAAGTGGTGTTTTGTTTTCTTTCGCTAACGGAGCTCATGAAGATTTTCTTTTAAGTTTTGTGTTGTGAAGTTTTCAAGTTTTGTGTAAATTTTTGATGGATTATGGAACAAGGAGTGGCAAGAGCCAAATCTTGGGGACGTCCATGGCACCCCAAGGTAAATACAAGGACACCAAAAAGCCTAAGCTTGGGGATGCCCCGGAAGGCATCCCCTCTTTTGACTTCGTTCATCGGTAACTTTACTTGGAGCTATATTTTTATTCGCCACATGATATGTGTTTTGCTTGGAGCGTCTTGTATGATTTGAGTCTTTGCTTTTTAGTTTAACACAATCATCCTTGCTGTACACACCTTTTGAGAGGGACACACATGAATTGGAATTTATTAGAATACTTTATGTGCTTCACTTATATCTTTTGAGCTATATAGTTTTTGCTCTAGTGCTTCACTTATATCTTTTAGAGCACGGCGGTGGTTTTGTTTTATAGAAATAATTGATCTCTCATGCTTCACTTATATTATTTTGAGAGTCCTTTAGAACAACATGGCAATTTTCTTTTAGGCATTATAAAAACTTTCATATAAGTGCATTGAATACTAAGAGAAGTTTGATACTTGATGATTGTTTTGAGATATGGAGATGGTGATATTAGAGTCATGCTAGTTGAGTAGTTGTGAATTTGAGAAATACTTGTGTTGAAGTTTGTGATTCCCGTAGCATGCACATATGGTGAACCGTTATGTGATGAAGTCGGAGCATGATTTATTTATTGATTGCCTTCCTTATGAGTGGCGGTCGGGGACGAGCGATGGTCTTTTCCTACCAATCTATCCCCCTAGGAGCATGCGCGTAGTACTTTGTTTCGATAACTAATAGATTTTTGCAATAAGTATGTGAGTTCTTTATGACTAATGTTGAGTCCATGGATTATACGCACCCTCACCACTACAAAAAAAATACACTTCCGTGATGATACGTGTTTGTCACAGTAGGTCACTTTTTTTGTCATGCATGTACATCCATGACATATTTATGACAGAATCAAGATAGTCATACCTGTGCTGTCGTAGAAGTGTTCCATGACATTACCAAAATTATCATCACGGAAGTGTCCACTTCCATGACGATAAATCGCGCGTCACAGAAGTGCTTTCGTCAAGGGTGACCGACACGTGGCATCCACCGTAACGAAACACCGTTAAGCTATCGGGTCGGGTTTTGGATCCGATAACCCGTTAATAGCCCCGACCAATGGGGATTTTCCACGTGTAAAATCATCATTGGCTAGAGGAAACACGTGTTGGCTAATCGTCGGGACAGATGTCATCCACTCACTGGACAGAAGGCGCCTATGATACGTCGACACATGGCACGGCCCAACAAGTTTAAATGGGCCGGCCCAACTAAAGGCCCACAAGATTTTGCGGACCATAATGGGCCGGCCTAGCTAAAGGCCCACAAGATTTTGCGGGCCATAATGGGCCGGCCCAGGTAAAGGCCCACAAGATTTTCGTGTGCCATAATAGGCCGGCCCAGGTAAAGGCCCACGGTGACTCTAGCCCATAATGAACAGTAATTTTTCTTTATACCCGTTAACGGCCCGTGATTTACATGGGCCGTTTCCAGCCCGTGTTAGCTTTCGGCCTATTGACGGCACATACGTTCTTGGGCTCCATTCCGGCCCTCGATTACTTCCGGCCCGTTACTGGCCTGTTCCCCTAATGGGCCAAATTCGGCCCATGGCAAGAGTCGGCCTGTTACTGGCCTGTTCCACTAATGGGCCAAATTCGGCCCATGGCAAGAGTCGGCCCGTTACTCGCCTATTACCCTAATGGGCCAAATTCGGCCCATGGCAAGAGTCGGCCCGTTTCTGGCCTGTTAACCCGTTGCGCCGTTTCCAGCCTGTCCTATATTCTGGCCCATTAACGACCCGTTATGCCTGTGACAGAATTAAACCTTTGCTGTCCTACGGCCTGTTAACGGCCTGTTATTGTGCTGGGCCAATACCAATTACGCCCGATTATGGCCCATGTAGACCCATTTATGCGACGGCCTGAGGCCCACCGATTACAGGCCCATTTATCAATGGCCCGTAGGAGACCCATGGATCAAGATGGCAATGGGGCCCCGAAACCCGCGTCCCCGCGGGTTTTTACCCTATTAGGGGATGGGGATGGGCGACTTTCTATCCCCACGGGGCTGCTCGTGGGTACATTATTAAACCCGACATGTTTCACAGGTTTAAACCCGTTTGAGTACTACCCGAACCCGAAACCCGTCAAAATACATTATTTAGCACGCACCGATCCATCTTGACTCAAGTGGCCCAAAGCCACAGTGCCCAAGCAGCTGAGCCCCACAGCATCGAGGCCCTGGAGTACAAACCAACCCCTCACTCGGTCCCTGGAGTGTTGTTCGCTCTTTAGGACTCTCTCTCCCGCACAACATGACACCTAAACCTAAACCTAGTTCCCCAGCCGTCGCCTGCTGCTGTAATATGCTCCTGTTTTTCTTCCAAATGTTGTTTTTTTCATTGACTGCTCATGGGGACGGGTTCCCCGTGGGTTTTGAAAACCCGATGGGTTTAGGGGACGGGCAAAAATTTAACCCCGCACACGTTGATGGGGACGGGGACGGGTTTGCGATTTTCTCGTGGGGATGGATTTGGGCAAGCAAAACCCGATGGGTTTCGTCCCCGTTGCCATCTTGACCCATGGATCCTACGGCCCGTATATGGCCCATGGTAGTTGCGGCCACTAGCAAACCAGGGAAAGAGAAGACTAGGAAATAAATAAGGCCGAAACTAACGCTAGGCTATTTAGGCGATTGCACAGATTACATCCACTCGGCATCAAAGATCGCCACCAGTGCAAATATAGGGAACACCCTACACTATACAAAAATGGCTTGCTGTTTTCTTCAGGCGGTGGCTGCACGTTAAGAATAAATTTTGTATCGCACCAAAACAAATTACAACTATATAACAAAATGAAGGTTGGCATAAAACTTAACAATCTAGCAGATAAATGCACCACCAGAAGTTCAGAAGCTCAGTTCATTTGACCTGACTATTACGTTTTCATGCTTTATTGTCTGATGGAGCACCATAACCCTCGCCTTCATTTCCCCTAGGCTCCTGAACAACATAGCAAATGTCTGATAGTCTGGTTTCAAAACCATGCATATCTTGACGACATTGAGCAATGTTTCTCCTTGTTTCACAAAGGGTCTCTGCTAGGGAATGGACTTGTGTCTGGAGCGCAGATACAACATTGCTTTGAGCTTGCATATCTTGATCATGAGGCAGTTTGGACGATATTGCCTTAACAACCAACCCAGTATTACGTAGGAACGTGCTTTTGGCACTGTTAGTGGACAGGTACTGACCCACTGTAGCAAAAGCTGACATTGCGGTTATAGTTGCCTCGCCACCTTTAGAAGGTGGCGGTTCCACCATTTTTTCCATAGCTCACTGAAAAGTTGAGGTTTTACATTAGTAGTACCAGAATAGAAGATATTAAGGAGGCAGCAAAACCAAACAAAATAGCTTTGGTCTATATACAGAACTTATTCTGGTGAACCCATCTAAAATATTAGTTGTATTTTATTGCAAAGTACATAATAAAACCAGGTTCCAAACATATGACCATGTACCATCGCTAATGTATTATCTATTTCTTCACATTGTATTGAGGGCTAAGGATAAAGAGACGAAGTTTATAATACGGTAAGCATAGTATGACGTCATTCATATCACAAAACAACTGAGAACAGACAAACAGGCAATTGTAACGTTGTGTGGGCAAGTCCAGCACGGAACTAGATTACGGGTCAAGATCAAAGGAACATCACTCCTCTCTTTTAAACCTTGTAAGGTGCAATGATACGCTAAGACAATTGTGTATAAAATTGAAAAGAGTAATAGACATTGGCTGCAAACCATGCAGTTCAAGGCACAAGTCAGAGTAAGTAGTAGTTAAAAGGCATGAGGATTAAGGACTTACAACAGCGGCTTCGACTGGTGTAGACATGCCCTTCTTCTTGCTAGTGTGACAGTCCTTGAAGATTTCCATAGCATTTGGTTCAGGTACTTTTTGGTCCTTGCGGGCTTTCCTCTGCATTTGGAACAAGTCAATATAGATCTGATAATATGGTATAGCGAAAAGAGTGAAACAGCAGCTAATTACAAGAGCCTCGCAGTGTGCAATATAGCTACGAGATCCTATCGTCTGTTGGAATTTCACTTTCGTACGGTTGGCCTTGTTCTTTGAACAGTTCACCTACAAGAAGATAGATTTGTGTGGCACATGCGTAAATAGGACTTCAACATGTGATCTGATGACATATATATAATGTACCTAATACTTCGGATCGGACCAGTGTTTAACGAGGCCTCTCCAGTCTTCATCAGATATATTTTCCACTGGAGATGTTTGGGCAAGTTCACTGTTAGCCTTGCCTTCAAAGTGAGTTTTCCTCAAGTTATACCGATACTGTCGCAGAGCAGACTTGAAAACATGGGTGCAAGCTTGTTTGGTTGCATCATCTTGGCTATCCAACTTGAACCTCATCTGTTGAAAATTATGGGAGTCTCATTATCAGCAACCTAGAAAGTATTGGACAGAGCAAGACGATATTACTAGTTTCCATACATAACCATACTTACAGATAAATGGTCGAGGAAGATGTTGAACTGGGTTTCGTCTTTGTCATTCCTGTACTGAATCCATGTTGGGAGGATACGTACATGACACCTAACAGCAATCGCTGCCTCTGATACTAACTTGGCTAACTCTGTAGCATCACGTGGCCTTTTTAAACCTGCCTCAAAACGGATCTCCATTCTTCCTCCTCTAGATTTAGTTAACCTATCGAGCATTATCCCTGATGTTTGTTTCCTCTTGCGCCTAGGTGCTAGTCCAACAACAAACATAGGAAGTGTTAGTGTACATCAAACTATGAGACTACATATGAAGAAGCATGCAACTGTAACTTGACTCCAGCAACTACCTTCTTGTTGTTGAAGCTCACAAGGTTCATCTGATATTGCCAACTCGTCTTGTGTCAAGAGTGCTTGGGAAGTAGTGTCAGGTGGCAAGGGAGCTTGGGAACGTGATGCTAGCTCAGTTGACGCACGAGTACGTTGTGCAGCTGGTAGTACTGTGGTAGGTGTTGCAAGAACTAGGGCTGTCTCTGCTTGTTTGGTGGCAGCTATTTGTTTTTGTTTGTCTTTTTTTGCAACTCGTGTAGCATGGGATGCCGTGTTTGTAGAATTTTCTGCTGGACTTTGACCTTCTATTGCACCATCAGTACCAGCAGAATCTGCAGGATTCATCCACTTCTCATTCCCTGCCATTCTATGTTTCTTCCTCTTTCTCTGTGCCATGTTAAGTCAAGCCGACAAGAAAAACAAATAACAATTTAGTTCTTCAGAACAAATTGATGCATGATGCAGACGAACTGAACTTTGATGTTAAACAACCACATGATAGGAGGATGTAATATGTATGAAAAATAGGATGGAAGAGATAACCAGAACTATGATGTGTAAACTAAGAAGAAGACATTTCACCAAATTAGAAGCAATGCAATGGAAGGTAGACACCATATGAAAGATGCTACAAATATCGCTCTGCCAAGTTAACAGTGTCTCATCATAAATGGCATTTAAACAAATGTGAAGCAGTACAAGAAATAAATCATATGCAAGATGCAAACAACATCACACTACCATGTTAGAGGTCTCTCGTCATTAGTGCCATTGCATATTCACAGCATTGCATATTCACAGCTTATGATGTGTAAACTAAGGAGAAGGCATTTCAACAAATTAGAACCAATGAAAGCTAGACACCATATGAAAGATGCAACGAATATCACTCCACCAAGTTAAAACTATCTCGTCATAAGTGCCATTTCAACAAATTAGTAATACAAGCTAGAAAAGAATGTGAGATGTAACCTATATCACACTCCGAAGTCAAACGTGTCTTATGATAAGTGATTGTTGCAGGTTACACAACAGTAGTAATTTGATGTAAGAACATGGTGTGATAGACATATATTGTATGTTCTAGAAACAGGAACACGTGTCTTATTCAAGTATAATGTGTAAAGTAAGCAGATGGAATTCAACAAAATTAGAAGCAATACAAGCTAGACATCACACATAACATGCAACCACATATAACGGTGCCAAGTTAGAGGGAGCACCGGTGATGCTGCACTAGGGGAGACGTGCTCATCATAAACACAGCTTTGTTGAGTGTCTATGCATGTGTTGTCTTGGAAATCATCTTGGGGGTGTGGAGGAGTAGAAACTGTAGAGGCCCTCCGTTCGGAAGGAGCACCTTTATCCGTTGCCTTGCTAACTTCCTTCCGCTTTATTGATTTTGAATTGTCAAGTAAAACTGACAAGAAAAAGCAATAAAATTCTCTCTTCAGAACTCATTCATGCATGATACTGACAATCACTACTTTGATGTAAGGCAAACACATGATACCAGGATGGAATATGTATGAAAAATAGGACGGCATGGCATGTTCACAACTGTTTGTGTAAAGTAAGCAGAAACCATTCCAACAAATAAGAAGCAATGCAAGCTAGACACCACATGAAAGATGCAACCAATATGACTCTGCCAAGTTAAAAGCGTCCCATCATAAATGGAATTTCAACAAATTAGAAGCAGCGCATGCTATAAATCATATGAAAGGTGCAACTAATATCGCACTGCATATACTAAAGGTGTCTCGTCATGTTGGTTGATGCGGGATACAAAAAAACAATAGTTTTATGTAAGGACATGCTTAATAGACAGATGTACTATGTACTAAATACAGGAAGGCATGTCACATTAACAGGTATAATGTATAAGCTAAGCAGACTAGCACATGCAGTTTAACCAGATTGGAAGAATTACAATCTAGACACCATATGCAACATGCAACCACATATCACGCTGCCAAGTTAGAGCAAGCACCTGCGATGCTAGTGTAGGGGAAATGATGTAATCAACTACAGAGCTACGTTCACTATCTTCATCTAGCATTTCTGTTTCTTGAGAATCATGTCGGGAGGCTGACGCTGCATTCTTTAAATGAGGAGTAGTCCCCTTGCCTGCCTGCCTCATCATAAGTGATTGATGAGGGATACACAAGAACATTAGTTTGATGTAAGAACATGGTTAATACACAGATGTACTAGTATGTACGAAAACAGAAAGGCATGTCATATTCAAAGGTATAATGTGTAAGCTAAGCAGATGCAATTTAACCAAATTGGAAGCAATACAAGCTAGACATCTGGCTGGAGTGGTGAGCATGATCATCTAGGACCTGAGAGCGTGGTGGGAGGCGGGCTGCTTTGCCACCATCACAGCTTTTTAGTTGGCTTCCAGGTGATGCCTATCTTTGTTGGGCTTGTCACTGGCTCGGCCAGTGCCCTGACTAGATATTTGTCTTCTGGTGCTCACGGGATGGTGGTTCATGTAAAAAAATATCTTTCCTTATCTTACCGACTTCGGCCTTTCGAATACAAGCTAGACACCATATGGAACATGCAACCACATATGACACCGCGAAGTTAAAGCAAGCACCTGGATGGTGGTTCATTGCGAGCGAGGTCATCAACTCCAGAGCTACGTTCCCCGTCTCCATCTGCTGACACTACACCCTTTAAAGCGTTGAAACGTGTCTTGCCTAGCCGCACACCAAACTGGAGCGACTTCTCTCTTTTCTTTTTGGCTTCTCTCATGGCAGCAGAGTCTGAAATACCCTTGCATAAAAACACAACAATGAGAGTAAGGGTGAAGTGTGTGCAGAACTAGTGCACTGTAAAAGTAGCATATAGCAGGTGGCTGAAAAATAAATGACAGGAGACATATGATAGCTCTACAACATTGCATGGAAAACAAAATTAGATTCTACTCTGTATGATTTTGTAATATATGAGCACAGGAAATGCAGGTACTCCTCCAGCACACCACCACATGTGGTCATATCTAAGATAACAGTCGACTGAAAATAAATAGGTCAGTCGATTTTGTTAATGAACCATCCAGTCTACCTCCCGCCAGTCACTGTTGACGATCTTTCTCAAACCGCCAGCCACCACCGGCCCAGACCCCTGCCTCTGCCGCCCCGCCCTCCCATCGACCTCACACCACCGCCGTGCTTGGCAGCGCCCCCAGGCCATCCCTTTAATCCCGGCCGACCTCCAGATCGGGCGCCAGTAGCTCTAGGCCGCACACGCCCCTAAGATAAACACCAAGGCACTGCTTCCCCGGCGTAATAGGCGTACTAGCACCTGTTACGCCGGGGAATGCTTCCGTTAATTGGGAATCAAGTGGCCAGAAATTGAAATTCAGGGGGGCGACGGACCTCTAGCTAAGGTGAAATAGTATATGAGGAGAAACCTTGTGCATCGCAAGTTACTAGGAACATCTAGTATCAAGAAGAAGCGGTCAACTAGTGTCTTCTGTGGGAAGAATACCGTGCAAGCAGAGACGTAAGTTTTGCACAAATAAGGAAAGAGGAGTACCTTTTTCGGTTGCCGGTGTGGTCACCTCCACAAGTCACGCCGATTTTCTTCTTTTTACCGGGGAAACCGATGTTCTGGAGGGTGCAGGCTTGGACGAACCCATGGCCAAATTGTTGGCTGTGTTGCCGTGGCCGTATGTCGGCGGAGGGGAAGCAGATCCGAGGCGGCAAAGGACGGCATAGCAGGAACAGCTCCGGTGCGGTGGAGGGTGGCGAAGTTGGAGCGACAGCGGTGAGGCACAGGACGGCGTGGTTGAACTGGCTCGGGTACGGACGGCTCAGCCTCGGCTTCAACTACTAGCCATGGAGGGCGTTGCGGTTGAGGTTGCGGTGGACGACGACGTCGGGGTATCGGCTCCGGCGTGATGGAGGAGGGCGGCGGTTGATGGGTGGGATGGGGTGGCGGACGGAGGACGCCGAGGTTTCGCGGCTGGTGGAGAGGTAGTTTTGGCGCCCATGGAGTATGAATGGGGAATCGGACGGGTGTGGGGAACCATGTTTCGGTCTGGGACGCGCTTGTTTTTGGCTTTTTTGAACAGAAATGGGACGCGCTTGTTTGAAATTTGGGGAAAGTACAAACTTTGCCCCCCTCTTAAATTTCGGACCTACTGCGGGTCGGGGGTAGGATGGTAATCCCAGGTGTCCCAAATAGTGGGCGGGAGCGATTTCGGCCGCGCGCATGTGTGCTTAGGCGGCCATTGTGTATGAATGTTTTTCGGATGTGGTTGCGTGGCGTCTAGATGAAGCTACAAACCTACCCCGGTTTAGACCTTTGGACGTCGGGCCGGTAGGTTTCACGGGTCGAAGTTAATAGAAAAGTAATTTCCTTGTACTACCAAACATTGGTCTCACGCGGTTTTGGGCGAGTAGAGGCTCTTTTGGCGCTTCGTTCGAAATTTTGAAACACAAGCATTCACGTTTAGAGTACTCTTGAACTATGAGGATTGACCTAAATATACAACGTTATATTTGACCTTGTATGTTTGAAAACCTCATTAAATTATCCGCTTCTTTTTTAAATTTTGACACTTGAAAATCCTATAACTATGATTATTTTGGAATGGAGGAGCTAAATTTGAATCTATTTTGTACATGACTACATATGCTATTATGTACAAAATCAGAGCAAAGATTGGTGCCCCCATAATTTAGGTATGGTTTACAAATGCCATGATATCAAATTCAAATAATTGAATGGACTTCATGTTGAATTCGATTTTTTTAAACCACCTTAAGTTGAATTCAAATGTATGCTAGTTCATAGGTAGTAGCTATTTGTAATGTCCATTGTGTAACTTTCGTATGTATAATGTGCTTTACACACACAACATGAACTATACTCACGTTTATATTCGATTGCTAAAGCGATGCATTGTCTAGAGTTCAAAATACTAACTATGTGGATCAATTGTGTCAAATAATAACATAGACATGCTCAAATTCGATAGAATCTAGATGTCTGATGGATCAATGACCGCTCCTTACGCGAATTGCAAATATCATGATCCCATCCTAATATTTGGGTACAATTTATATCTTTAATCAATGTGTAGAGCAGTCTTTTACGTGTAGTTTCACTCTCCATCGGTGGTCTCTCACACATGCTCACACACTCTCTCCCGAGGTGTCTTTCTCGCACACATGCTCTAGATATAACCCTCCCTCCCTCTCGTAACCATTTACAATTGTTTTCACTAACCTTTATCACAAGCACTCTTCCTCTTGCAAACATATACATGCACAATCCTCATCGTCCCTTTCTATATACATGGACCTGCCTACATGTCTCATGTACGCACATTATCTTTACGCCTATCTCTCACGCATTGTCTCACACCTCTCTTCCTAATCGATGAGTATGATTCTAGCAGAGCATTCTGTAGGATGCCCCTTAAAGTTAGGTTGGATGAATAGTAATATCAGAGATAAAGGGGTTACCTTAGTCCGAGAACCTAGGGTTACAAATCCTAGTCGGCTTTGTCAGTGGACACAAAGTCCTTCACAATTCTGCTATCTTTGTCTTGTACGACTAGTCATCCATGGGTCTTCCTAAATGCATCACGGGCCGACTAATGTGGCGCAGGACGGAACAGAACGAAGGGCCTCACCTCGACCCACCGGACCTCACGCGGTGACACACCCTCTGCCCCGACGTCTCATTATCTTCTCACACCCACACATACCAACACAAACAGCACACACACAGAAAATTTCTCCTGGTGCCTCTATTCCCTCCCCCCTTGCATATACACACTCAAGGGAATGGAATCTCTTGTCATGACGTCATATTCGTCTCTCTCTCTAGACCACTCTCATTTATCGTGCTATCTCTCCCACGCCCCCCCCCACCCCCCCGTCGGCCCCTCTATCCATGCCTCTCTCGAATATGTAATACACACACATACCTCTCTAGGACCCGCCAAATGCATCAACTACACATTCACACATGTTACATCACGTACCCCATTGATCTAAAAAGACCTCTCTTCACGTTTATTTTGCATACAACATTCCTTTTGAATAAAGTGTGGCCAAAAAATTATTTTAGAGTTTCTACATATACACAACATTACAAAGTTATATGGAGGAGTACGAACGCTAATTTGCATTGCATGGTGCCCACAATGATATTTATTCCGCGCTGTGAATTTGTATATTTTTATACTACATACAAAGTTAGTCATAATAAAGAGAAATGAAGATCATCTCTCTCTCCATCACATACCCCCCATGTACGCCCCTTTCACGTATGCACACAAAACTATCTCCAGGTCCTCTAAAAGTAAGCCCCTAGAAAATTCACGCATGTTTCATCTTTCTCTCGCGATATATGCAATGACGATCATTGTATTTGAAGCGAAAGCACGATACGTACATTGGACTTCGGAATCCATTCATTACGGTCACCATTTACGTTTAGTGGTTATTATGTAGTCACGGGCTCACCATACAACTCTGTATTTGCTCATGACATGACTAGTTGACCAGTTAAGCGCTCCACGTGGCACCTCTAGTGTTGCATCACATTATCTCACTACCATCGTGCCCGCCTGTCGACTTGTATCTACTCTACAGCTACACTCTTATAAAATACATAAAATACACTCTTATAAAAAAACAGAGTTGGTGATGATGGTGTGCCTGCCATCCTGCAATATAGGCCGTCCGATTTATATATGACGGGTAAGAAAGAAACTATGGAAATTTTGCAAAAAGGTACCCACACACCTCTCCACATTTGCAAATAAGGCCTTCCCTCGTTCATCCTTTTCTCTCACAAGATAAACAAGTCATACAAATGCATCTTGATGTTACATGCAACGCACGGGCATCTTTCTAGTAAGAATGAAAACAAACGACAAAAAAATATTTGGACGGTGGTTCGAAGTCATGACCGCGGACACAGCGGACAAGGTGGCCTTGTATTGGTATGCTGATCCGTCTGTTTTAACACACATGAGCTGGTGTGGTGATTATACACACACGCATGCATGCACACGAACTGCATCCATGCAACACTCACACAAACACATGCACCCACACACGCACGCAACACTCACACGTACACACGCAGCCACGCACGCACGCAACACTCACACGCACACACGCACGCATGCATGCACACACCAGTACACCACACGACCAACACACACTCTCAAGCTCAAGTGCTCAACCTACACATGCATGCGCACACATCAGGCCCTGACAGACACATACACAACCAGGTGATTCCCGCGCACGGGTTGGAGCCTTGTCGCGCCTGCGTAAATTTATGTTTATCTGACCTTTTGCCTATGCGAACTGACAGGTGGGACCCACAACGAACGTGGTCAATTTAACTAGTCAACATGGCGCCACGCAGACTATTTGGCCGGTCAACAGAGTGCAATCCGATGCTGAGCTATGAGCAAGTGACCGTATAATCACCGCAAAACGTATATAGTGACCGTAATCAGTTCATTCTGAAGTTCGGTGACCGTATTACGCTTTTCTCTCTGTAGGCCCTCCAAAACTACATCTCTACACGTTCTTGCATGTTACATCTAACAACTATGCAATACAGCACTACTACTACACTCTGACACAATAAATCATATGTGTTTTTAGTTTTACTAGATATCATATTGTTACTTATAATTATTCAGTTTGCATACATTAAAATTGCCTTTGAAATGTATGGCTAGTATCATCTACCGCGCGGGAAAAATCCCGCCCTTTCCTGTTTAATCGGGTTTGTATCGATGGATCGTGCGAAACAACAAAACTATAGTACTATACAGTACAAGTGACAGTTCACTAGGCCATCGTGTCGTCTACTCCTCCGTCGTAAGAGTGGAGCGCTCGCTTTCATAAATCTTCTAGTCCCTTTCGCCGACATGTGGGACATCAAGCTACCGGGTCCACGTGCCATACCGGAATACAGTGCAGAGCAGCCGGGGTGAAGCACCCCAGTCATGGCGCCGGCGTAGTAATGAGCAATGAGGCGTCAAATCACAAAGCTGCACCTTTCCCGTAGTTAAGTTGGAGGGACGAAGCAACCATCATTTCACTCGTTGCTGAATCCGCTTCTCCATCATCTTCTTCAACTTAACCACATGTTGCTTCTGCCGTTGTTCTGCCTCATGTGGGACGCGGATCGGCTTGGTAAAGCACTAACACATGGGACCGCATGTTAGCAAACCGCCAGGACAACGTCCTCCGAAAATAAGAAGCCTAATCCTAGACTTACAAAGGGCTACGTAACTGCTACGTATACTTTCCCTCTAATCTATATATGCCCCCCTGATTTTCAGGTGGGGTGGGCCTAATCCTCTCCTTTAATCCAATCAAATAGTCCCACATCACATCAGTTTGTAACTTTACGTAAACCATTATGTGGATGCAGCATTGCTCAAATAAGAAACCTCCCTCGCCATCCGCGCGGCAAAATCACCTCCTTTTTACTAATCTCGATTCTATAATTTTTTAGATCAATATAATTGAGATTTGTATAGATTAGGGATGGCAATTTTATCCATGGATCTGGATACCCATGGATACCCAGCCCAGTTGGGCAAGGGTATGGAGCGCATTTCTGCCCATGGGTACGTGGATATGGATACCCACGAACAGTCGGGTTGGGCACGGTTATAGTTTGTGCTCCATGGATATCCAATGGATACCCGTACATCATGTGAGGCGATATGCCAGCGATAGTAGAAAGAGCGAATCAATGGAAATGGCAGGCAATATGCAACTGGTGCCATAAGCTATATGCTGCAGAATCAACCTCTAGTATGTCACACTTAAGGACTCATCGTATTACTTGTTTCCTACTTATGCATGTAGCTTATGTTCTCATTTTTGAGTGAATGACAATGAGCTAATTTGATCTTTGGGAAGGCTTCATGCTGACTTTTCTATGCCCATGGAGCTCCATGGGTATGTGGGTATCCAGCGGGTTTGGGCATGGGCACAAGTTGTGCCCATGGATAATTTGGTGGATGGGCAGAGGGTAGGAAGATGGGTCACGGGTTGGATTTGGACCAGCTCCACCCGCCCCAAACCTGACCCATTGCCATCCCTAGTATAGATAGAACACAGGAGCAAAACCAAGTGGTACGGTTAAGGGCATCCACAATGTGTAGCCAAATGTGAAAATAGCTTTTGGCATCGTGGGAACCATTGTGGACGGTGTTGCCAAAGCCAAAAAGATGGAACCGAAGCTCCCTGATTGATTGATTGAAGGAATAGAAAAATGCAACGTCTCTCCTCTTTCTCCCATGCTTGGACGCATGTAGTACAGTATAGAGCACAGAGTCTACTCCCCTGTTCCTTCTATCACAAATCACAAAGCAGTGAGGCGTCAAATCACAAAAGCACGGACGAAGCAACCATCATTTCACTCTTCGCTGACTCCGCTTCTCCATCGTCTTCTTCAAGAAGCCATCTCACCGCATTAGTTATAGTAGTACTAGTAAAGGACTTCGTGTGTGCAAATAAGGCGGTTGTCTCGGCTTGCAGGCGGCACTTGCGAACGACTTACCATGGTCTCCCTCAATGGTGTTCTCCGTCGAACGCACATCGCCAAACCACCAAAAAAATTATCGTTGACGTCACCGCAATGGGGAAGGAAGTCAAATATATTTACTACCTCCATTTTTTTTGTACACTAGGCCAGTATATCAAAATTACAATTTGCAAAGGGCCACTAACACTAATCGAGGCAAAATTGATGGGGTTAGCAACCAAGGACATTAATATCCCCTGCATGCATGCGGAAGTGAGAAGGTTGGTTTGCATGGCGCTGCATTAATCAAGCGATGAGGAGTGAGATGGTTAGCTCTTTGGTCTTTGGAGAAAAAAATACGCATTAATTGACACGTGAAACGAGGATTTGTATCGATTAAATCCCGTGAAGGAAAACCCAGGCTTTGTTTTTTAACACTAGTACTCCTAGTACGTACGTACTTATCCTATTTGGGTCTAGGCCTTGCATTGCCAAACTTCGCCACACATTTTTGCCAAGCTAGCCTAAAGTTTTCAAAATGAGAAGGAGGTACACTTGCACACGGCTATCGCGGTCGCACCGCACCCTCACACGGTCACTCCTGCACGCCACGGTCGCACCGCACCCTCACACGGTCGCTCCTGCATGTCGCAAACCCAACCAAGGGAACGCACCCTCACTGACACATGATGTCGCATGTGAACACACCAAACTCAGCCATCCTATCGCTGACACATAATTTTCGTTCATAGAGTATGTTTATCCAACCGCATGTTGGGGAGTATCCGTACGACCCGTGCGGTGGTCTGTTGGGGAAGAAGAAGAGGTGAGGAAGAAGGAAAAAAGGTTAGGAGATGTAGGATATTCATCCAACCGCCTGAAATGGTAGACTGACCCAAGTCAGGCGACTTGCATAACAAATATATTGTTTTACACAGCAAAAGATCCATAAAAACAACAACATAAAGAAAAACTATCACTGTCGCGGAAAGAGACGACCTCGTCGTCTTTGGCTGCCGGCGCGAACCAGCCATCGCTGCTGACGTGTGTCTCCGCACCGTAGTTGTCCTCGGCCTCCAGCTACTCATTCAAGCAGAGCGTGTGGGCACTCTGCACGGACGAGAGCACAGCCCGGTTCAAGTCAAGGATGTTCGGTTCCGCCTGCAGGAGGGCCTCGATGGCAGCGGCATCCGCGCGCTCCGCGTCGAGTCGAGCCCCCGCCGCCCGGATCAAGTCCAGGACGTCCGGTTTCTCCTACAAGAGGGCATCGATGAGAGCGGCATCCACGCGCTCTGTGTCGAGTCAAGCCTCTGCCACCCGGTTCAAGTCCAGGACGTCCGGTTCCGCCTGCAGGAGGGTCTCGATGGCAGCGGCATCTGCGTGCTCCGCCTCAAGTTGAGCCTCCGCTGCCCGGTTCACATCCACGACATCTGGTTCCGCCTGCAGGAGAGCCTCGATGGCAGAGGCATGCACGTGCCCCACGTCGAGTTGAGCCTCTGCCTCCCGGTCCTCCTTTAGTATCGCCATGTTGAACCGCTGGTCCGCCTGCACCATGGGGGACTCGGACGCCGGCACGAAGTCGACGTCCATCGTCTCATACCCATCGGGGGCCTTCTGCGCCGCGACCTCCGCCATGAACATTGGATCGGCTTCCTCCTCCTCGTAGCTTGGCTCTAGAAAACTCGGGGATTGGCCCGCCGCAAAGAGAGCTTGGGAAAGGAGGTCTGGGCGCCGACCGCCGCCGCAATTTCTGCGCGGCGCTCCGGCGTCAGCATCTTGTAGTAAGTGATCTTGCAGTGCACCATGGCTTTCCAGAGAACTAGGGGACGCTTGATGCGGGCTAGGTGATCAAAAGGTGGGGGAATGGGCTGGAGATTTGGTGTGGTTTTAGGGCAGTGGCTGGCGTAGGCCGAGCAGCGAAGGTTCTGGTGTGAATAGTGGTTCCGGTGACGACCGGTCAATCGGTTTTGACTGTACATCGCTCTTCTCGCGTTAGCGTTGCAGCCCGGCACGCTGGACCCTCCATGTTGCTCACCGAATGGAATGCGCTTCGTCTTGCATTTTCGCTCGCTTGTGGGACCCCAGTTGAGAGCAAACCGACGTCCCTCCCCCTCCCCCGCCCGCGTCATTTATTATACCACCAGTCCCTCCGTTTTATGTGGAGTAAATAAAAACAGAGGGAGTATACTATGGATGAGGATCCCCTGATGTGGCCGAACCCATTGAGTAACTGGCTTGCGGGGCCTAGCAAGCATGGGGTCTACCAGTAAGTGACCGGAAGGGAGGGTAAGGCAGGGATACCTACATTAGAGGATCCACTTCCACTATACTACTTTGACCAAATGTTAGAGTAATAATATATGACATGCAACTTACACAAATGTTAGAGTAATAATATATGACATGCAAGTTACACAAAGCATACAGGGTCTAATGCATTTTTCGAGGCTAACTTTGACCAAATGTTAGAGTAATAATATATGACATGCAACTTACACAAAGCATATGGTCAGAATCGTATGTGAAAGGAGTTTCCAATGATATAATTTTCACATTATACATCTCATGTACTATTAATCTTGTCAATAGTCAAATTGGAAACCATCTCGAGTACAAATCTAGGAGTATGTATGAATCTAACAATATTGATTGGGCGTTGTTGAGTGTTGATACCTTTTTTATCAAAGTAGATATACTTTGACTACACATAAAACTTATATGTAAACTAGAAAGGATAGGAGGGAGTATATTGTACGTTCAAAAATGAAACGAACATTGAATACCCTTTATATATGATTTGCGGATGCTATGATCACTGGTTCAAAATTTTGAATCCGCCTTAGGTATCACGTGCCCCCACTCGTTCCCTCTCGATTTCATCTCGAGGTCTGGAGATCTATTGAAAGAGGACTAGGGTGGGTACATGCGAATGATACTCGGTGGAATGTTCAAATGAGGCATGCGGGAGGATGGACTCGACTGGAGGGCGACATGATCGATGGAGAAGAGGGTTGGAGAGGGATGAGAAATAAGCAAACACCACATGATTATACTTGAACGGCTCAAATAAACAATAAATTGTCTCGCTTGGCCTACATAGTGAAAGGCCTAATGCGCAACGTGGAGCACTGACGCTCAAATATGGCCGGGAAAACAGGGAAACAGACATGTGGGGCACACCCGTCGGGACGATGTAGCGCAGACTAGTCCAATGGAGGAGCTGGCCCACGACCTCCTCGCCACCGACAACCATTCATGTTGGTCATTGGGGCCAACAACGGGGCGCAGCTCCAGCACCGCCTCTGGACATGGCGACCGCGGTGAGCGACACGCTCATATCGTCGCTAGACACGGTCGGTTTCAGTTTGCCGAGGGTGGCGTTAGTGTTGTGGCACGACCAACGGTATGTTTGGTTTGTTCCCAAGGTTGCCCCATCAAAGCATTGGGTAGCCAAAATTTTGGTTGAGGTATTGGTTGCCCATGATTTGGCCGGCATTGGCAAGAAAAATGAACTTGAGTTGGCTAGAGTTCATTGGCATGCCAAAGAAATGGCAACCATCCAAACAAAGACCAATCTTTGGGTCATGACCAAAATTTTGGTTGAGGTATTGGTTGCCCATGATTTGGCAGACATTGGCAAGGAAAATGAACTATAGTTGGCTAGAGTTCATTGGCATGCCAAAAAATGGCAACCATCCAAGCAAAGACCAATATTTTGGTCATGACCAAAATTTTGGCAAGGTGCACTTTGGCCACAATCCAAACACACCCCAACACCCGGCTCGTCGAGGATGCACGGGGCGCCGCGATGCGTCCGCGAAGTGGTGTAGCGCGGCCAACTGCATCCTCTGGACCTGAGACCATGCCGGGTCATCTTGCTTTTTCAATGACATGCGGGGATCGCATGTGAGCAAAGGGCATCTCCAACGTTGCCACGAACGCAGCTGACTACCCTCGCACACCAAAACCCTCGTCCCTCGCGCCGTTGCACGGTGCATTCCCACCCGGCGCCAGCTGCCCGCATTTATGTCGTCCGTTCGTATGTCGTCATTAAGAGGCTCGATGCCCGCGGAACCAACTCCGGCGACTTAATGACGCACCCGAACGCTTGGCCTCACCGGAATGCGCTACTTAAAGCGGCAACGCCCAGCTAACCTCCACACCATAGCGCATCGTCCTCCTACCTGGAACCACATCCGCCATGACCGCAAGCGCGAACGCTCTGCGGGAGAGCTTGTCTTCGGCGATGGAGCTCGAGGTCGCCGCCCTCGCTCAAGTCGCCGCACAAGCGGTGGCCACACTGGCGGCCGACGATGGGAGCACCGTCAGCCACGCGTCCTACTTGCCGCCGTCCAACATCCGGAACCACCGAGGTTGGGGACTCCTCCGAGGATGAGTAGGGCATGGGAGGTGGCAGGGCATGGTGTGCCAACTGGCTGGTCCGTCTCCCGTGTTCTACTTTTCCTCAAAGGAGACCGCACCTTCACTTCATGGGTCTTGAACCCCGCCCCCGCACATGGAGATCACAGATGGAGGACGTCGGTCGCCGCCGTAGAATAGGTTTAGGGTTGGGATTCTTTTTTTTCCTATAAAAGTTCAAAATGTAATGAAAATATGCCGTGTTTGCATTAATCTTGGCCGATGTATATGAAATTTCACAATAATATACATATTGTAGGAGTACTAGCAAGATGCCCGTGCGTTGCACGGAAGATCGAGATCTTGTGGGAGAAAAGGATGAACTGTTGGGGAACGTAGGAGAAATTCAAAATTTTCCTACGTGTCACCAAGATCTATCTATGAAGATACCAGCAACGAGGGGAAGGAGAGTGCATCTACGTACCCTTGTAGATCGCTAAGCGGAAGCGTTCAAGTGAACGGGGTTGATGGAGTCGTACTCGTCGTGATTCAAATCACCGATGATCCTAGTGCCGAACGGACAGCACCTCCGCGTTCAACACACGTATAGCCCGGTGACGTCTCCCATGCCTTGATCCAGCAAGGAGAGAGGGAGAGGTTTAAGGAAGACTCCATCCAGCAGCAGCACAACGGCGTGGTGGTGATGGAGGAGCGTGGCAATCCTGCAGGGCTTCGCCAAGCACCGCAGAAGAGGAGAAGAACTTGGGAGAGAGGGAGGGGCTGCACCAAAGGCAAAAGGTGTGTTTGAGAGGCCCTCCTACCCCACTATATATAGGGATCCCAAGGGGGGGTGTGCCAGCCCCTAGGAGATCCAATCTCCAAGGGGGCGGCGGCCAGGGGAGGAGTCCTCCCCCCCCCCCCCAAGGCCCCTAGGAGGGGCCTTCCCCTGCTGGGACTCTTCCTTTAGGGTTTCCCCAGGCGCATGGGCCTCTTGGGGCTGGTGCCCTTGGCCCATGTAGGCCAAGGCGCACCCCCTACAGCCCATGTGGCCCCCGGGGTAGGTGGCCCCACCCGGTGGGCCCCCGGGACCCTTCCGGTGGTCCCGGTACAATACCGATGACCCCGAAACTTGTCCCGATGGCCGAAACAGGACTTCCTATATATAAATCTTTACCTCCGGACCATTCCGAAACTCCTCATGACGTCCGAGATCTCATCCGGGACTCCGAACAAAATTCGGTAACCACATACAAGCTTCCTTTATAACCCTAGCGTCATCGAACCTTAAGTGTGTAGACCCTACGGGTTCGGGAGACATGCAGACATGACCGAGATGTTCTCCGGTCAATAACCAACAGCGGGATCTGGATACCCATGTTGTCTCCCACATGTTCCACGATGATCTCATCGGATGAACCACGATGTCAAGGACTTAATCAATCCCGTATACAATTCCCTTTGTCTAGCGGTATTGTACTTGCCCGAGATTCGATCGTCGGTATCCCTATACCTTGTTCAATCTCGTTACCGGCAAGTCTCTTTACTTGTTCCGTAACACATCATCCCGTGATCAACTTCTTGATCACATTGTGCACATTATGATGATGTCCTACCGAGTGGGCCCAGAGATACCTCTCCGTTTACACGGAGTGACAAATCCCAGTCTCGATTCGTGCCAACCCAACAGACACTTTCGGAGATACCTGTAATGCACCTTTATAGTCACCCAGTTACGTTGTGACGTTTGGTACACCCAAAGCACTCCTACGGTATCCGGGAGTTGCACAATCTCATGGTCTAAGGAAATGATACTTGACATTAGAAAAGCTATAGCATACGAACTACACGATCTTTATTGCTAGGCTTAGGATTGGGTCTTGTCCATCACATCATTCTCCTAATGATGTGATCCCGTTATCAACGACATCCAATGTCCATGGTCAGGAAACCGTAACCATCTATTGATCAACGAGCTAGTCAACTAGAGGCTTACTAGGGACATGGTATTGTCTATGTATCCACACATGTATCTGAGTTTCCTATCAATACAATTATAGCATGGATAATAAACGATTATCATGAACAAGGAAATATAATAATAATCAATTTATTATTGCCTCTAGGGCATATTTCCAACAGTCTCCCAGTTGCACTAGAGTCAATAATCTAGTTCACATCGCCATGTGATTAACACTCACAGGTCACATCGCCATGTGACTAACACTCAAGAGTTTACTAGAGTCACTAGTCTAGCTCACATCACTATGTGATTAACACTCAATGAGTTCTAGGTTTGATCATGCTGCTTGTGAGAGAGGTTTTAGTCAACGGGTCTGAACCTTTCAGATCCGTGTGTGCTTTACAAATCTCTATGTCATCTCCTAGATGTAGCTACCACGTTCTATTTGGAGCTATTCCAAATAACTGTTCTACTTGGAGCTATTCTAAATTGTTGCTCCATTATACGTATCCGGTATCTCTAATCAGAGCTATCCGGATAGGTGTTAAGCTTGCATCGGCGTAACCCTTTACGACGAACTCTTTTACCACCTCCATAACCGAGAAAATTCCTTAGTCCACTAGTTACTAAGGATAACTTTGACCGCTGTCCTGTGATCCATTCTTGGATCACTCTTGTACCCCTTGACTGACTCATGGCAAGGCACACTTCAGGTGCGGTACACAGCATAGCATACTGTAGAGCCTATGTCTTAAGCATAGGGGACGACCTTCGTCCTTTCTCTCTATTCTGCCGTGGTCGAGCTTTAAGTCTTAACTTCATACCTTACAACTCAGGCAAGAACTCCTTCTTTGACTGATCCATCTTGAACACCTTCAAGATCATGTCAAGGTATGTGCTCATTTGAAAGTACCATTAAGCGTTTTGATCTATCCTTATAGATCTTGATGCTCAATGTTCAAGTAGCTTAATCCAGGCTTTCCATTGAAAAACACTTTCCAAATAACCCTATATGCTTTCCAGAAATTCTACATCATTTCTGATCCATAACATATACTCATCAGAAATTCTATAGTGCTCCCACTCACTTCTTTGGAAATACAAGTTTCTCATAAACTTTGTATACACCCAAAATCTTTGATCATCATCAAAGCATACATTCCAACTCCGAGATGCTTACTCCAGTCCTTAGAAGGATTGCTGGAGCTTTGCATACTTATTAGCATCTTTCAGGATTGACAAAACCTTCCGGTTGTATCACATACAACCTTTCCTCAAGAAAATCGTCGAGGAAACAATGTTTGACATCCTATCTGCAAGATTTCATAAATAATGCAGTAATCGCTAATATAATTCCAACAGACTCTTAGCATCGCTACGAGTGAGAAAGTCTCATCATAGTCAACTACTTGAACTTATCGGAAAACATCTTAACGACAAGTCGAGCTTTCTTAATGGTGACATTTACCATCATTGTCCGCCTTCCTTTTAAAATCCATCTGCACTCAACAGCCCTACGACCATCGAGCTGTTCTGCCAAAGTCTACACTTTGTTTCCATACATGGATCCTCTCTCGGATTTTATGGCCTCGAGCCATTTATCGGAATCTGGGCCCACCATCGCTTCTCCATAGCTCGTAGGTTCATTGTTGTCTAGCAACATGACTTCCAAGACAGGATTACGTACCACTCTGAAGTAGTACACATCCTTGTCATCCCACGAGGTTTGGTAGTGACTTGATCTGAAGTTTCATGATCACTATCATAAGCTTCCACTTCAATTGGTGTAGGTGCCACAGGAACAACTTCCTGTGCCCTGCCACACACTAGTTGAAGAGACGGTTCAATAACCTCATCAAGTCTCCACCATCATCCCACTCAATTCTTTCGAGAGAAACTTTTCCTCGAGAAAGGACCCGATTCTAGAAACAATCCCTTATTGCTTTCGAATCTGAGACAGGAGGTATACCCAACTGTTTTGGGTGTCCTATGAAGATGCATTTATCCGCTTTGGGTTCGAGCTTATCAGCCTAAAACTTTTTCACATAAGCATCGTAGCCCCAAACTTTTAAGAAATGACAGCTTAGGTTTTCTCTAAACCATAGTTCATACGGTGTCATCTCATCGGAATTACGTGGTGCCCTATTTAAAGTGAATGTGGTTGTCTCTAATGCCTAACCCATAAACTATCATGGTAATTCGATAAGAGACATCATGGTATGCATCATATCCAATAGGGTGCAGTTATGATGTTCGGACACACCATCACACTATGGTGTTCCAGGCTGTATTAGTTGTGAAACAATTTCCACAATGTCTTAATTCTGTGCCAAACTCGCAATTCAGATATTCAACTCTATGATCATATCATAGATCTTTTATCCTCTTGTCACGACGATCTTTCAACTTCACCCTGAACTTACTTGAACCTTTCAATAATTCAGACTCGTGATTCATCAAGTAAATATACTCAACATCTACTCAAATCATCTGTGAAGTAAGAACATAATGATATCCACTACATGCCTCAGCACTCATTGGATTGCACACATCAAAATGTATTACTTCCAACAAGTTGCTTTCTAGTTCCATTTTACTGAAAACGAGGCTTTCAGTCATCTTGCCCATGTGGTATGATTTGCATGTCTCAAGTGATTCAAAATCAAGCGAGTACAAAACGGTCCATTTGCATGGAGTTTCTTCATGCATATATACCAATAGACATGGTTCGCATGTCCCAAACTTTTCAAAAATGAGTGAGCCCAAAGATCCATCAACATGGAGCTTCTTCATGCGTTTTATACCGATATGACTTATGTGGCAGTGCCACAAGTAGGTGGTACTATCATTACTATCTTTTGGCATGAACATGTGTATCACTACGATCGAGATTCAATAAACCATTCATTTTAGGTGTAAGACCATTGAAGGTATTATTCAAATAAACAGA
The DNA here is from genome assembly GCF_003073215.2 of Triticum urartu. Lineage (NCBI taxonomy): Eukaryota > Viridiplantae > Streptophyta > Magnoliopsida > Poales > Poaceae > Triticum > Triticum urartu. The sequence continues at coordinate 550,765,248 of NC_053026.1, forward strand.
GTAACCATTATTCTCCTTAAATGAATAACCGTATTGCGATAGACATAATACAATCATGTCTATGCTCAACGCAAACACCAATCTCGATGGTAGAGGGAGCGTGCGATGCTTGATCATATCAACATTGAGAACACTTCCAACACGTATCTTCAGCTCACCTTTAGCTAGTCTCCGTTTATTCCGTAGCTTTTATTTCGAGTTACTAACACTTAGCAACCGAACCGGTATCTAATACCCTGGTGCTACTAGGAGTACTAGTAAAGTACACATTAACATAATGTATATCCAATATACTTCTATCGACCTTGCCAGCCTTCTAATCTACCAAGTATCTAGGGTAATTCTGCTCCAGTGGCTGTTCCCTTTATTACAGAAGCACTTAGTCTCGGGTTTGGGTTCAACCTTGGGTTTCTTCACTAGAGCAGCAGCTGAATTGTCGTTTCATGAAGTATTCCTTTGTTCCCTTGCCCTTCTTGAAACTAGTGGTTTCACCAACCATCAACAATTGATGCTCCTTCTTGATTTCTACTTTCGCGGTGTCAAACATCGCGAATATCTCAAGGATCATCATATATGTCCCTGATATATTATAGTTCATCACGAAGCTCTAGCAGCTTGGTGGTAATGACTTCGGAGAAACATCACTATCTCATCTGGAAGATTAACTCCCACTTGATTCAAGTGATTGTTGTACTCAGACAATCTGAGCACAAGCTCAACAATTGAGCTTTTCTCCCTTAGTTTGCAGGCTAAGAAAATCGTCGGAGGTCTTATACCTCTTGACGTGGGCATGAGCCTGAAATTCCAATTTCAGCCCTCAAAACATCTCATATGTTTCGTGACGTTTCAAAAACGTCTTTGGTGCCTCAACTCTAAACCGTTTAACTGAACTATCACGTAGTTGTCAAAACGTGTATGTCAGATGTTCGCAACATCCATAGACAACGTTCGAGGTTCAGCACACTGAGCGGTGCATTAAGGACATAAGCCTTCTAAGAAGCAATGAGGACAATCCTCAGTTTACGGACCTAGTCCGCATAATTGCTACTATCAACTTTCAACTAAATTTTCTCTAGGAACATAATTAAACAGTAGAACTAAAGCGCGAGCTACAACATAATTTGCAAAGACCTTTTGACTATGTTCAGGATAATTAAGTTCATCTTATGAACTCCCACTCAGATAGACATCCCTCTAGTCATCTAAGTGATTACATGATCCGAGTCAACTAGGCCGTGTCCGATCATCACGTGAGACGGACTAGTCATCATCGGTGAACATCTTCATGTTGATCGTATCTTCTATACGACTCATGCTCGACCTTTCGGTCTTCTGTGTTCCGAGGCCATGTCTGTACATGCTAGGCTCGTCAAGTTAACCCTAAGTGTTTTGCATGTGTAAAACTGTCTTACACCCGTTGTATGTGAACGTAAGGATCCATCACACCCGATCATCACGGCGTGCTTAGAAACGACGAACTGTAGCAACGGTGCACAGTTAGGGGAGAACACTTCTTGAAATTTTAATGAGGGATCATCTTATTTACTACCGTCGTTCTAAGTAAATAAGATGTATAAACATGATAAACATCACATGCAATCAAATAGTGACATGATATGGCCAATATCATGTTGCTCCTTTTGATCTCCATCTTCGGGACTCCATGATCATCATCGTCACCGGCATGACACCATGATCTCCATCATCGTGTCTTCTTGAAGTTGTCTCGTCATCGACATGCAAGTCGTGATTCCCCTTGACAAGAACATGATCAATCTCATACATCACATATATCATTCATCACATCCTTTTGGCCATATCACATCACATAGCATACCCTGCAAAAACAAGTTAGATGTCCTCTAATTGTTGTTTGCATGTTTTACGTGGCTGCTATGGGTTTCTAGCAAGAACGTTTCTTACCTACGCAAAACCACAACGTGATATGCCAATTGCTATTTACCCTTCATAAGGACCCTTTTCATCGAATCCGATCCGACTGAAGTGGGAGAGACAGACACCTGCTAGCCACCTTATGCAACTAGTGCATGTCAGTTGGTGGAACCTGTCTCACATAAGAGTACGTGTAAGGTCGGTCCGGGCCGCTTCATCCCACGATGCCGGCGAATCAAGATAAGACTAGTAACGGCAAGCATATTGAACAAAATCAACGCCCACAACTACTTTGTGTTCTACTCGTGCATAGAAACTACGCATAGACCTAGCTCATGATGCCACTGTTGGGGAACGTAGTAGAAATTCAAAAGTTTCCTACGTGTCACCAAGATCTATCTATGAAGAAACCAGCAACGAGGGGAAGGAGAGTGCATCTACGTACCCTTGTAGATCGCTAAGCGGAAGCGTTCAAGTGAACGGGGTTGATGGAGTCGTACTCGTCGTGATTCAAATCATCGATGATCCTAGTGCCGAACGGACAGCACCTCCGCGTTCAACACACGTACAGCCCGGTGACGTCTCCCATGCCTTGATCCAGCAAGGAGAGAGGGAGAGGTTTAAGGAAGACTCCATCCAGCAGCAGCACAACGGCGTGGTGGTGATGGAGGAGCGTGGCAATCCTGCAGGGCTTCGCCAAGCACCGCAGAAGAGGAGAAGAACTTGGGAGAGAGGGAGGGGCTGCACCAAAGGCAAAAGGTGTGTTTGAGAGGCCCTCCTACCCCACTATATATAGGGATCCCAAGGGGGGGTGCGCCAGCCCCTAGGAGATCCAATCTCCAAGGGGGCGGCGGCAAGGGGAGGAGTCCTCCCCCCCCCCAAGGCACCTAGGAGGTGCCTTCCCCTGCTGGGACTCTTCCTTTAGGGTTTCCCCAGGCGCATGGGCCTCTTGGGGCTGGTGCCCTTGGCCCATGTAGGCCAAGGCGCACCCCCTACAGCCCATGTGGCCCCCGGGGTAGGTGGCCCCACCCGGTGGGCCCCCGGGACCCTTCCGGTGGTCCCGGTACAATACCGATGACCCCGAAACTTGTCCCGATGGCCGAAACAGGACTTCCTATATATAAATCTTTACCTCCGGACCATTCCGAAACTCCTCATGACGTCCGGGATCTCATCCGGGACTCTGAACAACATTCGGTAACCACATACAAGCTTCCTTTATAACCCTAGCGTCATCGAACCTTAAGTGTGTAGACCCTACGGGTTCGGGAGACATGCAGACATGACCGAGACATTCTCCGGTCAATAACCAACAGCGGGATCTGGATACCCATGTTGTCTCCCACATGTTCCACGATGATCTCATCGGATGAACCACGATGTCAAGGACTTAATCAATCCCGTATACAATTCCCTTTGTCTAGCGGTATTGTACTTGCCCGAGATTCGATCGTCGGTATCCCTATACCTTGTTCAATCTCGTTACCGGCAAGTCTCTTTACTTGTTCCGTAACACATCATCCCGTGATCAACTTCTTGATCACATTGTGCACATTATGATGATGTCCTACCGAGTGGGCCCAGAGATACCTCTCCGTTTACACGGAGTGACAAATCCCAGTCTCGATTCGTGCCAACCCAACAGACACTTTCGGAGATACCTGTAATGCACCTTTATAGTCACCCAGTTACGTTGTGACGTTTGGTACACCCAAAGCACTCCTACGGTATCCGGGAGTTGCACAATCTCATGGTCTAAGGAAATGATACTTGACATTAGAAAAGCTATAGCATACGAACTACACGATCTTTATGCTAGGCTTAGGATTGGGTCTTGTCCATCACATCATTCTCCTAATGATGTGATCCCGTTATCAACGACATCCAATGTCCATGGTCAGGAAACCGTAACCATCTATTGATCAACGAGCTAGTCAACTAGAGGCTTACTAGGGACATGGTATTGTCTATGTATCCACACATGTATCTGAGTTTCCTATCAATACAATTATAGCATGGATAATAAACGATTATCATGAACAAGGAAATATAATAATAATCAATTTATTATTGCCTCTAGGGCATATTTCCAACATGAACGAGGGAAAGCCTTATCTACAAATGTGGAGAGGAGTGCAGGTAAATTGTCATAGTTTCCTTCCTATCCGTTAGATATAGATCGGACGGCCTATATTGCAGGATCGGACACATCTTTCTACATCTACGGGAACCTACAAAAGGGTTAACGTAAATTGCCTCTCTCTCTCTCTCCTCCCCTGATTTTCATGGTGGTGGGCCCCTCCCTCCCCCCAATCTACAATCAACAGCTCACACATTTCACATTACGTTAATTACGTAACTGGGATTACGTAGGTGTAGCATTACTTGTCCTAAAAAAACCCAACTAAGCCAACCTCCCAGCATATCGCGCGGGAAAAGACCCGGCCGCGCCGTTTTAGTCGGGATTACCGGATTACTAGTAGTAGTATCGATGGATCGCGCGAAGCAACAGATTTTTTTTGAGGGGGCGAAGCACCTAGTTTAAAAGGAAAAAATGCGGTACACTCACAGCACTCCTGTCGTGGTCGCATTGCACCCCACACACGTTCGGTCCTGCACACGGCTCACGCAAACGGAACGCGCTTCGGCTTGCCTCTTCACTAACACGTGGGACTACACTTGGAGAAACCAACCATGCGCCAAACCCCCCCCGCCCACCGCGCGAAAATCCTCCCCCCCCCCACACACACCCAAAAATTCCCCCCAAATCCGATTCAACCGCCCTTCGGCCAACTAGCCAATAATATTCCCCAAACCCCCCTCCCCATGTCCCCCTCCACTCCATTCGCTCCGCCAAAGCCACCCTCCCCGTCGCGCCGATACATCGGCGCCGCAGTTCGGCGATCCTCTCGCTCCCACAGTACGCTCTCGTAGATTACCGTCCTCTAGCCGCGCCGCCACCTCTGGCTACGTTCTTGTGGAGGCGCACGGCGGTCATTGCCACCACCGCTGGCGACGTTCTTGTGGAGACGCATGGCGGTCAGCTTCTCCCAAGGTATGCGCATTCTAGACTGAGGCCCCGTTCATGTCGGTGTAGCGCTGAATGTTAGCTGATAAACGTTGTTAATCTCACTGTTTGCCGAAGTAGTTTACTATTAATATGCTCTGCTTAAGAAGCTTCCTTGCCCTGCTCTGCACTCAATCTGCTTAGCTAAGATGGCGTGCCAAGGCCGATTAGTTGCTAAAATATCCTGGCATATATTTATTGTGACGTAGATTGCCATGGTCTAGTAGCCAATCTGTTAGCTGAAATAGCTCTACACCATTTTATACTCAATATTTGTTGCTGCGATGGCCTTCATAGTTTGATGGTTGTGTGCTCGGCCTCATTGACTGCTGAAACAGCCTGCCATAATTTGGCACTCAAATCTGTTTGCTGAATTAGCTTTACATATATTTTGTTACTTAGATCTACTCATCCAAATATCTTGCCATAGCTTTAGACATCAACCTAGGTATCTTTTTCTGGACTTCATAAAAAAGCATATATGTTTTTCCTGTAATATCTAGTAGAAGAACTAATTTGTATGTCTAACAGATGGACAGGACTTGGATAACTTCTGCTCGAAGATTCTCCGCTGCATATGTCGAGGGGGTTGAAAACTTCATGAACTTTATCAGAGCTGAGTACGGTGGTCCAAAATCAGATGTGATCTACCCGTGTAGCAGTTGTATGAATTCAGTTACAAGACCCCAGTCAACTGTGCAAAACCATCTACACTTGTATGGGATGTCGGTCACATATACTAGGTGGGTTCATCATGGTGAAGCTGTGAACGTCAATGTTATTGACTACGTGGAAGCAGCAGATCACCATCTTGATCTGCCTGATGCTCAGGTGGAAGAGGAGGAGGAGGTGGTGGTGGCGGAGCCAGTGAGTTTGACCAACATTGAAACAATGCTACGAAATGCTCATGCATTCCGTGAACTTTCACTTGCAGAAGAAAAACGGTGGGCCAGCATGTTGGAACAATGCAACGTTGTTGTCACCCCAGGAAATAAGCTGTCAGTATTCTCAGCTATGGTCACTGATACGTCCATTTTGCATCATGCTTTTATATCGTTATTTATCGCATTATGGACTGTTATTTCACTTTATATCACAATACTTATGGCTATTCTCTCTTATTTTACAAGGTTTACATAAAGAGGGAAAATGCCAGCAGCTGGAATTCTGGTCTGGAAAAGGAGCAAATATTAGAGACCTATTCTGCGCAACTCCAAAAGTCTTGAAACTCCACGGAACGTCTTAAAAGAAATAAAGAAAAATCCACGCCAAAGATGAAGGCCATGGGGCCCACACCCTGCTCACGAGGGTGGGGGGCGCGCCCCCCTACCTCATGGGCCCCTTGGTGGCTCTTCACGCCCATCTTCTCCTATATGAGGTCTTTCGATGAGAAAAAAATAAGGAGGAACTTTTTGGGACGAGACTCCGCCGCCACGAGGCAGAACCTTGGCGGATCCAATCTAGAGCTCCGGTAGAGCTGTTCTGCCGGGGAAACTTCCCTCCGGGAGGGGGAAATCATCACCAATGCTCCTCTCATCGGGAGAGGGCAATCTCCATCAACATCATCACCAGCACCATCTCATCTTCAAACCCTAGTTCATCTCTTGTATCCAATTCTTGTCTCAAAGTCCGGGATTGGTGCTAGTAGGTTGCTAGTAGTGTTGATTACTCCTTGTAGTTGATGCTAGTTGGTTTAATTGGTGGAAGATCATATGTTCAGATCCTATATGCATATTATTACCCCTCTGATTATGAACATGAATATGATTTGTGAGTAATTACGTTCGTTCCTGAGGACAAGGGAGAAGTCTTGCTATGAGTAGTCATGTGAATTTGGTATTCGTTTGATATTTTGATAAGATGTATGTTGTCTAGCCTCTAGTGGTGTTATGTGAACATCGACTACATAACACTTCACCATTATTTGGGCCTAGAGGAAGGCATTGGGAAGTAATAAGTAGATGATGGGTTGCTAGAGTGACAGAAGCTTAAACCCTAGTTTATGCGTTGCTTCGTAAGGGGCTGATTTGGATCCATATGTTTCATGCTATGGTTAGGTTTACCTTAATACTTTTGTTGTAGTTGCGGATGCTTGCAATAGATGTTAATCATAAGTGGGATGCTTGTTCAAGTAAGAACAGCACCCAAGCACCGGTCCACCCACATATCAAATTATCAAAGTATCAAACGCGAATCATATGAACGTGATGAAAACTAGCTTGACGATGTCCTCGGGAGCGCTTTTCCTATTATAAGAGTTTGTTCCGGCTTGTCCTTGCTACAAAAGGATTGGGCCACCTTGCTGCACTTTATTTACTTTTGTTACTTGTTTCTCGTTACAACCTATCTTATCACAAAACTATCTGTTACCACTTATTTCAGTACTTGCAGAGAATACCTTGCTGAAAACCGCTTATCATTTCCTTCTGCTCCTCGTTGGGTTCGACACTCTTACTTATCGAAAGGACTACGATAGATCCCCTATACTTATGGGTCATCAAGATTCTTTTCTGGCACCGTTGCCGGGGAGTGTAGCACCTTTCGTAGGTGGAATTTGGTAAGGAAAATTTTATATAGTGTGCTGAAATTTACTGTCACTTGTTACTATGGAAAGTAATTCTCTGAGGGGATTGTTCGGGGTATCTTCACCCCGTCCAGTAGAGCAAAGAGTTGCTCCTCAACCTATTGAACCTATTGAAAATGAAATTCCTTATGAGTATCCTTTGGGTATGATAGAAAAAATGCTAGCTAATCCTTTTACAAGAGATGGAACAAAGCATCCTGATGAGCACTTAATATATGTGGATGAAGTTTGTGGATTATTTAAGATTGCAGGTATACCCGATGATGTTGCTAAGAAGAAGGTCTTTCCTTTATCTTTGAAGGGAGATGCATTGATATGGTATAGGCTATGTGATGATATGAGATCGTGGGACTATAAAAGATTGAAGCTGGAATTCATCAAAAGTATTACCCTATGCATCTTGTTCATCATGATCGCAATTATATATATAATTTCTGGCCTCACGAAGGAGAAAGCATCGCTCAAGCTTGGGGGAGGCTTAAATCAATGTTATATTCATGCCCCAATCATGAGCTCTCAAGAGAAATAATTATGCAAAGTTTTTATGCTTGGCTTTCTGAAAGCAATCGCACCATGCTCGATACTTATTGTGCTGGCTCTTTTATGATGAAGACTATTGAATTCAGATGGAATTTATTGGATAGAATTAAACGCAACTCTGAAGATTGGGACCTTGACGAAGGTAAGGAGTCAGGTATGACACCTAAGTTTGATTGTGTTAAATCTTTTATGGACACCGATATTTTCCGTAAGTTTAGCACTAAATATGGACTTGACTCTGAGATAGTAGCTTCTTTCTGTGAATCTTTTGCTACTTATGTTGATCTCCCTAAGGAGAAGTGGTTTAAATATCATCCTCTCATAGAAGTAAAAGTAGATGCACCTATTAAAGTTGAAGAAAAGACTGTCACTTATAATGATCCTATTGTTCCTACTTCTTATATTGAGAAACCACCTTTCCCTGTTAGAATAAAGGATCATGCTAAAGCTTCAACTATTGTTCGTAAAAGCAATATTAGAACTTATACACCTCCTGAGCAAGTTAAAGTAGAACCTAATATTGCTATTGTTAAAGATCTCTTGTCTGATAATATTGATGGGCATGTTATTCAGTTCGAAGGTGAAACTTCTAGAATTGCTAAACCTTGTGATAAAGATAAACATAGACCTGTGGTAGGCGTGCCTGTTATTTCTGTTAAAATAGGAGATCATTGTTATCATGGCTTATGTGATATGGGTGCTAGTGCTAGTGTTATACCTCATGACTTATACAAAGAAATTAAGAATGAAATTGCACCTGTTGAGTTAGAAGATATTGATGTTACTATTAAACTTGCTGATAGAGATACTATTGCACCAATTTGAATTGTTAGAGATGTTGAAGTCTTGTGTGGGAAAACTAAATATCCTGTTGATTTTCTTGTTCTTACTTCTCCGCAAGATAGCTTTTGTCCAATTATATTTGGTAGACCCTTCTTAAATATTGTCAATGCTACCATAGACTGCACTAAGAATATTGTTACTGTTGGCTTGGATGATATGGTTCATGAGTTTAATTTCTCTAAATTTAGTAAACAACATCGTGAGGAAGAATTACCTAGTAAGGATGAAATTATTGGTCTTGCTTCTATTTTCGTACCTCCTAGTGATCCTTTAGAACACTATTTGCTAGACCATGAAAATGATATGTTCATGAAAGAAAGAAGGGAAATAGATGAAGTATTCTTTAAACAGGAACCTATTCTGCATCACAACTTGCCTGTTGAAATTTTAGGGGATCCACCTCCACCCAAGGGTGATCCCGTGTTTGAGCTCAAACCTTTGCCTGATAATCTTAAATATGCTTATCTTGATGAAAAGAAGATATATCCTGTTATTATTAGTGCTAACCTTTCAGAGCATGAAGAAGAAAGATTATTGAAAACTCTGAAGAAGCACCGTGCTGCTATTGGATATACTCTTGATGATCTTAAGGGCATTAGTCCCACTCTATGTCAACATAAAATAAATTTGGAAGCAGATGCCAAACCAGTTCGTGATCCTCAACGACGTCTGAATCCTAAAATGAAAGAAGTGGTAAGAAAAGAAATGCTAAAGCTTCTGGAGGCAGGTATAATCTATCACGTTGCTGATAGTGAGTGGGTAAGTCATGTCCATTGTGTCCCTAAGAAGGGAGGTATTACTGTTGTTCCTAATGATAAAGATGAATTGATTCCACAAAGAATTATCACAGGTTATAGGATGGTAATTGATTTCCGCAAAATAAATAAAGCTACTAAGACAGATCATTACCCCTTACCTTTTATTGATCAAATGCTAGAAATATTATGCAAACATACACACTATTGCTTTCTAGATGGTTATTCCGGTTTCTCTCAAATACCTGTGTCGGCTAGAGATCAATCAAAGACTACTTTTGCATGCCCTTTTGGTACTTTTGCTTATAGACGTATGCCTTTTGGTTTATGTAATGCACCTGCTACCTTTCAAAGATGCATGATGGCTATATTCTCTAACTTTTGTGAAAAGATTTGTGAGGTTTTCATGGACGACTTTTTCGTCTATGGTTCCTCTTTTGATGATTGCTTGAGCAATCTTGATCGAGTTTTGCAGAGATGTGAAGAAACTAATCTTGTCTTGAATTGGGAAAAGTGTCACTTTATGGTTAATGAAGGTATTGTCTTGGGGCACAAGGTTTCTGAAAGAGGTATTGAAGTTGATAAAGCCAAGGTTGATGATGTTGAAAAGATGCCATGTCCCAAGGACATCAAAGGTATAAGAAGTTTCCTTGCTCACGCCGGATTTTACAGGAGGTTCATTAAGGACTTCTCAAAAATTTCTCGGCCTCTGACTAATTTATTGCAAAAAGATATACCATTTGTCTTTGATGATGATTGTGTAGAAGCATTTGAAATACTTAAGAAAGCATTAGTCTCTGCACCTGTTGTTCAGCCACCTGATTGAAATTTACCCTTTGAAATTATGTGTGATACTAGTGATTATGCTGTAGGTGCTGTTCTAGGGTAAAGAGTTGACAAGAAATTAAATGTTATTCATTATGCTAGTAAGACTCTAGACAATGCTCAAAGAAATTATGCTACTACTGAAAAAGAGCTTTTAGCAGTTGTATTTGCTTGTGATAAGTTCAGATCTTATATTGTTGATTCTAAAGTAACTATTCAAACTGATAATGCTGCTATTAAATATCTTATGGAAAAGAAAGATGCTAAACCTAGACTTATTAGATGGGTTCTCTTGATACAAGAATTTGATTTGCATATTGTTGATAGAAAGGGAGCTGAGAACCCCGTTGCAGACAACATGTCTAGGTTAGAAAATATTCTTGATGACCCACTACCTATTAATGATAGCTTTCCTGATGAACAATTAAATGTTATAAGTACTTCTCGTAGTACTCCATGGTATGCTGATTATGCTAATTATATTGTTGCTAAATTTTACCACCTAGCTTCACATACCAACAAAAGAAAAAGTTCTTCTATGATTTAAGACATTACTTTTGGGATGACCCACATCTTTATAAAGAAGGAGTAGATGGTGTTATTAGACGTTGTGTACCTGAGCATGAACAAGAACAGATTCTACGCAAGAGTCATTCCGAATCTTATGGAGGACACCACGCTGGAGATAGAACTGCACATAAGATATTGCAATCTGGTTTTTATTGGCCTACTCTCTTCAAGGATGCCCGTAAGTTTGTCTTGTCTTGTGATGAATGTCAAAGAATTGGTAAAATTAGTAGACGTCAAGAAATGCCTATGAATTATTCTCTTGTAATTGAACCATTTGATGTTTGGGGCTTTGATTATATGGGACCTTTTCCTGCCTCTAATGGATACACACATATTCTAGTTGCTGCTGATTACGTTACTAAGTGGGTAGAAGCTATTCCAACTACTAGTGCTGATCATAACACTTCTATTAAAATGCTTAAAGAAGTTATTTTCCCGAGGTTTGGAGTCCCTAGATATTTAATGACTGATGGTGGTTCACACTTTATTCATGGTGCTTTCCGTAAAATGCTTGCTAAATATGATGTTAATCATAGAATTGCATCTCCTTATCACCCACAGTCTAGTGGTCAAGTAGAGTTGGCAATAGAGAGATCAAATTAATTTTGCAAAAGACTATTAATAGGTCTAGAAAGAATTGGTCCAAGAAACTTGATGATGCATTATGGGCTTATAGAACTGCATACAAAAATCCTATGGGTATGTCTCCGTATAAAATGGTCTATGGAAAAACATGTCACTTACCTCTCGAACTAGAACATAAGGCATAGTGGGCTATTAAAGAGCTTAACTATGATTTTAAACTTGCTGGTGAGAAGACGTTATTTGATATTAGCTCACTTGATGAATGGAGAACCCAAGCTTATGAAAATGCCAGGTTGTTTAAAGAAAAAGTTAAAAGATGGCATGAGAAAAGGATACAAAAGCGTGAGTTTAATGTAGGTGATTATGTATTGCTATACAACTCTCGTTTAAGATTTTTTGTAGGAAAACTTCTCTCTAAATGGGAAGGCCCCTATGTTATAGAAGAGGTCTATCGTTCCGGTGCCATAAAAATCAACAACTTCGAGGGCACAAATCCGAAGGTGGTAAACGGTCAAAGAATCAAACATTATATCTCAGGTAATCCCATAAATGTTGAAACCAATATTATTGAAACCGTAACCCTGGAGGAATACATAAGGGACACTTTCCGGAACGTTTCAGACTCAGAAAAGGAATAGGTATGTGGTACGGTAAGTAAACCGACTCCAAAACAATTTTTAAGGCAATATTTCTCCATTTTGGAATATTTAGAAAAATAGAAAAATAAGTAGCAGTCCGGGAAGGACACGAGGACCCCACGAGGGTGGTGGGCGTGCCCTACCCCCCTGGGCGCCCCCCCCCCCCCCCCTCATGAGCACCTCGTGTGCTTTCCGGACTCTGTTTTCTTGCACATTACGTATTTTGGTCGGTAAAAATTCATTATATAATCCCTCGAAGGTTTTGACTCCCGTATCACGCAAAAATCTCATGTCTTTGTTTCGAGCTGTTTCTCTGACAGATCTAGATTATCATGATGTCCCCAAGTGCTTCTAAGGACAAGTTCTTCGAGAAGGTTATAAACCCTAACCTCGCGGAGGTGCTGCGACACCCTCAAACCATTGAGATGCGTGATGGGTTGTTGCACATCCACGATGTTGAGGGACCAAAGGGAACCGGAAGCGTGGAGACGAGGCTCGAAGCAATGGAGCAACAAATTTTCAAGTGCTAGGGGATGGTGGAGCGTGGAATCAATGCTAGCCACACGATGCTCGCGGAGTTCACTAACAACTACAAGCCAGATGCCAAGAACACTGAGGAGGCCATCTTCAAGCTATATGAGAAGATCGACCACCTCCAAGCCCAAATCTATGACCTGCAAAACCAAAACTGTGAGTATGAATATAGATTCAAAAGAATGAGTTTGGCTGCAGATTCGAGGATTTCGGAGACTCGATCATCCTTCTATGATGGTGAAACTATGCCTTGGAAGATGGATGACAAGCCCGCTTCATCAACAACACCTCCACCTTCTTCACCAACCAAGGAGACATAATCACATGGGTATGGGCACTCCCATTGGCAACTGCCAAGCTTTGGGGAGGTGCCCCGGTATCGTATCACAATCACAACTCCTATCTTTACCGTTTTTCTTAGTTCGATCCTATTAGTAGTATCATGATCTAGTAGAAAAAATTTATGGCATGATCTAGTTTTGAGTTTTTCTTTATGATCTCTCTATGTAATCGAGTCCATGAGCTATATATAATAAAGATTAGTGTTGAGTCAAGGGCTTGATTATTTTGCCATGATCTTGGGTGAATAAAAGAAAAGAGAAAAAAGAATAAAAAGAAACAAAAAGTTCATATTGATCTTATTGAGAGTAATGACTTCACATAGAAAGAGTATGATGATTAAAAGTTGTTGGGAGTTGGCAGACATAGCTTTGGTCATTGTTGCAATTAATAGGAAGTAATAAGGAAAGAGAGGTTTTCACATATAGATATATTATCATTGACATCTTTTATGATTGGGAGCACTCATTAAAATATGACATGCTAAAGAGTTGATGTTGGACAAGGAAGACAACGTAATGAGTTATGTATTTATTATATCTGAGATAAAGTATGTTGTCATGGATCCTCTAACTTGTTGAGCTTGCCTTTCCCCCTCATGCTAGCCAAATTCTCAGCACCAAGTAGAAATACTACTTGTGCTTCCAAATACCCTTAAACCAGTTTTGCCATGAGAGTCCACCATATCTACCTATGGATTGAGTAAGATCCTTCAAGTAAGTTGTCATCGGTGCAAAGCAATAAAAATTGCTCTAAATATGTATGATTGATTGGTGTGGGAGAAATAAGCTTTATATGATCTTGTGATGTGGAAGTAATAAAAGCGATGGACTGCATAATAAAGGTTCATATCACAAGGGGAAATATAAAGTGACGTTCTTTCGCATTGAGATTTTATATATCCAACCATAAAAGCGCATGGCAACCTCTCCTTCCCTCTGCGAAGGGCCTATCCTTTATTATTATCTTCTACCTTATGCAAGAGTCATGGTGATCTTCACCTTTTCTTTTTCATTTTATCCTTTGGCAAGCTCAGCATGTTGGAAAGAACATGATATATATATATCTAATTGGATGTAGGGGAGCATGAACCATTATTGTTGGCATTACCCTTGAGGTAAAAGGTTGTGGGGCAAAACTATAAGCCCCTATCTTCCTCTGTGTCCGATTAAAACTCCGTAACCACAAGTATCGCGTGAGTGTTGGCAATTATGGAGGACCAAATGATAGTTGAGTATGTGGACTTGCTTTTTAGCTCTGACATAGACTCTTTCCGGTGTTATGGTAAATTGCAATTGCTTCAATGACTGAGATTATAGTTTTTCGGAGCCCAATAAGGTTTATGATTTATACTTTTGCATTGTGAATAGATCATCACTTGAACATAAGTAATCATATGACAAAATCTATATATGTTGCTGTTATGAGAATAATCATGATGCCTTCATGTCCGTATTTTATTTTGATCGACGCCTCTACCTCTAAACATGAGGACATATTTATTGTTATCGGCTTTTCGCTTAAGGATAAGCGAGGTCTAAGCTTGGGGAGTTGATACGTCCATTTTTCATCATGCTTTTATATCGATATTTATCGCATTATGGACTGTTATTTCACTTTATATCACAATACTTATGGCTATTCTCTCTTATTTTACAAGATTTACATAAAGAGGGAGAATGCCGGCAGCTGGAATTCTCGTCTGGAAAAGGAGCAAATATTAGAGACCTATTCTACGCAACTCCAAAAGTCCTGAAACTCCACGAAACGTCTTAAAAGAAATAAAGAAAAATCCACGCCAAAGATGAAGGCCAGGGGGCCCACACCCTGCTCACGAGGGTGGGGGGCGCGCCCCCCCTAGGGCGCGCCCCCCTACCTCATGGGCCCCCTGGTGGCTCTCCGACGCCCATCTTCTCCTATATGAGGTCTTTCGATGAGAAAAAAATAAGGAGGAACTTTTCGGGACGAGACTCCGCCGCCACAAGGCGGAACCTTGGTGGATCCAATCTAGAGCTCCGGCAGAGCTGTTCTGTCGGGGAAACTTCCCTCCGGGAGGGGGAAATCATCACCATCCTCATCACCAACGCTCCTCTCATCAGGAGAGGGCAATCTCCATCAACATCTTCACCAGCACCATCTCATCTCCAAACCCTAGTTCATCTCTTGTATCCAATTCTTGTCTCAAAGTCCGGGATTGGTGCTAGTAGGTTGCTAGTAGTGTTGATTACTCCTTGTAGTTGATGCTAGTTGGTTTAATTGGTGGAAGATCATATGTTCAGATCCTATATGCATATTATTACCCCTCTAATTATGAACATGAATATGCTTTGTGAGTAATTACGTTCATTCCTGAGGACAAGGGAGAAGTCTTGCTATGAGTAGTCATGTGAATTTGGTATTCGTTTGATATTTTGATAAGATGTATGTTGTCTAGCCTCTAGTGGTGTTATGTGAACGTCGACTACATAACACTTCACCATTATTTGGGCCTAGAGTAAGGCATTGGGAAGTAATAAGTAGATGATGGGTTGCTAGAGTCACAGAAGCTTAAACCCTAGTTTATGCGTTGCTTCGTAAGGGGCTGATTTGGATCCATATGTTTCATGCTATGGTTCGGTTTACCTTAATACTTTTGTTGTAGTTGCGGATGCTTGCAATAGAGGTTAATCATAAGTGGGATGCTTATTCAAGTAAGAACAGCACCCAAGCACCGGTCCACCCACATATCAAATTATCAAAGTATCGAACGCGAATCATATGAACGTGATGAAAACTAGCTTGACGATATTCCCATGTGTCCTCGGGAGCGCTTTTCCTATTATAAGAGTTTGTTCCGGCTTGTCCTTTGCTACAGAAGGATTGGGCCACCTTGCTGCACTTTATTTACTTTTGTTACTTGTTGCTCGTTACAACCTATCTTATCACAAAACTATCGGTTACCACTTATTTCAGTACTTGCAGAGAATACCTTGCTGAAAACCGCTTACTATTTCCTTCTGCTCCTCGTTGGGTTCGACACTCTTACTTATCGAAAGGACTACGATAGATCCCCTATACTTGTGGGTCATCAGTCACCTTTCTTCATGTGAAGACATCTGAGCGGATGACCAACAAATCATTCGATGCGATGTTGGCTGCTTTCCGCGAATCTTTCCCAGATGCGTCTGAGCTGCCACACACCTACAGTAAAATGAAGAATTTCCTTCGTGCAGTTGGAATTGGATATGATATGATCCATGTTTGTAAGAATAATTGTGTTCTGTTCTAGAAGGATTATGCCAACTTAAGTGAATGCCCGAAATGCAAATCATCAAGATGGAAAGATGGCGATGCTGTGAAGAGGATTCCTCATAATGTTCTGAGACATTTTCCAATTACACCAAGATTGCAGAGGTTGTTTCATGATGCTGAAACAAGAGAGGATGTACTGTGGCATTCTAGGAACCAGGAGTACAGAGATCAGAATGTAATGAGCCATCCATCTCATGGTAGTGAGTGGAAAAGCTTCAATTATAAACACAAAGAGTTTGCTGCTGACCCAAGAAACATTAGACTTGGCTTAGCTTCATATGGATTTAACCCATTTGGCTACCAGAGCGCCACATATAGCATGTGGCCAGTGCTTGTTATCCCTTACAACATGCCTCCAAATGTCTGCACCAAAGAATCAAACTACATGATGGCCTTGCTCATCCCAGGTCCAAAAAGTCCTGGAAAGGATTTTGATTTGTTCATGGAGCCTCTTGTTGAGGAACTTCAACAGCTATGGAAGGGTGTTCTCACTCGAGACCTATATAGCATCCCACCAGCTGATTTCTTTCTGCGTGTTGTTATAATTTGGTGCATCCATGATTATCCGGCTTTGGGCACTATGTCAGGGCGAACGACACATGGTTACAATGCATGTGTTTGCTATGACAGGAATCCGCTGTCATACGCAATACTTAGCAAGATCTGTTACATTGGACACCGCCATTTCCTTGCCAAGGACAAGCCGCATCCTAGAAAATACCGAAGACATGTGTTCAATGCAAAGCATGAAAACTGTGATGCGCCAAAGAGGCTCACCGCCGATGAGTTGCAAGTGGAATTAGAGAAGGTCAGGCATATTACACCAGGAAACCATCCTGGTAATGGTAGCGGAAAAAGGAAGCGTGGCAGGGTAGAAGAGAGATTATTGTTTACCCGCAGGTCCACTTTGTGGGACTTGGAGTATTGGAAAGATTTGGATCTGAGGCATAATCTTGATGTGATGCACATCGAGAAAAATATATGTGACAGCATTATCGGCACACTTCTTAATATTGAAGGCAAGATGAAAGATACCTTAAAATCTAGGATTGATTTGACACACCTGGGTATCAGAAAGGATTTGCAGGTGCAAGATGAAGGTAAACCACGAGATATGGCACCAGCTGTGTATGTCTTAAACAAGGTAAAAAGAAAAAGAATTATGCGAGGTCCTATCACGTGTGAGATTCCCACATGGATTTGCTTCCAACCCTGAAAGGAGAGTCAGTGCAGATGGAAACAAGGTACAAGGGTTGAAAACTCATGACTGCCACGTCCTACTTCAAAGGGTTTTACCTGTTATCCTTAGAGGATTGGGCCGCCCTGACTTATACAAAGCAGTTGCAGAGTTGGGACAATTCTTCAGGGAACTCTGCAGTAGGCATATCATGATAGATGCTTTGGAGCGTCTTAGAGACAAGATACCAACTATCCTATGCGACCTTGACAAGATATATCCTCCAGCCTTGTTTGATGTGATGGTGCATTTGGCTGTTCATCTACCTGATGAGGCACTACTTAGAGGTCCAGTACAGTATGGCTGGATGTACCCTATTGAAAGGCGGCTAGGCACTTTCAAGGGCTATGTTAGGAACAGAGCTAGACCTGAGGGTTCCATTGCAGAGGCCTACATTGCTACAGAAGCGTTGACATTCTGCTCAAAATACATGAAACAGCTGATCAGCTTAGCAAAGAGGTGGGCGAAGACAATCCCGGGCTCAATGTTTTTTATTATTCTGTTTGAGTTACAAGGAAGAGTCGACAAGAGGACAAACCTAAAGATTTGGACAAAATGGTTTGGTATGTGTTGAATAACTGTCCTGAGATACTACCTTATATCAAGTAAGTGCAGTACTGCAGCTTATACGTCGTAATCTACTAAACTTGCAGCACATTCTTATATATTTAGATGTTTGACGCGATCTATGTTGTGCAGCATCTACAAAGAGGAGTTACTGCCGCAAAATCCAAGAAACATTGACAAACTGGTTATGGCAAGATTTGCGAAATGGTTCAAGAACCATGTAAGCTTTTGAAGTGCACTGTCAGTTTTTTTAATATATTGAGTACATAAGATGATCAGCTTGTCTATTTTCTAACCATAGGTTAAGAAGATGCGGGAGGATGGGCAGGCAGTTGATGATACCCTTTACTAACTAGCAATGGGTCCTGATACTCGGGTAAGACATTATGAATCTTGCATTGTTGGAGATGTGCGCTACAACACCCTTGCACGAGACGAAGGCAGGAAGACACAAAACAGTGCCATCATGAGCACGGATACGTATGACAAAGAGATAACTGAAATGTATGCTAACATAACAGGCATTATTTAGTTGCAGTATATCTCCAGTTTCGAGGATCATCGGTGTGTGGTTCTGTTGTGCTGTCGTTGGTATAACCTGTTTTCCAGGATCGCAAAACCTAGAGCTGATGATTATTTCAAATCCATTAATGTCAAGGCGGCGTACCAGACCAACGAGCCTTTTATTTTGATAAATCAAGCAACACAGATATTTTTCTTGGAAGACACATTTGCACGTAGCGATGACTGGAGAGTATTGCAAAGGTTTGAGCAAAGGAATTCATTTAATGAAGTTGCACAACAAGATGATGCTTACACTGCTCCTGATGTACAAGATAACACAGATGTTCCTAATATCTTTCAGAACATCACGTCAATGACGCCGGCAAAAAGATTGCCTGTCGTGCTGTGGACATACAAGAGTTGATCAAGAAGAAGCCAACGTTCGAGGACGTTGAGGACGAAGAAGAAGATGACACCGTGGGGAATTACGATTCAGACTGATACACATGGCGAAGATGTTGACGCTACTATTGTGGATGATGATTAGATTGCTTTTGTCGTATTTGCCTGTCAGAAGACTTTTTTTATCTACTATGTGAAATTGTGTTTGTTATGACAACTAAAACCTGATGAACATGTTGTTTAGTATTTTGCTATGAGAACATCACTTGTTATGTATGTTGATTTGTGTTTGGTGATTGTATGACAACTAAAAAATGATGAAATTGTTGTTTAGTTGTACTCATATTTGGCTGTGAAACTTGAATTTGATGACATAGTTTGCTGTTGGACTGCAATTTGCTCGACGTCTTCGAATGAGAACAAAGCTGACCCGACAGGGCCTCTGCTATTTATTTATTTATATGAGCAAAAGGGGATACCCCCTGATTTCCATTAATAGAAATCATTAGATGTTCACAACACTACGCCCAGCCTGCTACACAGGTTTCATTCATTACTAGTTTCAGCAAAGTGCTCATGTCGTAGCCACTGAATACATCATGAGTGCTACATACACTGCAAATAAAGAGACAATTATCCTACAGAGCACATCGATTTTGCCCATAATCTTCACAAGCTCTTTCATCTCCTCATTGCTGTCAAGGTCGTTCAGCAACTGTTGCTTGGCCATGATCAGAGGAACTGCATCTTTAAGCTTCTGCTCTGCATCTTCCTCTTCTATCATTCCTTCAGTTACTTGTCCAACACCGCAACCTGCTGGTATTGGGATTCATCATCTAACCAAGTAATCAGCGTAGTTGCATTCCCCCACATCAGCAACTTCCCATAAATACAAATCACATGAATCTTCCCTTTTCTGCACGAATCAAATTGGTAGATCATCAACAAAACTATTAAAAAATCAGCAACTGAAAGCAGCAGAACAACACTTAAACATATTATTACCCCATGATTCGGGCATTTGTAGAAGACTCGGCCAGGGTTGCGGATTGTGGTTGAGACGCGACGGATGACTCTGTGTGATTTGCAGCAGTGGCACCACACCAACGGCAGCGGGTTGCGATGAGCAATCGGCTGCGGTGCGCGTGCCGGCGAGGGTGTGATGAGACCCACAGGCGATGGTATGGGTTGCGACTTGGCGCATATCTGGTTGTTGCCTGCTGAAGAGCAGGTGGACAAGCAGCCAGCGGACATGGTTGCTGCGGCCAGAGCTTCTGATGCTAGGCAGAGTAAGTAGAGAAGAGGAGAAGCGAACGTTGGATATGTCAGTTTCATTACTTGCAGAGTATCATAGCACCATATATAGTCATAGTCTAGGTTTGGATTCGAACCAGCTACAGGAGCACGTCTTTCTTTTTTCTAAAACTCGGCAACGTCTCATTACTGGTACACTAGCTTGTTTTGTACGCCTTCCCAAGTCTTTGATTTTCTTTCCCTTTTTTGCGAGGAAGGAAGGAGGACAAAATTGAGAGTTCCTGGGACTCGAACCCAATACCTCTCGGTTGAAAACCATGGGTGCTAGTCACTTATGTGGCGAACGTTCCCTGTGAGGAGGACGGCAGACGAATGCATTTTCCTCGCAGTTTTCTTCCTATATATAAAAAATTATGCTACTTAGTGTCTACTTAGTCAACAAAACGATTGTGCCAACCTTGACCGTTGGATTGACATTCAACGTATGTCGCGTTTCTTCGGTCTCTTCTTCCTCGAGCCGCCAAAGCCAAACTAGCGCCGGCGGGACCGCCTGCTCCCGCCTCCCACGGCTG
The DNA here is from genome assembly GCF_003073215.2 of Triticum urartu. Classification (NCBI taxonomy): domain Eukaryota; kingdom Viridiplantae; phylum Streptophyta; class Magnoliopsida; order Poales; family Poaceae; genus Triticum; species Triticum urartu. Next base: position 550,786,248 of record NC_053026.1, read on the forward strand.
GTTGTGATCTGCCCCGGTTCCTGTTCGTTCTTGTCCGAGGCCTCACCATCGTCCTCCGCCTTGGTTCGCTCGCCGCGGCGCCGCCCTCCGGTGTTGTCAACATGGTCAACAACCGAGAGGAATAAGGAGATGACTGTACATGGTGAGGATGACAGTAGGGACCCAGCAGCGCGCGCAGTAATTTTGTTTTTTCGGGACGGAGAAGGGTATCAACTGGATTGTGCAGGACCCGTGGCCCGTCTAGCCCAGGCTTTTATTTCATATTTTTAGCACATGACCAGCCCAGTTTGTTTTTTTTCCTTTCTGAAAATTGCTAGCCAGCTATTTTGTTTTTTGCAGAATAACCAACATAGGCCTACTTGATTTTCTACGCCCTGCTGGGCCGGAAATCTTTCAAGACGAGGAGGGATGCATTTTGCCCAGAAAATGGGCTATAAGTAATAACAAATGGGCTATAAGTAATAATAAATGGGTTGTAAAATAAAAAAATATAGCAAACAGACAATTAGTTCCAAAATACTGTTTTCTTTCGGATTTTGATATTTTAAATTTCATTGTTTTTGTGCGGGTAAAATTTCATTGAATTTAAATTAAGGTATATTTAGATTTAAAATTAATTTGAATCTGGCTAGAAATTTCGGGCTGTATGCTGTTTGGGACAGATTTGGAGGCTGACTTGTGGGTCTACTAGGTTGACGTGTACTTTGGCTTTGTCAAATTAGTCCACAAACGATTCTAGCAGTAGTGACCGTTGGATGTTAATCCAACAGCCGTGCTGCTTCTTCAATATTTGATCTTCTTGCTCCAGCCGCCCAAACCAGCTCTGGTGGGACTGCCTGCTCCCGCCTCCCGTGGCCGGCTGTGCTGCCGCACAGGCCGCACTGCCTCACCCTACTTCATTGTTGGCCAGGCCATTCCTCTACTCACCCACACCTCTTGTTATGTTCTGGCGATGGCACCCGGACCAGTAAACCCTCGTACTCCCCACCGTGTGGGCAACCATTGCCGAGTCTTCCCCGGCTCTGTGTCGTTCCCTTCCTAGGCCTTGTCGTCGTCCACCGCCATGGTGCTCTCGGCGCGGCCTGGTCAACTTGGTCAATGAACGACATCCATCGGTCATGGGCTATACGCGCAAAATAATGATTCCTCCACCTGACAGCTGGGACCCACTGGAAGGGCCTCTGTATTTCGCGAAGAAAAACGTTCCCCCCGCTGACATGTCGGACCCACCAGCTATATCTTCACACACAAGGAAGTGCCTCCTTATTACGCACAAAAAAATGAATACCCCCTGCAAGCTGGGACCCACCATAGTGGGAGGATGACTTGTGGGCCAACAAAGTTGACGGGGACGGAGGGCTTTGTCAACTTAGTCAATATGAACGATTCTAGCTCCAGTGACCGTACGATGTCCATCCAACGGCCGTAGGGCTTCTTCAACCTCTGGTCTTCTTGCTCCAGCCGCCCAAAGCAGCGCCGGTCGTGCCGCATGCTCCTGCCTCCCGTGGCCGGCTGTGCTGCCGCGGAGGCCTCACCGCCCCCTACTATTCCCACCGCTGGCCAGGCCCTGCGGCGACGGCAGTCTCACACCGCAGCCAAACCAGTGAACCCTCGTACTCCTCTCTGTGCGGGCTTCCACTGTCGCGTCTTCCCCGGCTCCGCGTCGTCCCCTTCCTAGGCCTCGCCGTCGTCGACCGCCGTGGTGCTCTCCGCGCGGCGTGGTCAACGTGGTCAAGGAACGACTTCCATCGGAAGAGTACTGTACGTGGAGAGGCTGACAGCTGGGTCCACAGCCACAGCCCAGTTTTTTGTGATTTGCCAAGTAAGTCACTTTGTCAGGCTTGTTGGGCTGCAAATCTTTCAAGACGAGGAGAGCTTTCATTCGACTGGCCGAGAAAATGGCCCATCAGTAATGAGAAATGGGTTGTACATTTTTAAAACACATCAAACCGGCAATTAGTTTCAAATATCTTTTTTTTCATTTCAAGATTTTAAATTACATTAATTTTTATGCGTGAAGAATTTGTTGGATTTTATATTGATATACATTTATTTTTAAAATCAGTTTGAACGGGAGTCGAAATTTCGGGATTAAAAACAGTTCGGACCGCACCGAAATATGTAAAAATTCATATAATTTTTTAACTGTGGCCACAATTTGGGCTGTAATGCTAACAAAAAGAATATGGGCTCCAAAAAAAACCTTAAGAATTTGCAAATGGGCTGAAAATTATTAGAAATAATGGCAGATGGGCTGTATGCTATTTTCCATAGATTTGAGGCTTTCCTAAAAAAGGTTGACGCACAAGCAGTGACTGTTGGATGTCCATCCAACAGCCGTCGTGCTTCTTCAATCTCTGCTCTTCCTGCTCCAGCCGCTCAAACAAGCGCCGGCGGAACTGCCTGCTCCCTCCTCCCCGCGGCCGGCAGTGCTGCCGCGCAGGCCTCACCGCCCCACCGTACTCCCATCGCTGGCCTAGCCATCCCTCTACTCACCCACACCTGCTGTTATTCTTCGGCGACGGCAGACGAACCAGTAAACCCTCGTACAGTCGTACTCCCCTCCGCGTGGGAAACAACTGCCGAGTCTTCCCTGCCTCCGCCTCGTTCCCTTCCTAGGCCTCGCCGTCGTCCACCGCCCTGGTGCTCTCGGCACGGCCTGGTCAACATGGTCAATGACCGACATGCATCTGAAGTGGACTATATGTGGAGAGGCCGACAGCTGGGTCCACGGCCGCACGCAAGGAAATGCCTCCTTATTACGCGCAAAATAATGATTCCTCCACCTGACATCAGGGACCCACCGAAAGGGCCTCTATATTTCGCGAAATAAACGTTACCGCCACTGACAGCTCGGACCCACCAGCTATATCTTCACATGCAAGGAAGTGCCTCCTTATTACGCACAAAAAAAATGAATACTCCCCCTGTTAGCTGAGACCCAGTATAGTGGCAGGCTGACTTGTGGGCCTACTAAGTTGACGGGGACGGAGGGCTTTGTCAACTTAGTCAATATGCATGATTCTAGATCCAGTGACCGTACGATGTCCATCCAATGGCCGTAGTGCTTCTTCAACCTCTGGTCTTCTTGCTCCAGCGGCCCAAACCAGCGCCGGTCGTGCCTCGTGCTCCTGCCTCCCATGGCCAGCTATGATGCGGCGGAGGCCTCACCGCACCCTACTACTCCCACCGCTGGCCAGGCCATCCCTCTACTCACCCACACCCCCTGTTACTCTGCGGCGACGGCAGCCTCACACCGCAGCGAACCAGTGCCCTCGTACTCCTCTACGCGTGGGCATCCACTGTCGCGTCTTCCCCGACTCCGTGTCGTCCCCTTCCTAGGCCTCGCCATCGTCCACCGCCCTGGTGCTCTCGGCGCGGCGTGGTCAACGTGGTCAAGGAACGGCTTCCATCGGACGTGGACTGTACGTGGAGAGGCTGACAGTTGTGTCCACGGCCGCAGCAAGGAAGTGCCTCCTTATTACGTGCAAAATAATTATTCCTCCACCTGACAGCGGGGACCCACTGCACGGGCCACCGTATTTCTCCCCCCTGACTGCTGGGACCAACCAGCTACATCTTCGTACGCAAGGAAGTGCCTGATAGTCGGGACCCACCTGGTCGAAGCATACGTAGCGTTGTCATTCTGGTCGCGAACGTGTACGTACATATATACTGGTGTATGTAGAGGCGCGCATGTGTCGTAGTAGAGGCGGCTAGGGTGCAAGAAAGAAAATACGGCCATGTATGTGTACATACGGGCGGGGTCTCGAACGCATACTCGCGCATATGTACGGCGAGGGCTCGTTGACATGGCTGGGTCAAAACGGAGAAACAGCGTCGTCGTCGTGTTCATGGGGAGGCAACGGAATGTGTCGTGTTCATGGGGAGGCAACGGAATGCGTCGTGTTCATGGGGAGGCAGCGGAACGAGTGGGAGCCAACCGGCTGGGTCGGAACGGAATGCATGGTCATGTTCATCGGGAGGGCTTGGACGGAACAGGCGATGGAAACGAGGCATGGTGTACCGCACAACGAAGGAAACAGACCTCCTATGTTCGGAACAGGGTCCTGTTGATCGAGAGGGGTCTGGCGTACCGCAAAACAGAGGAAACGGACCTCCTACGGTCGAAACGGGGGTCCTGTTCATCGGGAGGGGTGTGGCGTACCGCAAAACGGACGAAACGGACTTGTGTTGGAGCGCTACGGTCGAAACGAGGGTCCTGTTCATCGGGAGGGGTGTGGCATACCGCAAAACGGGACTCCACGGGATACTGTTCATCTCCACCGTCAACCCCCTCCAGCCTCCATGAGCTACTGTTCATCCACTGTCGACCTCCTCCAGCCTCCACCTGTGATTGTTCATCCACGGGCTCCTGTTCATCCAGCCTCCACCGCGCGCTACTCCACCGGCTACTATTCATCCAGCCCTCTCCACGGGCTCCTATTCAACCACCCCTCCACGGGCTACTGTTCATCCTGCCCTCCACCATCTACTGTTCATCCTGCCCTCCACGGGTTGGTCCTGTTCATCCAGCCCCAATCGGCTCGATCGATCGGGGTCCTGTTCATCCAGAGGCAACACCACGGGGTCCTGTTCATCCACCCCCACCGGGAACTGTTCATCCAAACCCCCCCCCCCCCCCCACAATGCTCACTGTTCATCCAGAGGTAGCATCGATCGGCTTCAGTTAGCAGCAGTAGCGAAGGAATCACTCGATCGGGTTCAGTTAACACCCATTGATCGATCGCTCGGGTTCAGTAACGCGTAGCCTGCAGTGCAATCGCTCGGGTTCAGTTAGAGCCCAACGCCTCGCTCGGGTTCAGTTAGATCCAACGCCTCGCACACACGTGCATACGTGTACGAGAGAAACGCGCATCGCTCGGCCCCCGACCTCCCACCGTAACCAGGAACTCCCCGAAATTTTCCTCGCCCTCACTTCTACCACGGTTTTTTCCGTCATGGACGGCCCAAAGAATGTCATGCAGCTGCGTCTCCGGCCCGCCCAGGACGAAAAGCCCATTTTCTGTCATGATTTTTTGTCATAGAAGTAGGAGCCCACCACATCTATGATGATACCGGGTTTTGTCACAATTATCGTCATAGAAGTGTCATATGTATGATAGAAAAAAAATTCGTTCGGCCCAAAATGTCACGGATGTGTCTTTATTTTGTAGTGCACCCTTCCACCATTGCTAGCCTCTCTAGTACCGCGCAACTTTCGCCAGTACCATAAACCCACCATATACCTTCCTCAAAACAGCCAACATACCTACCTATTATGGCACTTCCATAGCCATTCCGAGATATATTGCCATGCAAGTTTCCACCGTTCGTTATTATGACACGCTTCATCATTGTCATATTGCTTTGCATGATCATGTAGTTGACATCGTATTTGTGGCAAAGCCACCGTTCATAATTTTTCATACATGTCACTCTTGATTCATTGCATATCTCGGTTCACAGACGGGGGTATTCACATAGAGTCATATTTTGTTCTAAGTATTGAGTTGTAATTCTTGAGTTGTATGTAAAAATAAGTGTGATGATCATCATTATTAGAGCATTGTCCCAGTGAGGAAAGGATGATGGAGACTATGATTCCGCCACAAGTCGGGATGAGACTCCGGACGAAAAATAAAAAAAAGGAGAAAAGAGGCCAAAAGAAAAAAAAGAAAGAAGGCCCAAATAAAAAATGAGAGAAAAAGAGAGAAGGGACAATGTTACTATCCTTTGTCCACACTTGTGCTTCAAAGTAGCACCATGATCTTCATGATAGAGAGTCTCCTATGTTGTCACTTTCATAAACTAGTGGGAATTTTACATTATAGAACTTGGCTTGTATATTCCAATGATGGGCTTCCTCAAATTGCCCTAGGTCTTCGTGAGCAAGCAAGTTGGATGCACACCCACTTAGTTTCTTTTGTTGAGCTTTCATACACTTATAGCTCTAGTGCATCCGTTGCATGGCAATCCCTACTCACTCACGTTGATATCTATTAATGGGCATCTCCATAGCCCGTTGATACGCCTAGTTGATGTGAGACTATCTTCTCCTTTTTGTCTTCTCCACAACCACCATTCTATTCCACCATAGTGCTATATCCATGGCTCACGCTCATATATTGCATGAAGATTGAAAAAGTTTGAGAACATCAAAAGTATGAAACAATTGCTTGGCTTGTCATCGGGGTTGTGCATGATTTAATATTTTGTGTGATGAAGATAGAGCATAGCCAGACTATATGATTTTGTAGGGATAACTTTCTTTGGCCATGTTATTTTGAGAAGACATGATTGCTTAGTTAGTATGCTTGAAGTATTATTATTTCTATGTCAATATTAAAATTTTATCTTGAATCTTTCGGATCTGAACATTCATGCCACAATAAAGAAAAATTACATTGAGAAATATGTTAGGAAGCATTCCACATCAAAAATTCCGCTTTTATCATTTACCTACTCAAGGACGAGCAGGAATTAAGCTTGGGGATGCTTGATACGTCTCCAACGTATCTATAATTTTTGATTGTTCCATGCTATTATATTGTCTATTTTGGATGTTAATGGGCTTATTTCTACACTTTTATATTATTTTTGGGACCAACCTATTAACCGGAGGCCCAGCCCAAATTGCTGTTTTTTGCCTATTTTAGTGTTTCGCCGAAAAGGAATATCAAACGGAGTCCAAACGGAATGAAACCTTCGGGAGCGTTATTTTTGGAACAAACATGATCCAGGAGACTTGGAGTGGACGTCAAGAAAGAATCGAGGAGGCCATGAGGCAGGGGGCGCGCCCACCCCCTGTTGGGGAACGTAGTAATTTCAAAAAAATTCCTACGCACACACAGGATCATGGTGATGGATAGCAACGAGAGGAGAGAGTGTGTCCACATACCCTCGTAGACCGAAAGCGGAAGCGTTAGCACAACGCGGTTGATGTAGTCGTAGGTCTTCACAATCCGACCGATTCAAGTACCAAACGTGCGGTACCTCCGAATTCAGCACACGTTCAGCTCGATGATGTCCCACGAACTCCAATCCAGCAAAGCTTCACAGGAGAGTTTCGTCAGCACGACGGCGTGATGACTGTGATGATGATGCTACCGACGCAGGGCTTCGCCTAAGCACCACTACGATATGATCGAGGTGGATTATGGTGGAGGGGGGCACCGCACACGGCTAGGATAGATCAACAGATCAACTTGTGTATCTAGAGGTGCCCCCAGCCCCCGTATATAAAGCGGCAAGGGGGAGGCCGGCCGGCCCCTGTAGGCGCGCTAGGAGTAGGAGTCCTCCTCCTAGTAGGAGTAGGACTCCCCTCTTTCCTACTCCTACTAGGAGGGGGAAATGAAGGGGGAGAGGGAGAAGGAAAGGGGGGTGCCCCCCCCCCCTCTCCTAGTCCAATTCGGACCAGAGGGGGAGGGGCGCACGGCATGCCCTAGGCCAGCCCTCTCTCTGTCCACTAAGGCCCATAAGGCCCACTATTTCTCCCGGGGGGTCCGGTAACCCTCCGGCACTCCGGTTTTCTCTGAAACCACCCGGAACACTTCCGGTGTCCGAATATAGTCGTCCAATATATCGATTTTTACGTCTCGACCATTTCAAGACTCGTCGTCATGTCCGTGATCATATCAGGGACTCCGAACTACCTTAGGTACATCAAAACACAAAAACTCATAATACCGATTGTCACCGAACGTTAAGCGTGCGGACCCTACGGGTTCGAGAACTATGTAAACATGACCGAGACATGTCTCCGGTCAATAACCAATAGCAGAACCTGGATGCTCATATTGGCTCCTACATATTCTACGAAGATCTTTATCGGTCAAACCGCATAACGGTACACGTTGTTCCCTTTGTCATCGGTATGTTACTTGCCTGAGATTCGATTGTCGGTATCTCAATACCTAGTTCAATCTCGTTACCGGCAAGTCTCTTTACTCGTTTCGTAATACATCATCCCGCAACTAACTCATTAGTTACAATGCTTGCAAGGCTTATAGTGATGTGCATTACCGAGTGGGCCTAGAGATACCTCTCCGACAATCGGAGTGACAAATCCTAATCTTGATCTAGGCCAACTCAACAAGTACCATCGGAGACACCTGTAGAGCACCTTTATAATCACCTAGTTACGTTGTGACGTTTGGTAGCACACAAAGTGTTCCTCCGGTAATCGGGAGTTGCATAATCTCATAGTTATAGGAACATGTATAAGTCATGAAGAAAGCAATAGCAGTAAACTAAACGATCAAGTGCTAAGCTAACGGAATGGGTCAAGTCAATCACATCATTCTCCTAATGATGTGATCATGTTAATAAAATGAGAACTCATGTCTATGGTTAGGAAACTTAACCATCTTTGATTAATGATCTAGTCAAGTAGAGGCATACTAGTGACACTCTGTTTGTCTATGTATTCACACATGTACTAAGTTTCCGGTTAATACAATTCTAGCCTAAATAATAAACATTTATCACGATATGAGGAAATAAATAATAACTTTATTATTGCCTCTAGGGCATATTTCCTTCAGTCTCCCACTTGCACTAGAGTCAATAATCTAGATTACACAGTAATGATTCTAACACCCATGGAGCCTTGGTGTTGATCATGTGTTTGCTCGTGAGAGAGGTTTAGTCACCGGGTCTGCAATATTCACATCCGTATGTATCTTGCAAATATCTATGTCTCCCACCTGGACTTCATCGTAGATGGAATTGAGGCGTCTCTTGATGTGCTTGGTTCTCTTGTGAAATCTGGATTCCTTTGCCAAGGCAATTGCACCAGTATTGTCACAAAAGATTTTCATTGGACCCGATGCACTAGGTATGACACCTAGATCGGATATGAAATCCTTCATCCAGACTCCTTCATTTGCTGCTTCTGAAGCAGCAATGTACTCCGCTTCACACGTAGATCCCGCCACGACGCTTTGTTTAGAACTGCTCCAAATGACAGCTCCACCGTTCAATATAAACACGTATCCGGTTTGCGATTTAGAATCGTCTAGATCAGTGTCAAAGCTTGTGTCAATGTAACCATTTACAATGAGCTCTTTTTCACCTCCATAAATGAGAAACATATCCTTAGTCCTTGTCAGGTATTTCAGGATGTTCTTGACCGCTGTCTAGTGATCCACTCCTGGATTACTTTGGCACCTCCCTGCTAAACTAATAGCAAGGCACACATCAGGTCTGGTACACAGCATTGCATTCATGATAGAGCCTATGGTTGAAGCATAGGGAACATCTTTCATTTTCTCTATATCTTCTGCAGTGGTCGGGCATTAAGTCTCACTCAACTTCACACCTTGTAACACAAGCAAGAATCCTTTCTTTGCCTGATCCATTTTGAAATTTTTCAAAACTTTTTCAAGGTATGTGCTTTGTGGAAGTCCAATTAAGCGTCTTGACCTATCTCTATAGATCTTGATGCCCAATATGTAAGCAGCTTCGCCGAGGTCTTTCATTGAAAACCTCTTATTCAAATATCCTTTTATGCTATCCAGAAATTCTATATCATTTCCAATCAACAATATGTCATCCCCATATAATATTAGAAATGCTACAGAGCTCCCACTCACTTTCTTGTAAATACAGGCTTCTCCAAAAGTCTGTATAAAACCATATGCTTTGATCACACTATCAAAACGTTGCTTGCACCAGTCCATAAATGGATCGCTAGAGCTTGCACACTTTGTTAGCACCCTTTGGATCGATAAAACCTTTAGGTTGCATCATATGCAACTCTTCTTCCATAAATCCATCAGGAATGCAGTCTTTACATCCATTTGCCAAATTTCATAATGATAAAATGCGGCAATAACTAACATGATTCGGACGGACTTAAGCATTGCGACGGGTGAGAAGGTCTCATCATAGTCAACTCCTTGATCTTGTCGAAAACCTTTTGCAACAAGTCGAGCTTTGTAGATAGTAACATTACCATCAGCGTCTGTCTTCTTCTTGAAGATCCATTTATTCTCGATGGCTTGCCGATCATCAGGCAAGTCAACCAAAGCCCACACTTTGTTCTCATACATGGATCCCATCTCAGATTTCATGGCCTCAAGCCATTTTGCGGAATCTGGGCTCATCATTGCTTCCTCATAGTTCGTAGGTTCGTCATGGTCTAGTAACATGACCTCCAGAACAGGATTACCGTACCACTCTGGTGTGGATCTTACTCTGGTTGACCTACGAGGTTCGGTAGTAACTTGATCCAATGTTTCATGATCATCATCACTAGCTTCCTCACTAATTGGTGTAGGAGTCACAGGGACCGGTTTATGTGATGAACTACTTTCCAATAAGGGAGCAGGTACAGTTACCTCATCAAGTTCTACTTTCCTCCCACTCACTTCTTTCGAGAGAAACTCCTTCTCTAGAAAGGATCCATTCTTAGCAACAAAAGTCTTGCCTTCGGATCTGTGATAGAAGTTGTACCCAACTGTTTCTTTTGGGTATCCTATGAAGACACATTTCTCCGATTTGGGTTTGAGCTTATCGGGTTGATGCTTTTTCACATAAGCGTCGCAGCCCCAAACTTTAACAAATGACAACTTTGGTTTCTTGCCAAACCATAGATCATAAGGAGTCGTCTCAACGGATTTAGGTCATGCCCTATTTAACGTGAATGCAGCCGTCTCTAAAGCATAACCCCAAAACGATAGCAGTAAATCAGTAAGATACATCATAGATCGCACCATATCTAGTAAAGTACAATTACGACGTTCGGACACACCATTACGCTGTGGTGTTCCGGGTGGCATGAGTTGCGAAACTATTCCGCATTGTTTCGAATGAAGACTAAACTCGTAACTCAAATATTCTCCTCCACGATCAGATCGTAGAAACTTTATTTTCTTGTTACGATGATTTTCCACTTCACTCTGAAATTCTTTGAACTTTTCAAATGTTTCAGACTTATGTTTCATCAAGTAGATATACCCATATCTGTCGGATTCCGGGTTCCGGCAGACCCTTAAGGTTCGAACTCTGGGGTGCGCATGGACATCTTTCCACTACCGACTCGCGCTTCTATGGCTCGCAAGAAATCTAGGCTGGAAAGGAGAACACACAGATGACACCAGGTTTATACTGGTTCGGGCCACCGATGTGGTGTAATACCCTACTCCAGTGTGTGGTGTGGTGGATTGCCTCAGGGGCTGATGATGAACAATACAGGGGAAGAACGGCCTCGCGAGAGGTGTTCTTGAGCTGGTGTGGTACGTTCTACTTGGTCCGGATCCCCTTCCCTCTATGGTGGCTAGTCCTACTTATAGAGGCCCTGGTCCTCTTCCCAAAATGTGAGCGGGAAGGGCGCCAACAATTGGCCATTTTGAAGGGGAACATCTAGTACAAGTTATCCTGACCAAAGGTGGTCTTCGGCTGCCAAAAGCACTGGTGATGACGCCGTCTTGGGATCCACGATGACCTCCGTCCTGCCGCTCTGCTGGTCTTGGTATCGTTGCACCAGAATGGTAACCTTTGCCCGATGCCTTGGACTGTGCTTGTTCCCTTTGCACCGAAGGGGAAACAAGGACACTGCATAGGCCGGTGCCCGCCTGGCGCCCGCCTGATCTCGATCGTCATGGCTTGCGTCACGGGCTCCTCGCGAGGTGCCCCTTCCTTGATCTCTCCGCCTCCTCGCGAGCCTGCCTGATGAGGCTGCTCCTGAGGAAGCTTCCTGTCGTCCGCCCCGCGGGGCTTGGCCCCTCGCGAGGGTCTTGAGTTTGAGCTGATGAAGCTGGGCTGCACTGGGCCCCCACTCGAGCCACGCCGCAGGCAGGCAAGTCTGGGGACCCCTGTTCCTAGAACGCCGACAGTAGCCCCCGGGCCCGAGGCGCGCCCGGGCTGGGCCTAGCAGAGAAGCGAAGGGGCAAGTGCGAAGCGCCGCGGTCCCCAATAGCCTGCAACCTTGGGCGCCGCGTGGTGACAGATTGGTCGTGGGCGTATGCGCTTCCCCACGACGCCTCGGCAACCGCACGACTTGGCAAGTCCCTGCATGCAGAGAAATGGGTCATGATTACCTGCGATCGTGGTGGTCGGTAGTTGGCCTTCTCCAGCTATAAGTACGGGACTGTGTGAGCCTTGTTAGCGTATCCCTTCCTGCTACTCCTTTTCTTCTTCTTGGCTACTCGCCATTCCCATGGCTCCGCCGAAGAGATTCTCGGCCGCGGAGAAAGGAAAAGCTCATCCGGTAGGGCCAGACTCCCCACCGACCAAGCGCGGCCGGGACCGCCCTCGCAAGCACCCCGCGGTCCCCGTAGTGGCTTCCCGTGGGCATGGAGGCGGTTCCCTGCGCGGTGGTGAGCGCCCGGTTGCCGATGGGAGACATGCCATGGCCGCGAGGCCCCCCAGGCCGCGCTTTCGCTCGGTGGAGGTGCTGCCGGAGTTCGTCGTGTGGTTGGCGGACCCGACCAGCACCTGGCTCTAGCTCCCCCGTTTCTTCGTAGGTGAACTGCCGGCCGGCGCTCGGGGCGGCCTCGGGCTTCAGGCAGATGGTTGCTGCAGCAGGGCCTCCTGGGCTTCGCTGGAGGTCTCCGCTTCTGGGATGCGGTCCTGACCCACGGCTGGCAAAAGTTTGCCCGTGCGCACGGCCTGAGCCGGCGGTGCACCCTGCACTTCAAATTCGATGGCAACGCCACCCTCTACGTGAGGGTGTTCGGGGAAGACGGTCGCCGCGCTGGGTGCTGCCCCGAAGACGACGACCGCGGCCGCCTGCCCAGCCCCGGCGCTGACCAGGATGAAGACGGCGGCAGGCATGTAGGCGGCGGCGCTTGGGGATCGCCAAGCTTTGGCGACTCCTTCTCAAGCAGCAACTCCTCCAGCGGTGGCCGCGACCAGCCCCCGCGCCGTCGCGCCCGCCTGGGTGAAGGTAGCGGGTCAGCCCGCCGTCGCGCCCCGGTGAAGCGAGAGGAGGGGTCCGCCTGAGCCCCCAGAGGCAGCTCGAGCTCTCGCCGCGAGTTGGTGCCGAGCAAGTCGTGCCCATTTTGTTTTTTTCTTTCCCTGCGCAGAAAAAGAAGGTAGTATAGGGCCCTACGGGGGCGTGTTAGAACTGTTGTTGTTAATCATTGTGCTGCTTCTGCTATTTCTGCGTTATGTTTCCGCGCCGCGTGCCCATGTGCGGGGATTATTTAGCTCAGTGGGGCTTGACGCGGTCCTCACCTCCCGAGGCTGATGCCTCATCGCGCGCTTCATGTCCTGCAAGGATTAGCAGGAGGAGTAGCCTTTGGTCTGGTTGCGAGGGAAATCGGCCCAGGTCCCGCGCTCGTGTCGCGATGCCCGTGGGGCACGGACTGGGAGGGGTGCTCCCGCAGCGGACCCGGACAGGAAAGCTTCAAACGATCGGGGCAGAAAACACTCGCGAGGGCGCCTGTGAACCTCCCTCACGAGATTTGCGAGAGAAAACGAGGCAAGTGAGTGGAAAGGACAAAGAATCACAAGCTGGGACGGCAACAGCTCCAGTAAAACTTCAAACAGGAACGAACAAGCCAACTGCAGAAAGCAAATGAAAAAGCCGCGTCTGGCACCTATTCTAGTCTTCGACATCTTCTCACCAACGCAGAGCTAAGTGTTGCCACTGGGCGTGGGTGGGAGCCCCCGAGGCCCGAGGGTGGCACTCCGGAGACTCCAGGGCGTGTACAGCCCCACTCATTATTACGTGAGAGTGTCACGGGCAGCGATCTTCACAGGCATTGGCCTTCTTCACAGGCACCGGGCCTTTCCCAAAACGCGGCAGCTTCACAGGCATTGGCCTTCTTCACAGGCACCGGACCTTTCCCAAAACGCGGTGGCTTCATAGGCATTGGCCTTCTTCACAAGCACCGGGCCTTTCCCAAAATGCGGCAGCTTCACAGGCATTGGCCTTCTTCACAAGCACCGGGCCTTTCCCAAAATGCGGCAGCTTCACAGGCACCAGGCCTTTCCATAGGCGCTAGGCCTCGCTCAGGGATAGAACCTCCAGAGATGTTGAATGTTCCACGCATTCTGGACGGGTACCCCCTCCGGGGTCTCCAAGCGCGCGGAGCCAGGCCTGGAAACATGAACAACCTTGAATGGGCCCTCCCACATGGGAGAGAGCTTGTGCAGCCCTTCCCTGGAGAGAACCCGTCTGAGCACGAGGTCCCCTACCTCAAGACTTCTGGGGCGGATGTTGCGGCAGTGGTATCACCGCAGCGCCTGTTGATACCTTGCCGCTCGTAGCGCGGCTTCTCGACGGCGTTCCTCCCCCAGCAGGAGATCCGTCCCCCGCATAGCGTCCTGCTGTGTCTCGTCGAATGCCAGGACCCGCGCGGAGCGACGCCTGACCTCATGAGGGAGGACAGCTTCTGCTTTGTAGACGAGGAAGAACGGGGTCTCGCCAGTCGGCTTGGCCGCGGTTGTGCGGATAGACCACAGCACTGTTGGGGAACGTAGCAATTTCAAAAAATTTCCTACGCACACGCAAGATCATGGTGATGCACAACAACGAGAGGGGAGAGTGTTGTCCACGTACCCTCGTAGACCGAAAGCGGAAGCGTTAGCACAACGCGGTTGATGTAGTCGTACGTCTTCACGATCCGACCGATCCAAGTAATGAACGCACGGCACCTCCGAGTTCAGCACACGTTCAGCTCGATGACGTCCCGCGAACTCCGATCCAGCAGAGCTTCACGGGAGAGTTCCGTCAGCACGATGGCGTGGTGACGGTGATGATGTTGCTACCGACGCAGGGCTTCGCCTAAGCACCGCTACGATATGACCGAGGTGGAATATGGTGGAGGGGGGCACCGCACACGGCTGGGAGAGATCAACTGATCAACTTGTGTGTCTACAGGTGCCCCCCTGCCCCTGTATATAAAGGAGCAAGGGGAGGCCGGCCGGCCCTCTATGGGCGCGCCAGGAGGAGGAGTCCTCCTCCTAGTAGGAGTAGGACTCCCCTTTCCTACTCCTACTAGGAGGAGGAAAGGAAGGAGGAGAAGGAGAAGGAAGGAGAGGGAGGAAAAGGAGGAAAGGGGGCCGGCCCCCTGGTCCAATTCGGTTTGGGCTAGGTGGGCCGCGCGCCCTACCTCCTCTCTTCCACCACTTGGCCCATGAGGCCCATTACTTCTTCCTCGTATTCCCGTAACTCCCCGGTACCCCCGAAAATACTCGAATCACTCGGAACCTTTCCGATGTCCGAATATAGTCGTCTAATATATCGATCTTTATGTATCGACCATTTCGAGACTCCTCGTCATGTCCCCGATCTCATCCGGGACTTCGAACTACCTTCGGTACATCAAATCACATATACTCATAATACAATCGTCACCGAAACTTTAAGCGTGCGGACCCTACGGGTTCGAGAACTATGTAGACATGACCGAGACATGTCTCCGGTCAATAACCAATAGCGGAACCTGGATGCTCATATTGGTTCCCACATATGCTACGAAGATCTTTATCGGCCAGACCGCATAACAACATATGTTGTTCCCTTTGTCATCGGTATGTTACTGCCCGAGATTCGATCGTTGGTATCTCAATACCTAGTTCAATCTCGTTACCAGCAAGTCTCTTAACTCGTTCGGTAATACATCATCCCGCAACCAACTCATTAGTTGCAATGCTTCCAAGGCTTAAGTGATGTGCATTACCGAGAGGGCCCAGAGATACCTCTCTGACAATCGGAGTGACAAATATTAATCTCGAAATACGCCAACCCAACAAGTACCTTTGGAGACACCTATAGAGCACCTTTATAATCACCCAGTTACGTTGTGACGTTTGGTAGCACACAAAGTGTTCCTCTGGTAAACGGGAGTTGCATAATCTCATAGTCATAGGAACATGTATAAGTCATGAAGAAAGCAATAGCAACAAACTAAACGATCAAGTGCTATGCTAACGGAATGGGTCAAGTCAATCACATAATTCTCCTAATGATGTGATCCCGTTAATCAAATGACAACTCATCTCTATGGTTAGGAAACATAACCATCTTTGATCAACGAGCTAGTCAAGTAGAGGCATACTAGTGACACTCTGTTTGTCTATGTATTCACACATGTATTATGTTTCTGGTTAATACAATTCTAGCATGAATAATAAACATTTATCATGATATAAGGAAATAAATAATAACTTTATTATTGCCTCTAGGGCATATTTCCTTCAGTCTCCCACTTGCACTAGAGTCAATAATCTAGTTCACATCGCCATGTGATTTAATACCAATAGTTCACATCACCATGTGATTAACACCGATAGTTCACATCGACATGTGACCAAGACCCAAAGGGTTTACTAGAGTCAATAATCTAGTTCACATCGCTATGTGATTAACACCCAAAGAGTACTGAGGTGTGATCATGTTTTGCTTGTGAGAGAAGTTTAGTCAACAGGTCTGCCACATTCAGAACCGTAAGTATTTTGCAAATTTCTATGTCAACAATGCTCTGCACAGAGCTACTCTAGCTAATTTCTCCCACTTTCAATATGTATCCAGATTGAGATTTAGAGTCATCTGGATCAGTGTCAAAATTTGCATCGATGTAACCCTTTACGACGAACCTTTTGTCACTTCCATATAATCGAGAAACATATCCTTATTCCACTAAGGATAATTTTGACCAATGTCCGGTGATCTACTCCTAGATCACTATTGTACTCCTTTGCCAAACTCAGGGCAGGGTATACAATAGGTCTGGTACACAGCATGGCATACTTTATAGAACCTATGGCTGAGGCATAGGGAATGACTTTCATTCTCTCTCTATCTTCTGCCGTGGTCGGGTTTTGAGTCTTACTCAACTTCACACCTTGTAACACAGGCAAGAACTCCTTCTTTGACTGTTCCATTTTGAACTACTTCAAAATCTTGTCAAGGTATGTACTCATTGAAAAACTTATCAAGCGTCTTGATCTATCTCTATAGATCTTGATGCTCAATATGTAAGTAGCTTCACCGAGGTCTTTCTTTGAAAAAACTCCTTTCAAACATTCCTTTATGCTTTGCAGAATAATTCTACATCATCTCCGATCAACAATATGTCATACATATACTTATCAGAAATGTTGTAGTGCTCCCACTCACTTTCTTGTAAATACAGGCTTCACCGCAAGTCTGTATAAAACTATATGCTTTGATCAACTTATCAAAGCGTATATTCCAACTCCGAGATGCTTGCACCAGTCCATAGATGGATCGCTGGAGCTTGCATATTTTGTTAGTACCTTTAGGATCGACAAAACCTTCTGGTTGCATCATATACAACTCTTCTTTAATAAATCCTATTAAGGAATGCAGTTTTGTTTATCCATTTGAGATTTCATAAAATGCGGCAATAGCTAACATGATTCGGACAGACTTAAGCATAGATACGAGTGAGAAATTCTCATCGTGGTCAACACCTTGAACTTGTCGAAAACCTTTTTGCGACAATTCTAGCTTTGTAGATAGTAACACTACTATCAGCGTCTGTCTTCCTCTTGAAGATCTATTTAATCTCAATGGCTCGCCGATCTTTGGGCAAGTCAATCAAAGTCCATACTTTGTTCTTATACATGGATCTCATCTCATATTTCATGGCCTCAAGCCATTTCGCGGAATCTGGGCTCATCATCGCTTCCTCATAGTTCGTAGGCTTGTCATGGTCAAGTAACATGATCTCCAGAACAGGATTACCGTACCACTCTGGTGCGGATCTCACTCTGGTTTACCTAAGAGGTTCGGTAGTAACTTGATCTGAAGTTACATGATCATCGTCATTAGCTTCCTCACTAATTGGTGTAGTAGTCATAGGAACAGATTTCTGTGATGAACTACTTTCCAATAAGGGAGTAGGTACAGTTACCTCATCAAGTTCTACTTTCCTCCCACTCACTTCTTTCGAGGGAAACTCCTTCTCTAGAAAGGATCCATTCTCAGCAATGAATATCTTGCCTTCGGATCTGTGATAGAAGGTGTACCCAACATTTTCTTTTGGGTATCCTATGAAGATTTACTTCTCCGATTTGGGTTCGAGCTTATCACGTTGAAACTCTTTCACATAAGCATCGCAGTCCTAAAATTTTAAGAAACGACAGCTTAGGTTTCTTGCCAAACCATAGTTCATACGGTGTTGTCTCAACGGATTTAGATGGTGCCCTATTTAACGTGAATGTAGCTGTCTCTAATGCATAACCTCAAAACTATAGTGGTTAATCGGTAAGAAACATCATAGATTGCACTATATCCAATAATAGTACGGTTATGACATTCGGACACACCATTATGCTGTGGTGTTCCAGGTGGCACAATTTTGTGAAACTATTCCACATTGTTTTAATTGAAGACCAAACTCGTAACTCAAATATTTGTCTCTGCGATCAGATCGTAGAAACTTTATTTTCTTGTCACTATGATTTTTCACTTCACTCTGAAGTTTTTGAACTTTTCAAATGTTTCAAACTTATGTTTCATCAAGTAGATATACTCATATCTTCTCAAATCATCTATGAAGATCAGAAAATAATGATACCTGTCGCGAGCCTCAATATTCATCGGACTGCATACATCAGTATGTATTATTTCCAATAAGTCAGTTGCTTGCTCCATTGTTCCGGAGAACGGAGTCTTAGTCATCTTGCCCATGAGGCACGGTTCGCAAGCATCAACTGATTCATAATCAAGTGATTCCAAAAGCCCATCAGCATGGATTTTCTTCATGTGCTTTACACCAATATGACCTAAACGGCAGTGCCACAAATAAGTTGCACTATCATTATTAACTTTGCATCTTTTGGCTTCAATATTATGAGAATGTGTATCACCACAATCGAGATCCAACAAACCATTTTCATTGGGTGTATGACCATAGAAGGTTTTATTCATGTAAACAGAACAACAATTTATTCTCTTACTTAAATGAATAATCGTATTGCAATAAACATGATCAAATCATATTCATGCTCAACGCAAACACCAAATAACACTTATTTAGGTTCAACACTAATCCCGAAAGTATAGGGAGTGTGCGATGATGATCATATCAATCTTGGAACCACTTCCAACACACATTGTCACTTCACCCTTAACTAGTCTTTGTTCATTCCGCAACTCCCATTTCGAGTTACTACTCTTAGCAACTGAACCAGTATCAAATATCGAGGGGTTGCTATGAACACTAGTAAAATACACATCAATAATATGTATATCAAATATACCTTTGTTCACTTTGCCATCCTTCTTATCCGCCAAATACTTGGGGCAGTTCCACTTCTAGTGACCAGTCCCTTTGCAGTAGAAGCACTCAGTCTCAGGCTTAGGTCTAGACTTGGGCTTCTTCACTTGAGCAGCAACTTGCTTGCCGTTCTTCTTGAAGTTCCCTTTCTTCCCTTTGCCCTTTTTGAAACTAGTGCTCTTTGTCAACCATCAACAATTGATGCTTTTCTTGATTTCTACCTTTGTCGATTTCAGCATCACGAAGAGCTTGGGAATTACTTTTGTCATCCCTTGCATATTATAGTTCATCACTAAGTTCTAGTAACTCGGTGATAGTGACTAGAGAACTTTGTCAATAACTCTCTTATCTAGAAGATTAACTCCCACTTGATTCAAGCAATTGTAGTACTCAGACAATCTGAGCACATGCTCACTGGTTGAGCTATTCTCCTCCATCTTGTAGGCAAAGTACTGTCAGAGGTCTCATACCTCTCGACACGGGCATGAGTATGAAATACCAATTTCAACTCTTGGAACATCTTATATGCTCCATGGCATTCAAAACGTCTTTGAAGCCCCGATTCTAAGCTATTAAGCATGGTGCACTAAACTATCAAGTAGTCATCATATTGAACTAGCCAAACGTTCATGACGTCTGCATCTGCTCCTGCAATAGGTTTGTCACCTAGCGGTGCATTAAGGACATAATTCTTCTGTGCAGCAATGAGGATAAACTTTAGATCATGGATCCAATCCGCATCATTGCTACTACCATCTTTCAACTTAGTTTTCTCTAGGAACATATCAAAAATAAAACAGGGGAGCTAAACGTGAGCTATTGATCTACAACATAGATATGCTAATACTACCAGGACTAAGTTCATGATAAATTTAAGTTCACTTTGTTCAATCGAGTTCATGTCTATATCGGCATGTATTATCCGTAGGCTGGTTGTGAGACATCTTCCTCTTAGTGCTACAAATGGCTTCTTCCGAGTTCTAACTTCCAAACCTATAACTTGGTTTGCTTTCCCGCTTCCTATCTGACCTATCAATCAAACAAATGTTACATCTTGCTCTTGTGGCTCCTCCTCGACTACCTCAGGTTGCTCTTGTGGTTCTTCATCCAAGACCCTACGGCTTTGATTGTTATTACTTTTGCAGGATTAGAAGCGCATACTCCTCCGGGGGGTCGATTAAAACGGGGTTGTGGGAGAGCAATACAAGTGTTGTGCTGCTAGGCGACGCGGTTTAGTGTCGCACCCTAGATGGCCAAAGTCCAGTAGCCTATGTTATAGTGCGTTAAGCTTCGCCAGAAGCAAGCAAGATGATGAAGTGAAGCTTCGTTACAACAATTTGATTACTTAATCAATTAGTAGTAAGGGGCTTCATTGATTAGTAAACCTACGGTGCTGGTAAGGTCGGGACCGTGGTCGTCCGTCTCCGCTAGCCTGCCCTGGATATGAAAAAGGGATTTGAGCATGGGTGTTTTACGTAGAAATACTATTTTTGCTTATTTTGACGATCCCCGATACAGAAAAGATAAAAAGGGTTCAGGAATTGTTAAATTTAGATATAGGACCCTAGAAGAAGAATATAGGACTCGAGCGGAAGACTCAGAAGAGGAATATGAGACCCTAGAAGACGAACCTTACATGAATCATGCCAAGCACAGAAGATAGGTAAAGGAAGGCGTATCACAGGGGTATTTTTCTTTTTTCTATTCACTTCCGTGGGGTTCTAAATTGAAAACTTCGTAACTACTACCCTCGCCCCCACTGCGGTATAGGTAGAAGGAGCTAGTACGGAAACCTCTTTAGTCTTTCTAATCCTGAGGCCTTTTTCCTTCATTCTAGGTTTTCTAGCCTTTGGCTTAAATAAAAGATCCAGCTAACTTGTGAGGTAGAGCTGTCTTCCTGGCTGGAACAGGATGGTACCTTATGACTTCAACTGGATTCGTTCCTGTATAAACAGCTAAAGGAATAATATTACTTAAGAACTCCCACTTAGAAAGACATCCCTCTAATCTTCTAAGTGATCACGTGATCCAAATCAACTAAACCATAACCAATCATCACGTGAAATGGAGTAGTTTTCAATGGTGAACATCACTATGTTGATCATATCTACTATATGATTCACGCTCGACCTTTCAGTCTCAATGTTCCGAGGCCATATCTGCATATGCTAGGCTCGTCAAGTTTAACCTGAGTATTCTGCGTGTGCAAAACTAGCTTGCACCCGTTGTAGATGGACGTAGAGCTTATCACACCCGATCATCACGTGGTGTCTGGGCACGACGAACTTTGGCAACGGTGCATACTCAGGGAGAACACTTTTATCTTGAAATTTAGTGAGAGATCATCTTATAATGCTACCGTCAATTAAAGCAAGATAAGATGCATAAAAGATAAACATCACATGCAATCAAAATATGTGACATGATATGGCCATCATCATCTTGTGCCTTTGATCTCCATCTCCAAAACATCGTCATGATTTCCATCGTCACCGGCATGACACCATGATCTCCATCATCTTGATCTATATCAATGTGTCGTCACATGATCATCTCACCAACTATTGCTCTTGCAACTATTGCTATCGCATAACGATAAAGTAAAGCAATTATTTGGCTCTTGCATCTTATGCAATAAAGAGACAACCATAAGGCTTCTGCCAGTTGCCGATAACTTCAACAAAACATGATCATCTTATACAACAACTTATATCTCATCACGTCTTGACCATATCACATCACAACATGCCCTGCAAAAACAAGTTAGACGTCCTCTACTTTGTTGTTGCAAGTTTTACATGGCTGCTATGGGCTGAGCAAGAACCGTTCTTACCTACGCATCGAAAACCACAACGATAGTTTGTCAAGTTAGTGTTGTTTTAACCTTCTCAAGGACTGGGCGTAGCCACACTCGGTTCAACTAAAGTTGGAGAAACTGACACCCGCTAGTCACCTATGTGCATAGCACGGCGGTAAAACCAGACTCGCGTAAGCGTACGCGTAATGTCGGTCCGGGCCGCTTCATCCAACAATACCGCCAAACCAAAGTGTGACATGCTGGTAAGCAGTATGACTTATATCGCCCACAACTCACTTGTGTTCTACTCGTGCATATGACATCTACACATAAAACCAGGCTCGGATGCCACTGTTGGGGAACGTAGCAATTTCAAAAAAAATCCTACGCACACGCAAGATCATGGTGATGCACAGCAACGAGAGGGGAGAGTGTTGTCCACGTACCCTCGTAGACCGAAAGAGGAAGCGTTACCACAACGCGGTTGATGTAGTCGTACGTCTTCACGATCCGACCGATCCAAGTACCGAACGCATGGCACCTCCGAGTTCAGCACACGTTCAGCTCGATGACGTCCCACGAACGCCGATCCAGCAGGGCTTCACAGGAGAGTTCCATTAGCACGACGGCATGGTGACGGTGATGATGTTGCTACCGACGCAGGGCTTCGCCTAAGCACCGCGACGATATGACCGAGGTGGGATACGGTGGAGGGGGGCACCGCACACGGCTGGGAGAGATCACTGATCAACTTGTGTGTCTAGAGGTGCCCCCCTGCCCCTGTATATAAAGGAGCAAGGGGGGAGGCCGGCCGGCCCTCTATGGGCGCGCCAGGAGGAGGAATCCTCCTCCTAGTAGGAGTAGGACTCCCCTTTCCTACTCCTACTAGGAGGAGGAAAGGAAGGAGGAGAAGGAGAAGGAAGGAGAGGGAGGAAAAGGAGGAAAGGGGGGCCGGTCCCCTAGTCCAATTCGGTTTGGGCTAGGGGGGGCGCACGCCCTGCCTCCTCTCTTCCACCACTTGGCCCATGAGGCCCATTACTTCTTCCTCGTATTCCGTAACTCCCCGGTACCCTCGAAAATACCCGAATCACTCGGAACCTTTCCGATGTCCGAATATAGTCGTCCAATATATCGATCTTTACGTCTCGACCATTTCGAGACTCCTCATCATGTCCCCGATCTCATCCGGGACTCCGAACTACCTTCGGTACATCAAATCACATAAACTCATAATACAATCGTCACCGAAACTTTAAGCGTGCGGACCCTACGGGTTCGAGAACTATGTAGACATGACCGAGACATGTCTCCGGTCAATAACCAATAGCGTAACCTGGATGCTCATATTGGTTCCCACATATTCTACGAAGATCTTTACCCGTCAGACCGCATAACAACATACGTTGTTCCCTTTGTCATCGGTATGTTACTTGCCCGAGATTCGATCGTCGGTATCTCAATACCTAGTTCAATCTCGTTACCGGCAAGTCTCTTTACTCATTCCGTAATACATCATCCCACAACTAACTCATTAGTTGCAATGCTTGCAAGGCTTAGGTGATGTGCATTACCGAGAGGGCCCAGAGATACCTCTCCGACAATCGGAGTGCCAAATCTTAATCTCAAAATACGCCAACCCAACAAGTACCTTCGGAGACACCTGTAGAGCACCTTTATAATCACCCAGTTACGTTGTGATGTTTGGTAGCACACAAAGTGTTCCTCTGGTAAACGAGAGTTGCATAATCTCATAGTCATAGGAACATGTATAAGTCATGAAGAAAGCAATAGCAACAAACTAAACGATCAAGTGCTATGCTAACGGAATGGGTCAAGTCAATCACATCATTCTCCTAATGATGTGATCCCGTTAATCAAATGACAACTCATGTCTATGGTTAGGAAACATAACCATCTTTGATCAACGAGCTAGTCAAGTAGAGGCATACTAGTGACACTCTGTTTGTCTATGTATTCACACATGTATTATGTTTCCGGTTAATACAATTCTAGCATGAATAATAAACATTTATCATGATATAAGGAAATAAATAATAACTTTATTATTGCCTCTAGGGCATATTTCCTTCAAGCACGGATTGGAGCTCGTCGTAGCAGCCCCTGCCACAAGCCTCCAGCTTCTTCTTGAAGGTCCTGGCTTTGAGGCCCCCTCAGGACCTCTGCGTTGGCTCGCTCGGCCTGGCCGTTGCTCCGGGGGTGCGCCACCGAGGCGTAGCATATCTGCATTCCAAGTATGTTTTGAAGAGATTACTGGTGAATTGCGAACCGTTGTCGGTGATGATGCGGTTAGGCACCCCAAATCGGCTCACGAGACCCTTGATGAACTTGACTGCGGAGCCTGCTGGGATGGTGCGGACAGCTTCAACCTCAGCCCACTTGGTGAACTTGTCCACAGCGACGTAGAGGTAGCGATAGCCCCCTGGCGCCCGAGGGAACGGGCCCAGAATGTCTAGCCCCAAACTGCGAACGACCACGAGAGGGGTATAGTCTGTAGACCCCCCGCCGGCTGAGGGATCTGCCTAGAGTGGAACTGGCAGGCCTCGCAAGCCTTCACCAGCTCAACGGCGTCGCTGAGTGCTGTGGGCCAGTAGAATCCACTTCAGAATGCCTTGCCGACCAGGGTTCGCGATGATGAGTGGTGCCCACAGTCTCCGCCGTGTATGTCCGCCAGCAGCTCCTTCCCTTGCTCTCTGGAGATGCAATGTAGGGACACGTCATTTGGTCGCTTCTGGTAGAGCTCCCCATCCTTGATGCAGTAAGCCATGGCCTGTCGCGCTACATGCTCTGCCTCCTCCTCGCTCTCCGGCAGGGTCCCTTGCATCAAGTAGTTCTTGAGCTCTGCGATCCAACACCCTTCCTGAGGCTCTAATGCCAGGAGCAGGCGTGTCCCTGAAGCCGGGCCGCAGGCCAGAGCTCCCGAGGTAGGCGGCTGAGGGAGCTCCTCCCTTGGTTGCGCCGTGCTCGATAGTGACGGTGCCGCCGAGGGTTTGAAGAGCCGCTCCTAGAAGTCGCCAGGCTCCTGAGGCAGCCGTCTGGATGCCCTCTTGGCAATGTCATCAGCCCCTTGATTGGTGCCGCGAGGCACATGCTGCAACTCCAGCCCCCAGAACTGCTTGTCCATCTTGCGAACCTCGGCAAGGTAGGCTTTCATGTGCTCATCCTTTGGTTCGTATATCTTGTTGGAGAAGTTGACGAGGAGCTGCGAATCGCCCTTGATGATGAGGCGCTTTACGCCTAAGGCGATTGCGGCTTTCAAGCCTGCTATCAGGTCTTCGTACTTTGCTATGTTGTTGGAGACCTTTTCTCCGTGCTGGAAACAGAGTTGCACGTGTTGGGGAACGTAGCATAAATTCAAAATTTTCCTACGTGTCACCAAGATCTATCTATGGAGTCATCTAGCAACGAGGGAGGAGTGGATCTACATACCCTTGTAGATCGCGCGCGGAAGCGTTCAAGAGAACGGGGTTGATGGAGTCGTACTCATCGTGATCCAAATCACCGATGATCCTAGCGCCGAACGGACGGCACCTCCGCGTTCAACACACGTACGGAGCAGCGACGTCTCCTCCTTCTTGATCCAGCAAGGGGGGAGGAGAGGTTGATGGAGATCCAACAGCACGACCGGCGTGGTGGTGGAAGTAGCGGGATTCCAACAGGGCTTCGCCAAGCGCTGTGGGAGGAGGGAGATGTGTCATGGGAGGGAGAGGGAGGCGCCAGGGCTTAGGTATTGTTGCCCTCCCTTCCCCCCACTATATATAGGGCCAAGGGAGAGGGGGAGGGCGCAGCCTTGCCCCTTCCTCCAAGGAAGGGTGCGGCCAAGGGGGGGAGGAGTCCATCCTCCCCAAGGCACCTCGGAGGTGCCTTCCCCCTTTAGGACTCTCCCCTCCTCTTGTCCTTTGGCGCATGGGCCTCTAGGGGCTGGTGCCCTTGGCCCATGTAGGCCAAGGCGCACCCCCTACAGCCCATGTGGCCCCCGGGGCAGGTGGCCCCACCCGGTGGACCCCCGGGACCCTTCCGGTGGTCCCGGTACAATACCGGTGACCCCGAAACTTGTCCCGATGACCGAAATAGCACTTCCTATATATATATATATAATTCTTTACCTCCGGACCATTCCGGAACTCCTCGTGACGTCCGGGATCTCATCCGGGACTCCGAACAACTTTCGGGTTACCGCATACTAATATCTCTATAACCCTAGCGTCACCGAACCTTAAGTGTGTAGACCCTACGGGTTCGGGAGACATGCAGACATGACCGAGATGACTCTCCGGTCAATAACCAACAGCGGGATCTGGATACCCATGTTGGCTCCCACATGTTCCACGATGATCTCATCGGATGAACCACGATGTCAAGGACTTAATCAATCCCGTATACAATTCCCTTTGTCTAGCGGTACGATACTTGCCCGAGATTCGATCGTCGGTATCCCGATACCTTGTTCAATCTCGTTACCGGCAAGTCTCTTTACTCGTTCCGTAACACATCATCCCGTGATCAACTCCTTGATCACATTGTGCACATTATGATGATGTCCTACCGAGTGGGCCCAGAGATACCTCTCCGTCACACGGAGTGACAAATCCCAGTCTTGATTCGTGCCAACCCAACAGACACTTTCGGAGATACCCGTAGTGTACCTTTATAGCCACCCAGTTACGTTGTGACGTTTGGCACACCCAAAGCACTCCTACGGTATCCGGGAGTTGCACAATCCATGGTCTAAGGAAATGATACTTGACATTAGAAAAGCTTTAGCATACAAACTACACGATCTAGTGCTATGCTTAGGATTGGGTCTTGTCCATCACATCATTCTCCTAATGATGTGATCCCGTTATCAATGACATCGAATGTCCATGGTCAGGAAACCGTAACCATCTATTGATCAATGAGCTAGTCAACTAGAGGCTTACTAGGGACATGGTGTTGTCTATGTATCCACACATGTATCTGAGTTTCCTATCAATACAATTCTAGCATGGATAATAAACGATTATCATGAACAAGGAAATATAATAATAATTAATTTATTATTGCCTCTAGGGCATATTTCCAACAGTCTCCCACTTGCACTAGAGTCAATAATCTAGTTCACATCGATATGTGATTAACACTGAAGGTCACATCCCCATGTGACTAACACCCAAAGAGTTTACTAGAGTCAATAATCTAGTTCACATTTACCATGTGATTAACACTCGATGAGTTCTGGGTTTGATCATGTTATGCTTGTGAGAGATGTTATAGTCAACGGGTCTGAATCTTTCAGATCCGTATGTACTTCGCAAATCTCTATGTCATCTTGTAGATGCAGCTACTACGCTATATTTGGAGCCATTTCAAATAACTGTTCTACATGGAGCTATTCTAAATTGTTGCTCCATTATACGTATCCGATATCTCTACTCAGAGCTATCCGGATAGGTGTTAAGCTTGCATCGACGTAACTCTTTACGTCGAACTCTTTATCACCTCCATAATCGAGAAAATTCCTTAGTCCACTAGTTACTAAGGATAACTTTGACCGTTGTCCTGTGATCCATTCTTAGATCACTCTTGTACCCCTTGACTGGCTCATGGCAAGGCACATTTCAGGTGCGGCACACAGCATGGCATACTGTAGAGCCTATGTCTTAAGCATAGGGGACGACCTTCGTCCTTTCTCTCTCCTCTTTCCTCTGCCGTGGTCGAGCTTTAAGTCTTAACTTCATACCTTACAACTCAGGCAAGAACTCCTTCTTTGACTGGTCCATCTTGAACACCTTCAAGATCATGTCAAGGTATGTGCTCATTTGAAAGTACCATTAAGTGTTTTGATCTATCCTTATAGATCTTGATTCTCAATGTTCAAGTAGTTTAATCCAGGCTTTCCATTGAAAAACACTTTCCAAATAACCCTATATGCTTTCCAGAAATTCTACGTCATTTCCGATCAACAACATGTTAACAACACATACTCATCGGAAATTCTATAGTGCTCCCACTCACTTCTTTGGAAATACAAGTTTCTCATAAACTTTGTATACACCCAAAATCTTTGATCATCTCATCAAAGCATACATTCCAACTCCGAGATGCCTACTCCAGTCCTTAGAAGGATTGCTGGAGCTTTGCAGACTTATTAGCATCTTTCAGGATTGACAAAACCTTCCGGTTGTATCACATACAACCTTTCCTCAAGAAAATCGTCGAGGAAACAATGTTTTGACATCCTATCTGCAAGATTTCATAAATAATGCAGTAATCGCTAATATAATTCCAACAGACTCTTAGCATCGCTACGAGTGAGAAAGTCTCATCGTAGTCAACTCCTTGAACTTGTCGGGAAACATCTTAACGACAAGTCGAGCTTTCTTAATGGTGACATTTACCATCATTGTCCGTCTTCCTTTTAAAATCCATCTGCACTCAACAGCCTTATGACCATCAAGCTGTTCTCTCAAAGTCTACACTTTGTTTCCATACATGGATCCTCTCTCGGATTTTATGGCCTCGAGCCATTTATTGGAATCCGGGCCCACCATCTCTTCTCCATAGCTCGTAGGTTCATTGTTGTCTAGCAACATGACTTCCAAGACAGGATTACGTACCACTCTGAAGTAGTACGCATCCTTGTCATCCCACGAGGTTTGGTAGTGACTTGATCTGAAGTTTTATGATCACTATCATAAGCTTCCACTTCAATTGGTGTAGGTGCCACAGGAACAACTTCCTGTGCCCTGCCACACACTAGTTGAAGAGACGGTTCAATAACCTCATCAAGTCTCCACCACCCTCCCACTCAATTCTTTCGAGAGAAACTTTTCCTCGAGAAAGGACCCGATTCTAGAAACAATCCCTTATTGCTTTCGGATCTGAGACAGGAGGTATACCCAACTGTTTTGGGTGTCCTATGAAGATGCATTTATCCGCTTTGGGTTCGAGCTTATCAGCCTGAAACTTTTTCACATAAGCGTCGCAGCCCCAAACTTTTAAGAAATGACATCTTAGGTTTCTCTAAACCATATTTCATATGGTGTCATCTCATCGGAATTACGTGGTGCCCTATTAAAGTGAATGTGGTTGTCTCTAATGCCTAACCCATAAACTATCGTGGTAATTCGATAAGAGACATCATGGTATGCATCATATCCAATAGGGTGCAGTTATGATGTTCGGACACACCATCACACTATGGTGTTCCAGGCTGTATTAGTTGTGAAACAATTTCCACAATGTCTTAATTCTGTGCCAAACTCGTAATTCAGATATTCATCTCTATGATCATATCATAGATATTTTATCCTCTTGTCACGACGATCTTTCAACTTCACCCTGAAATTACTTGAACCTTTCAATAATTCAGACTCGTGATTCATCAAGTAAATATACTCAACATCTACTCAAATCATCTGTGAAGTAAGAACATAACGATATCCACTACATGCCTCAGCACTCATTGGACTGCACACATCAAAATGTATTACTTCCAACAAGTTGCTTTCTAGTTCCATTTTACTGAAAACGAGGCTTTCAGTCATCTTGCCCATGTGGTATGATTTGCATGTCTCAAGTGATTCAAAATCAAGTGAGTCCAAACGGTCCATTTGCATGGAGTTTCTTCATGCATATACACCAATAGACATGGTTCGCATGCCTCAAACTTTTCAAAAATGAGTGAGCCCAAAGATCCATCAACATGGAGCTTCTTCATGTGTTTTATACCGATATGACTTACGTGGCAGTGCCACAAGTAGGTGGTACTATCATTACTATCTTTTGGCATGAACATGTGTATCACTACGATCGAGATTCAATGAACCATTCATTTTAGGTGCAAGACCATTGAAGGTATTATTCAAATAAACAGAGTAACCGTTATTCTCCTTAAATGAATAACCGTATTGCGATAGACATAATCCAATCATGTCTATGCTCAACGCAAACACCAATCTCGATGGTAGAGGGAGCGTGCGATGCTTGATCATATCAACATTGGAAACACTTCCAACACATATCGTCAGCTCACCTTTAGCTAGTCTCCGTTTATTCCATAGCTTTTATTTCGAGTTACTAACACTTAGCAACCGAACCGGTATCTAATACCCTGGTGCTACTAGGAGTACTAGTAAAGTACACATCAACACAATGTATATCCAATATACTTCTATCGACCTTGCCAGCCTTCTCATCTACCAAGTATCTAGGGTAATTCTGCTCCAGTGGTTGTTCCCCTTATTACAGAAGCACTTAGTCTCGGGCTTGGGTTCAACCTTGGGTTTCTTCACTAGAGCAGCAGCTGAATTGCCGTTTCATGAAGTATCCCTTTGTTCCCTTGCCCTTCTTGAAACTAGTGGTTTCACCAACCATCAACAATTGATGCTCCTTCTTGATTTCTACTTTCGCGGTGTCAAACATCGCGAATATCTCAAGGATCATCATATATGTCCCTGATATATCATAGTTCATCACGAAGCTCTAGCAGCTTGGTGGTAATGACTTCGGAGAACCATCACTATTTCATCTGGAAGATCAACTCCCACTCGATTCAAGCGATTGTTGTACTTAGACAATCTGAGCACAAGCTCAACAATTGAGCTTTTCTCCCTTAGTTTGTAGGCTAAGAAAATCGTCGGAGGTCTTATACCTCTTGACGTGGGCACAAGCCTGAAATCCCAATTTCAGCCCTCGAAACATCTCATATGTTTCGCGACGTTCCAAAACGTCTTCGGTGCCTCAACTCTAAACCGTTTAACTGAACTATCACGTAGTTATCAAAATTTGTATGTCAGATGTTCCCAACATCTACAGACGACTTTCGAAGTTTAGCACACTGAGCGGTGCATTAAGGACATAAGCCTTCTATGAAGCAAATGAGGACAATCCTCAGTTTACGGACCTAGTCCGCATAATTGCTACTATCAACTTTCAACTAAATTTTTTCTCTAGGAACATATCTAAATAGTAGAACTGAAGTGCGAGCTACGACATAATTTGCGAAGACCTTTTGACTATGTTCAGGATAATTAAGTTCATATTATGAACTCCCACTTAGATAGACATCCCTCTAGTCCTCTAAGTGATTACATGATCCGAGTCAACTAGGCCGTGTCCGATCATCACGTGAGACGGACTAGTCATCATCGGTGAACATTTTCATGTTGATCGTATCTTCTATACGACTCATGTTCGACCTTTCGGTCTTCCGTGTTCCGAGGCCATGTCTGTACATGCTAGGCTCGTCAAGTCAACCTAAGTGTATTGCGTGTGTAAAGCTGGCTTACACCCATTGTATGCGAACGTTAGAACCTATCACACCCGATCGTCACGTGGTGCTTCGGAACAATGGACCTTAGCAATGGTGCACAGTTAGGGCGAACACTTTCTTGAAATTATTGTGAGGGATCATCTTATTTATGCTACCGTTGTTCTAAGCAAATAAGATGTAAAACATGATAAACATCACATGCAATCAAATAGTGACATGATATGGCCAATATCATTTTGCTCCTTTTGATCTCCATCTTCGGGGCGCCATGATCATCATCATCACCGGCATGACACCATGACCTCCATCATCATGATCTCCATCATCGTGTCTTCATGAAGTTGTCTCGCCAACTATTACTTCTACTACTATGGCTAACGGTTAGCAATAAAGTAAAGTAATTACATGACGTTTATGTTGACACGCAGGTCATAAATAAATTAAGACAACTCCTATGGCTCCTGCCGGTTGTCATACTCATCGACATGCAAGTCATGATTCCTATTACAAGAACATGATCAATCTCATACATCACATATATCATTCATCACATCCTTTTGGCCATATCACATCACACGGCACATGCTGCAAAAACAAGTTAGACGCCCTCTAATTGTTGTTGCAAGTTTTACGTGGCTGCTGTAGGTTTCTAGCAAGAACGTTTCTTACCTACGCCAAAAACCACAACGTGATATGCCAATTGCTATTTACCCTTCATAAGGACCCTTTTCATCGAATCCGATCCGACTAAAGTGGGAGAGACAGACACCCGCTAGCCACCTTATGCAACTAGTGCATGTTCGTTGGTGGAACCAGTCTCACGTAAGAGTACGTGTAAGGTCGGTCCGGGCCGCTTCATCCCACAATGCCACCGAATCAAGATTGGACTAGTAACGGTAAGCATATTGAACAAAATCAACGCCCACAACTACTTTGTGTTCTACTCGTGCATAGAAACTACGCATAGACCTAGCTCATGATGCCACTGTTGGGAAACGTAGCATAAATTAAAAATTTTCCTACGTGTCACCAAGATCTATCTATGGAGTCATCTAGCAACGAGGGAGGAGTGGATCTACATACCCTTGTAGATCGCGCGCGGAAGCGTTCAAGAGAACGGGGTTGATGGAGTCGTACTCATCGTGATCCAAATCACCGATGATCCTAGCGCCGAACGGACGGCACCTCCGCGTTCAACACACGTACGGAGCAGCAACGTCTCCTCCTTCTTGATCCAGCAAGGGGGGAGGAGAGGTTGATGGAGATCCAACAGCACGACAACGTGGTGGTGGAAGTAGCGGGATTCCAACAGGGCTTCGCCAAGCGCTGTGGGAGGAGGGAGATGTGTCATGGGAGGGAGAGGGAGGCGCCAGGGCTTAGGTTTGGTTGCCCTCCCTTCCCCCCACTATATATAGGGCCAAGGGAGAGGGGGAGGGCGCAGCCTTGCCCCTTCCTCCAAGGAAGGGTGCGGCCAAGGGGGGGAGGAGTCCATCCTCCCCAAGGCACCTCGAAGGTGCCTTCCCCCTTTAGGACTCTCCCCTCCTCTTGTCACTTTGGCGCATGGGCCTCTAGGGGCTGGTGCTCTTGGCCCATGTAGGCCAAGGCGCACCCCCTACAGCCCATGTGGCCCTCCGGGGCAGGTGGCCCCACCCGGTGGACCCCCGGGACCCTTCCGGTGGTCCCGGTACAATACCGGTGACCTCGAAACTTGTCCCGATGACCGAAATAGCACTTCCTATATATATATAATTCTTTACCTCCGGACCATTCCGGAACTCCTCGTGACGTCCGGGATCTCATCCGGGACTCCGAACAACTTTCGGGTTACCGCATACTAATATCTCTATAACCCTAGCGTCACTGAACCTTAAGTGTGTAGACCCTACGGGTTCGGGAAACATGCAGACATGACCGAGATGACTCTCCGGTCAATAACCAACAGCGGGATATGGATACCCATGTTGGCTCCCACATGTTCCACGATGATCTCATCGGATTAACCACGATGTCAAGGACTTAATCAATCCCGTATACAATTCCCTTTGTCTATCGGTACGACACTTGCCCGAGATTTGATCGTCGGTATCCCGATACCTTGTTCAATCTTGTTACCGGCAAGTCTCTTTTACTCGTTCCGTAACACATCATCCCGTGATCAACTCCTTGATCACATTGTGCACATTATGATGATGTCCTACCGAGTGGGACCAGAGATACCTCTCCGTCACACGGAGTGACAAACCCCAGTCTTGATTCGTGCCAACCCAACAGACACTTTCGGAGATACCCGTAGTGTACCTTTATAGCCACCCAGTTACGTTGTGACGTTTGGCACACCCAAAGCACTCCTACGGTATCCGGGAGTTGCACAATCTCATGGTCTAAGGAAATGATACTTGACATTAGAAAAGCTTTAGCATACGAACTACACGATCTAGTGCTATGCTTAGGATTGGGTCTTGTCCATCACATCATTCTCCTAATGATGTGATCCCGTTATCAACGACATCCAATGTCCATGGTCAGGAAACCGTAACCATCTATTGATCAACGAGCTAGTCAACTAGAGGCTTACTAGGGACATGGTGTTGTCTATGTATCCACACATGTATCTGAGATTCCTATCAATACAATTCTAGCATGGATAATAAACGATTATCATGAACAAGGAAATATAATAATAACTAATTTATTATTGCCTCTAGGGCATGTTTCCAACAGTCTCCCACTTGCACTAGAGTCAATAATCTAGTTCACATCGGTATGTGACTAACACTCAAGTCTCATGGTCTAAGGAATGGATACTTGACATTAGAAAAGCTTTAGCATGCGAACTACACGATCTTGTGCTATGCTTAGGATTGGGTCTTGTCCATCACATCATTCTTCTAATGATGTGATCCCGTTATCAATGACATCCAATGTCCATGGTCAGGAAACCGTAACCATCTATTGATCAACGAGCTAGTCAACTAGAGGCTTACTAGGGACATGGTGTTGTCTATGTATCCACACATGTATCTGAGTTTCCTATCAATACAATTATAGCATGGATAATAAACGATTATCATGAACAAGGAAATATAATAATAACTAATTTATTATTGCCTCTAGGGCATATTTCCAACAGCACGGCGTAGTAGAGTTTGTCCTGAGTGGGGGATACGAGCACTGCGCCAGCTCCCGTGCCGTGTCGGGAGAATGCCCCATCGAAGTACATGACCCAGCCGTCTGGTGCCTCACTTCCCAGGGAAAGTGATCGATCCTCGCCTGCCTCGAGACCCGGTGCTTCTGCCCATTCTGCCACAAAATCCGCAAGTGCGGCTCCCTTGATGACTCTGGTCGTGTTGAATTCTAGCTGAAATGCCTGTAGTTCGATGTTCCATTCAGGGACTCTTCCAGCTGAGTTGGGGCTCCTGAGTACCCTTTCCAAGGGGTACGCTGAGATGACTTTGATGGGATGGCCTTGGAAATAGTGTCGCAACTTGCGTGAGGCCACTAATAGCGTGAGGAGTTTTTGAGGCATGGGGTACCACGCCCTTGCATCCCGTAGCACCATGCTGACGAATTACACGGGATGCTCGACGAGGTTGAGGGTGCTGGCGCAGCTTGCATCCTCCAGAGGTCGAGGCATCTCCTGAGATGGTGGAGCCCCCAGTACTTGGTCGCTTGAAGAGGCCTCTCCTGCCCCGGGTGCGTTCTCCTGCTGCGGATGTTCCACTCCGGCTGTGGTCATGGTCCTCGCGAGGCCCTCTTGGCTTTGCTTTGCTTCAGCCCGGACGGTGGCTGCGGCCTTGGTCCGGCGCTCCTCCCTGACCGCCACCAGGGCTGCGCTAGCGGAGTAGGGGGTGGCCGCAAGGTAGAGCACCAGGGGCTCCCGTGGACGCGGAGCTACCATCACCGGTGGGCTGGTAAGGTACCTCTTGAGATCTTGGAATGCCTTGTCGGCCTCTTCAGTCCATTCGAAGGGGCCCTTCTTCTTCATCAACTTGAAGAAGGGCAGTGCTCGTTCCCCCAGCTTGGAGATGAAGCGCCCTAGCGCGGTTACACGCCCGGTGAGCTTCTGCATCTCTTTGAGGGTCCTTGGCGGGCTCATGTCTTCGACTGCTTTGACCTTCTCTGGGTTGGCCTCGATGCCCCTGTGGGACACGAGAAAACCCAGGAGCTTGCCCGAGGGGACCCCAAACACGCACTTCTCCGGGTTGAGCCGTAGGTCCACTTCGTTGAGGCTCGCAAAGGTTTCTTCCAGGTCTTGTATCAGGGTTTTTGCCTCCCAGGACTTCACCACAATGTCGTCGACGTAAGCTTCAGCTTTCCTCCCGAGCTACCGGCCTAAGGCGATGTGCATCAGCCACTGAAAGGTTGTGCCTGCGTTGCCCAACCCAAATGGCATGCACGTGTAGCAGTACACTCCACATGGGGTCAGGAAAGCCGTTTTTTCCACGTCTTCTACCGCCATCTTGATCTGGTGATAGCCTGAGAAGGCATCTAGGAAGCACAATAGGTCACACTCTGCGGTAGAGTCGACTATCTAGTCAATGCGGGGGAGCAGAAATGGATCCTGTGGGCAGGCTTTGTTGAGGTTGGTGAAGTCGACACACATGCGTTCCTTTCCTCCCTTTTTCGGCACAACGACTGGATTAGCAAGCCAACCTGGGTAACGGACCTCACGGATAACTCCTGCCGCTTCTAGCTTCCGGGTCTCCTAAACGATGAAAGCTTGTTTCTCAGTGGACTGTCGCCTCGCCTTCTACTTCACGGGGCGCATGTTGGGGCACACGTTAAGGTGATGCTCAATCACACCCCTCGGGACCCCTGCTAACTGATCAGGTTCCCATGCGAACACCTTCTTGTTCGCACGCAGGAACCTCACCAGGGCCTTCTCCTGCTTGGGCTCGAGGTTGGCTCCTATGGTGAAGGTAGCATCCGTGGACCCGTCCTCGTCGACCGGTACCTGCTTGGTTTCCGCCTTGTCTTGGGTGAACAGCTGCTTCTTTTTAGCCGGCGCAGCCCCTTGGGCTCAAGGGCGTCGGTGCTGGTGGGCTGCACCACCGCGGCCGCCCTGAAGGCAAGCTTGAGCGCCTGCAGCGCATCCCTTGTGTCTCCTGACATGGTAAGGACGCCGCTGCTTCCGGGCATCTTCATGAGGTTGTACGCCGGGTGAGTTGCTGCCATGAACCGAGCCAAGGCCGGATAGCCGAGGATGGCGTTTTAGGGGAGGCCAATGGGGGCGATGTCGAAGTCGATCAGCTCTGTGCGGAAGTTGTTGTGGGTGTCGAAGGTCACCGGGAGGCGGATTTGTCCCAAGGAGGCGGTGGAACCGACTCCGACACCCGAGAAAGGCCTGCTAGGCAGAAGCCGGTCTAGCGATACATGGAGGAGGCCGAAGGCCTCCACCGAGAGCACGCTGAGGCCGGCACCACCGTCGATGAGGGTCCTGGTGATGGCCACCTGGCATATGGTGGGGGGTGCACAGCATCGGGAGCGCGCCCGAACCGATGGGATTGATGGGGTGATCATCCGATTCGAAGGTTAGATCGGCCTCGGGCGCCACCCAGCCCGGGGGGCTTCTCAACGCTTGGAGGCGGTGCTGATCCGGCGGGTGAACGGCTTGATGTGGCGGCTCGAGGGTGGTGCCTGTGAGCCACCCAGGAGAGTTGCGATGACGGGTGGCACTTGTGCGGCATAACGGGCGAGGAAGAGGTCGCGCAGCTCCTCCCAGGAGGTCCTAGAAGCCGTCGGCAGGTGGAGGAGCCATGCGCGCGGGTCACCGGCGAGGGCCATGGGGAACCAGTTGGCCATCACTCGATCGTCTCCCCCGGCTTTGAGGACGGCCTCCTCATATGCCAGCAGGAAAACCAGCGGATCCGTCGTGCCGTTGTAGCGCGGTGGCGTCTCAGGCTTGAATTTGTGCGGCCACTGCACCTGTCGCAAGGTGGGGGCCAAGGCTCGGAGCCCCCCGGCCCCAGTACCGGCATCGGTTGCCGGAGCGGGCGGCGCATTGTCCGCCATAGGGGCGAAACGCGATGTTGGTGGAGAGCGGATCGTCGGGAGGGAGAACTTCGGCGCACCCCTACCTGGCGCGCCAAATGTCGGATTCCGGGTTCCGGCAGACCCTTAAGGTTCGAACTCTGGGGTGTGCACGGAGATCTTTCCACTACCGACTCGCGCTTCTATGGCTCGCAAGAAATCTAGGCTGGAAAGAAGAACACACAGAGGACACCACATTTATACTGGTTCGGGCCACCGATGTGGTGTAATACCCTACTCCAGTGTGTGGTGTGGTGGATTACCTCAGGGGCTGATGATGAACAATACAGGGGGAAGAACGGCCTCGCGAGAGGTGTTCTTGAGCTGGTGTGGTACGTTCTACTTGGTCCGGATCCCCTTCCCTCTATGGTGGCTAGTCCTACTTATAGAGGCCCTGGTCCTCTTCCCAAAATGTGAGCGGGAAGGGCGCCAACAATTGGCCATTTTCAAGGGGAACATCTAGTACAAGTTATCCTGACCAAAGGTGGTCTTCGGCTGCCAAAAGCACCGGTGATGGCGCCGTCTTGGGCTCCACGATGACCTCCGTCCTGCCGCTCTGCTGGTCTTGGTCTCGTTGCACCGGAATGGTAACCTTTGCCCGATGCCTTGGACTGTGCTTGTTCCCTTTGCATCGAAGGGGAAACAAGGACACTGCACAGGCCGGTGCCCGCCTAGCGCCCGCCTGATCTCGATCGTCATGGCTTGCATCACGGGCTCCTCGTGAGGTGCCCCTGCCTTGATCTCTCCGCCTCCTCGCGAGCCTGCCTGATGAAGCTGCTCCTGAGGAAGCTTCTTGCCGTCCGCCCCGCAGGGCTTGGCCCCTCGCGAGGGTCTTGAGTTTGAGCTGATGAAGCTGGGCCGCATTGGGCCCCCACTCGAGCCACGCCGCAGGCCGCAGGCAGGCAAGTATGGGGACCCCCATTCCCAGAACACCGACAATATCTGCTCAAATCATTTGTGAAGGTGAGAAAATAACGATATCCGCCGCGAGCCTAACATTCATCGGACCACATACATCAGTATGTATTATTTCCCACAAATCTGTTGCTCGCTCCATTCTTCCAGAGAACGGTGTTTTAGTCATCTTGCCCATGAGGCATGGTTCGCAAGTACCAAGTGATTCATAATCAAGTGATTCCAAAAGTCCATCAGAATGGAGTTTCTTCATGCACTTTACACCAATATGACCCAAACGACAGTGCCACAGATAAGTTGCACTATCATTATCAACTCTGCATCTTTTAGCTTCAATACTATGAATATGTGTATCTTCACTATCGAGATTCAAAAAGAATAGACCACTCTTTAAGGGTGCATGACCATAAAATATATTACACATATAAATAGAACAACCATTATTCTCTGATTTAAATGAATAACCGTCTCGCATTAAACAAGATCCAGATATAATGTTCATGCTCAACGCTGGCACCAAATAACAATTATTTAGGTCTAAAACTAATCCCGAAGGTAGATGTAGAGGTAGCGTGCCGACCGCGATCACATCGACTTTGGAACCATTTCTCACGCGCATCGTCACCTCGTCCTTTGCCAATCTTCGCTTAATCCGTAGTCCCTGTTCCGAGTTGCAAATATTAGCAACAGAACCAGTATCAAATACCCAGGCACTACTGCGAGAATTAGTAAGGTACACATCAATAACATGTATATCACATATACCTTTGTTCACCTTGCCATCCTTCTTATCCGCCAAATACTTGGGGCACTTTCGCTTCTAGTGACTAGTCTGTTTGCAGTAGAAGCACTCTGTCTCAGGCTTAGGTCCAGACTTGGGTTTCTTCTCCTGAATAGCAACTTGTTTGCCGTTCTTCTTGAATTTCCCCTTCTTCTTCCCTTTGCCCTTTTTCTTGAAACTGGTGGTCTTGTTGACCAT
Organism: Triticum urartu; assembly: GCF_003073215.2. Taxonomy (NCBI): domain Eukaryota; kingdom Viridiplantae; phylum Streptophyta; class Magnoliopsida; order Poales; family Poaceae; genus Triticum; species Triticum urartu. The sequence goes on from NC_053026.1 coordinate 550,825,445, forward strand.
CAACACTTGATGCTCCTTCTTGATTTCTACCTCCGCAACCTTCAGCATTGCGAAGAGCTTGGGAATCGTCTAATCCATCCCTTGCATGTTATAGTTCATCACGAAGCTCTTGTAGCTTGGTGGCAGTGATTGAAGAATTCTATCAATAACACTATCATCCGAAAGATTAACTCCCAGTTGAATCAAGTGATTGTTATACCCAGACATTCTGAGTATATGCTCACTGACAGAACTATTCTCCTCCATCTTGCAGCTGTAGAACTTATAGGAGACTTCATATCTCTCAATCCGGGCATTTGCTTGAAATATTAACTTCAACTCCTGGAACATCTCATATGCTCCATGATGTTCAAAACGTCGTTGAAGTCCCGGTTCTAAGCCGTAAAGCATGGCACACTGAACTATCGAGTAGTCATCAGCTTTGCTCTGCTAGATGTTCATAACATCTGGTGTTGCTCCTGCAGCAGGTTTGCACCTAGCGGTGCTTCCAGGACGTAATTCTTCTGTGCAGCAATGAGGATAATCCTCAAGTTACGGACCCAGTCCGTGTAATTGCTACCATCATCTTTCAACTTTGCTTTCTCAAGGAACGCATTAAAATTCAACGGAACAACAGCACGGGCCATCTATCTACAACAACATAGACATGCAAAATACTATCAGGTACTAAGTACATGATAAATTAAAGTTCAGTTAATCAAATTATTAAAGAACTCCCACTTAGATAGACATCCCTCAAATCATCTAAGTGATCACGTGATCCATATCAACTAAACCATGTCCGATCATCACATGAGATGGAGTAGTTTTCAATGGTAAACATCACTATGTTGATCATATCTTCTATATGATTCACGCTCGACCTTTCGGTCTCGAGTGTTCCGAGGCCATATCTCCATATGCTAGGCTCGTCAAGTTTAACCCGAGTATTCTGCATGTGCAAAACTGGCTTGCACCCGTTATATGTGAACGTAGAGCTTATCACACCCGATCATCACGTGGTGTCTCGGCACGACAAACTTTCGCAACAGTGACTCAGGGAGAACACTTGTACCTTGAAATTTAGTGAGAGATCATCTTATAATGCTACCGTCGATCTAAGCAAAATAAGATGCATGAAAGATAAACATCACATGCAATCAATATAAGTGATATGATATGGCCATCATCACCTTGTGCTTGTGATCTCCATCTCCGAAGCACCATCATGATCACCATCGTCACCGGCGCGACACCTTGATCTCCATCGTAGCATCATTGTCGTCTCGCCAAATATTGCTTCTACGACTATCGCTACCGCTTAGTGATAAAGTGAAGCCATTACAGGGCGATTACATTGCATACAGTAAAGCGACAACCATATGGCTCCTGCCAGTTGCCGATAACTCGGTTACAAAACATGATCATCTCATACAATAAAATATAGCATCACGTCTTGACCATATCACATCACAACATGCCCTGCAAAAACAAGTTAGACGTCCTCTACTTTGTTGTTGCAAGTTTTACGTGGCTGCTACGGGTTGAGCAAGAACCGTTCTTACCTACGCATCAAAACCACAACAATAGTTTGTCAAGTTGGTGCTGTTTTGACCGTCTCAAGGACCGGGCATAGGCACACTCGATTCAACTAAAGTTGGAGAAACGGACACCCGCCAGCCACCTGTGTGCAAAGCACGTCGGTAGAACCAGTCTCGCGTAAGCGTACGTGTAATGTCGGTCCGGGCCGCTTCATCCAACAATACCGCCGAACCAAAGTGTAACATGCTAGTAAGCAGTATGACTTGTATCGTCCACAACTCACTTGTGTTCTACTCGTGCATATAACATCTACAAACCTGGCTCTGATACCACTGTTGGGGAATGTAGTAATTTCAAAAAAAATCCTACGCACACATAGGATCATGGTGATGCATAGCAACGAGAGGGGAGAGTGTGTCCACGTACCCTCGTAGACCGAAAGCAGAAGCGCTACCACAACGCGGTTGATGTAGTCGTACGTCTTCACGATCCGACCGATCCAAGTACCAAATGCACGACACCTCCGAGTTCAGCACACGTTCAGCTCGATGACGTCCCACGAACTCCGATCCAGCAGAGCTTCACGAGAGAGTTTCGTCAGCACGACGGCATGATGACGGTGATGATGATGCTACCGACGCAGGGCTTCGCCTAAGCACCGCTACGATATGATCGAGGTGGATTATGGTGGAAGGGGGCACTGCACACGGCTAGGATAGATCAATAGATCAACTTGTGTTTCTAGAGGTGCCCCCCTGCCCCCGTATATAAAGGAGCAAGGGGGAGGCCAGCCGGCCCCTGTAGGCGCACCAGGAGGAGGAGGAGTCCTCCTAATAGGAGTAGGACTCCCCTCTTTCCTACTCCTACTAGGAGGGGGAAAGGAAGGGGTAGAGGGAGAAGGAAAGGGGGGCGCCGCCCCCCCTCTCCTAGTCCAATTCGGACCAAAGAGGGAGGGGCGCGCGGCCTTCCCTAGGCCAGCCCTCTCTCTCTCTCTCCACTAAGGCCCATAAGGCCCACTATTTCTCCCGGGGGGTTCCGGTAACCCTCCGGAACCATCCGGAACACTTCCGGTGTCCGAATATAGTCGTCCAATATATCAATTTTTACATTTAGACCATTTCGAGACTCCTCGTCATGTCCGTGATCATATCTGGGACTCCGAACTACCTTCGGTACATCAAAACACAAAAACTCATAATACAGATCATCACCGAACGTTAAGCGTGCGGACCCTACGGGTTCGAGAACTATGTATACATGACCGAGACATGTCTCCGGTCAATAACCAATAGCGGAACCTGGATGCTCATATTGGCTCCTACATATTCTACGAAAATCTTTATCGGTGAAACCGCATAACAACATACGTTGTTCCCTTTGTCATCGGTATGTTACTTGCCCGAGATTCGATCTTCGGTATCTCAATACCTAGTTCAATATCGTCACCGGCAAGTCTCTTTACTCGTTCCGTAATACATCGTCCTGCAACTAACTCATTAGTTACAATGCTGCAAGGCTTATAGTGATGTGCATTACCGAGTGGGCCCAGAGATACCTCTCCGACAATCGGAGTGACAAATCCTAATCTTGATCTATGCCAACTCAACAAGTACCATCGGAGACACCTGTAGAGCACCTTTATAATCACCCAGTTACGTTGTGACGTATGGTAGCACAGAAAGTGTTCCTCCGGTAATCGGGGGTTGCATAATCTCATAGTTATAGGAACATGTATAAGTCATGAAGAAAGCAATAGCAGTAAACTAAACGATCAAGTGCTAAGCTAACGGAATGGGTCAAGTCAATCAAATCATTCTCCTAATGATTGATCCCGTTAATCAAATGACAACTCATGTCTATGGTTAGGAAACTTAACCATCTTTAATTAATGAACTAGTCAAGTAGAGGCATACTAGTGACACTCTGTTTGTCTATGTATTCACACATGTACTAAGTTTCCGGTTAATACAATTCTAGCATGAATAATAAACATTTATCATGATATGAGGAAATAAATAATAACTTTATTATTGCCTCTAGGGCATATTTCCTTCACCCCCTGGGCGCGCCCTCCACCCTCGTGGGCCCCTCGTTGCTCCATCGACCTACTTATTCCTCCTATATATATCCATATACCCTGCAAACATCCAGGAGCACCACGAAACCCTATTTCCATCGCCGCAACCTTCTGTACCCAAGAGATCCCATCTTGGGGCCTTTTCTGGAGCTCCGTCGGAGGGGGCATTGATCACGGAGGGCCTCTACATCAACTCCATGGCCCCTCCGATGATGTGTGAGTAGTTTACTTCAGACCTTCGGGTCCATAGCTAGTAGCTAGATGGCTTCTTCTCTCTCTTTGGATCTCAATACAAAGTTCTACTCGATTCTCTTGGAGATCTATTCGATGTAATCTTCTTTTGCGGTGTGTTTGTCAAGATCCGATGAATTGTGGGTTATGATCAAGTTTATCTATGAACAATATTTGAATCTCCTCTGAATTCTTTTATGTATGATTGGTTTATCTTTGCAAGTCTCTTCGAATTATCAGTTCTGTTTGGCCTACTAGATTGATCTTTCTTGCAATGGGAGAAGTGCTTAGCTTTGGGTTTAATCTTGCGATGCTCGATCCCAGTGACAGAATGGGAAAAGACACGTATTGTATTGTTGCCATCAAGGATAAAAATATGGGGTTTACATCATATTGCATGAGTTTATCCATCTACTTCATGTCATCTTGCTTAAGGCGTTACTCTGTTCTTACGAACTTAATACTCTAGATGCATGCTGGATAGCGGTCGATGTGTGGAGTAATAGTAGTAAATGTAGAATTGTTTCGGTCTACTTGTCACGGGCGTGATGCCTATATACATGATCATGCCTAGATATTCTCATAATTATTCGCTTTTCTATCAATTGCTCGACAGTAATTTGTTCACCCACCGTAATACTTATGCTATCTTGAGAGAAGCCACTGGTGAAACCTATGGCCCCGGGTCTATTCTCCATCATACAAGTTTCCCATCTATTTTATTTTGCAATCTTTACTTTCAATCTATATCATAAAAATACCAAAAATATTTATCTTATTATTATCATCTCTATCAGATCTCACTCTTGCAAGTGGACGTGAAGGGATTGACAAACCCTTTATCGCGTTGGTTGCGAGGTTCTTATTTGTTTGTGTAGGTACGAGGTGACTTGCGCATGGTCTCCTACTAGATTGATACCTTGGTTCTCAAAAACTGAGGGAAATACTTACGCTTCTCTGCTGCATCACCCTTTCCTCTTCAAGGGAAAACCAACGAAGTGCTCAAGAGGTAGCATCGTTGATGATGAAAATGGCGATGAAGGTGACGCGTTGTCTACGGTCTCGGGTTCGCGCAAGTGACTCCCCCTACCTGGCGCACCAAAGATGTCATGGGAAACCATGACCACCTATGGGGCCATGAGCCCCCTTTGGTTCGGCAGGGGGATGGGCATGTCGCACAAAGAGCGGAGAAGCATAACACAACACGACAGAGATCACACGAGCCATTTTACCCAGGTTCGGGCCATCGTGAGGCATAAAACCCTACTCCTGCTTTGGTGGATTGATGGTGGATAATGGTGGAGAATGTGGCGCTCTTGCCCGGCAGGGTTGCCTCGGGGCGAGAGTGGCTACGCGCGTATGAATATGCAAGAATTCTCTCTATGGTTGCCATGGGCCTCCTTTTATAGATAAAGGGGCCACCATAGTGGAAAATTAGTCTTTTACACACTGATTAGATAGCAAACGGTTCTATCATACCTAACTCTGCAGGCGGACATAGTGCATTAAATGCGCCGCTCAATGTCATATCATAGCATGCCCGGTAAGCCTTGCTGGGTTGTTTTGCCACCTTCGCGCCTGCTTGGTTGACACGTCTTAGGATGGGTGTCATTTGGAGGTGTTTTCTATAGGAAGTGGCTGCCATGTGGCAGGAAGCAGCCACTTAGTCACTTAGGGGCTTGACACCGCACCGATCGATGACATGCGTCGCTGTGAGGTGGTGCGGTGGAGTAGTTCGCCTCCGCAAGCCATGGCAGGCCTATCGGGACGGTCTGGAGGCTTACTTCCGGGGTAACCCCGACCTTGCCAGGCTCGCCTGCCCGGCAAGGGGGGGTCCCTTAGTGATATCTCGCTTCTCTGGCTTGACTTGGTCTTCTTGATTTGCACTTTGATTCTTCAAAGGACTGATCCTTGGTGCATGGTTTGATCTTGGGTGCCACAAACTTGTCTTTAGGCGTGTGCACGGTTTGGGCAACGGACCCAGGGTTTGCTGCACTGACACCTCCATAACCGAGAAACATTTCCTTAGTCCTCTCTAGGTACCTTAGGATAATTTTGACCGATGTCCAGTGATCTACTCTTGGATCACTTTGCTACCTCCCTACCAGACTTATGGCCAGGCACACATCAGGTTTGGTACACAACATGACATACATAATAGAGCCTATGGCTGAGGCATAGGGAATGACTTTCATCCTTCTTTCTTCTACTGTGGTCGGGCTTTGAGTCTTACTCAACTTCACGCATTGCAATACAGGAAAGAACTCTTTCTTTGACTGATCCATTTTGAACTTCTTCAAAACTTTGTCAAGGTATGTGCTTTTTGAAAGTCCTGTTAAGTGTCTCGATCTATTCCTATGGATCTTTGGTGCCTAATATATAAGCAGCTTCACCGAGGTCTTTCATTGAAAAGTTCTTATTCAAATATCCTTTATGCTATCCAAAAATTTGATATCATTCCCAATCAGCAATATGTCATCTACATATAATATCAGAAATACTACAGAGCTCCCACTCACTTTCTTGTAAATACAAGCTTCACCATAAGTCTGTATAAAACCAAATGCTTTGATCAACTCATCAAAGCGTATATTCCAACTCCGAGATGCTTGCATCATTATCAACTGTGCATTTCAACAACAAGATGGCATAAGATGCCGCCTGTAGTTTCCATCTTGTTAAAATCTTATATTTTGTCTAGGTACGATAAAATTCATCGGTGATAGGAGAAAGTTAACTAGCACAATGTGAACGTGATTGTTGAATAGTTTCATTTTTTCTTCATTGTGCTAGCTGACACATTGTCAGTGTCAAAACCGGCAGACCTTGGGGTAGGGGGTCCCGAACTATGGATCTTGGATTGATGGGTAACAGGAGACGAAGGAGATGGTGTTTACCAAGGTTCGGCTCCTCTTGATGGAGGTAAAACCCTACGTCTTGCTCTTGTTTATATTGATGATAATGTATCGAGTACAGAGTTGATCTACCTCGAGATCGTATGTTGTGTATGATTCTATTGCTCTAGCATATATCTATTGACTAGCCTAACCTCGACTTATATAATGTACGAGAGGCCTAGAATAATAAGAGCCCTAGTCGGCTACGTCAATGGAGAGGAGTCTTGATCACCAAGTCTTGTGGAATCTTCCTCGTATATGTCATTGTCTGTCCGAAGAAGCCCATTAGTGAACCGCCATGGGGGTCCTCGGCCCGACCCACCTGGTCGGTAGACGATGTGGTGAGTACCCTCTAATCCAGGACACCGTAGTAGCCCCCTGAACCGGTCTTCAAGTTGGGGACGCTCCTCGGTTCTTCCAAACTATTCTTCATCTTCGGTCGTCGGTCTTGAAAACTGGTTCAACAAATCTTCCCATCTTCGATCTTGAGGATCACCGAGGTGAATTCGAAGAGTTTACACGTCAGGCATCCGAGGAGCCCCTTTAAGTTCTCGACTTTAAACAATACCATGTTATTTTTTATGTCGCACCTTGAGTTTGAACTTTTTCCCGTGTGGCGGTTTCCTCTTGCGTCCGAGCTCCAACGTCGGACTATATCCGAGGTGTCTTTTGTAGCCGAGCTCCAACATTGGCATCCGAGGTATCTTTTTGTTGGGGAACGTTGCAGAAAAACAAAAAAACTTCCTACATTTTCACCAAGATCCATCTATGAGTTCATCTAGCAACGAGTGATCGGATACATCTACATACCTTTGTAGATCGCGAGCGGAAGCGTTCAAAGAACGGGGATGAGGGAGTCGTACTCGTCGTGATCCAAATCACCGGAGATCCTAGCGCCGAACGGACGGCACCTCCGCGTTCAACACACGTACGGTCAGTGTGACGTCTCCTCCTTCTTGATCCAGCAAGGGGAAAGGAGAGGTTGATGAAGATCCAGCAGCACGACGGCGTGGTGGTGGATGCAGCAGTCACCGCAGCAGGGCTTCGCCGAGCTTCTGCGAGAGGGAGAGGTGTAGCAGGGGAGAGGGAGGCGCCAAGGCTTCAGGGGTCCGGCTGCCCTCCCTCCCCCCCCTTTATAGGCCCCCCTAGGGGGTGCGCCGGCCCTAGGAGATGGGATCTCCTAGGGGGGCGGCGACCAAGGGGTGGAGTGCCCCCCAAGGCAAGTGGAGGCGCCCCCTCCCCTAGGGTTGGGCGCATGGGGGGCCCAAGGGGGGGCGCACCAGCCCACTATGGGCTGGTTCCCTCCCCACTTCAGCCCATGAGGCCCTCCGGGATGGGTGGCCCCACCCGGTGGACCCCCGGGACCCTTCCGGTGGTCCCGGTACAATACCGTTGACCCCCGAAACTCTCCCGATGGCCGAAACTGCACTTCCTATATATATAATTCTTCACCTCCGGACCATTCCGGAACTCCTCGTGACGTTCGGGATCTCATCCGGGACTCTGAACAACTTTCGGGTTACTGCATACTCATATCTCTACAACCCTAGCGTCACCGAACCTTAAGTGTGTAGACCCTACGGGTTCGGGAGACATGTAGACATGACCGAGACGACTCTCCGGTCAATAACCAACAGCGGGATCTGGATACCCATGTTGGCTCCCACATGCTCCTCGATGATCTCATCGGATGAACCACGATGTCGAGGATTCAAGCAACCCCGTATACAATTCCCTTTGTCAATCGGTACGTTACTTGCCCGAGATTCGATCGTGGGTATCCCAATACGTCGTTCAATCTCGTTACCGGCAAGTCACTTTACTCGTACTATAATGCATGATCACGTGACCAGACACTTGGTCACTTTGAGCTCATTATGATGATGCATTACCGAGTGGGCCCAGAGATACCTCTCCGTCATATGGAGTGACAAATCCCAGTCTTGGTCCGCGTCAACCCAACAGATACTTTCGGAGATACCCGTAGTATACCTTTATAGTCACCCAGTTATGTTGTGACGTTTGGTACACCCAAAGCACTCCTACGGTATCCGGGAGTTACACGATCTCATGGTCTAAGGAAAAGATACTTGACATTGGAAAAACTCTAGCAAACGAACTATACGATCTTGTGCTATGTTTAGGATTGGGTCTTGTCCATCACATCATTCTCCTAATGATGTGATCTCGTTATCAATGACATCCAATGTCCATAGTCAGGAAACCATGACTATCTGTTGATCAACGAGCTAGTCAACTAGAGGCTTACTAGGGACATGTTGGTGTCTATGTATTCACACATGTATTACGATTTCCGGATAACACAATTATAGCATGAATAAAAGACAATCATCATGAACAAGGAAATATAATAATAATAATCCTTTTATTATTGACTCTAGGGCATATTTCCAACAGTCTTCCACTTGCACTAGAGTCAATAATCTAGTTACATTGTGATGAATCGAACACCCATAGAGTTCTGGTGTTGATCATGTTTTGCCCTAGGGAGAGGTTTAGTCAACGGATCTGCGACATTCAAATCCGTATGTACTTTACAAATATCTATGTCTCCATATTGAACATTTTCATGAATGGAGTTGAAGCGACGCTTGATGTGCCTGGTCTTCTTGTGAAACCTGGGCTCCTTGGCAAGTGCAATAGCTCAAGTGTTGTCACAGAAGAGTTTGATCGGCCCCGACGCATTGGGTATGACTCCTAGGTCGGTGATGAACTCCTTCACCCAAATTGCTTCATGCGCTGCCTCCGAGGCTGCCATGTACTCCGCTTCACATGTAGATCCCGCCACGACGCTCTGCTTGCAGCTGCACCAGCTTACTGCTCCACCATTCAACATATACACGTATCCGGTTTGTGACTTAGAGTCATCCAGATCTGTGTCGAAGCTAGCGTCGACGTAACCCTTTACGACGAGCTCTTCGTCACCTCCATAAACGAGAAACATGTCCTTAGTCCTTTTCAGGTACTTCAGGATATTCTTGACCGTTGTCCAGTGTTCCTTGCCGGGATTACTTTGGTACCTTCCTACCAAACTTACGGCAAGGTTTACATCAGGTCTGGTACACAGCATGGCATACATAATAGACCCTATGGCTGAGGCATAGGGGATGACACTCATCTCTTCTATATCTTCTGCCGTGGTCGGACATTGAGCTGAGCTCAATTTCACATCTTGCAACATAGGCAAGAACCCCTTCTTAGACTGATCCATATTGAACTTCTTCAATATCTTATCAAGGTATGTGCTTTGTGAAAGACCTATGAGGCGTCTTGATCTATCTCTATAGATCTTGATGCCTAATATATAAGCAGCTCCTCCAAGGTCCTTCATTGAAAAACTCTTATTCAAGTAGGCCTTAAAGCTGTCCAAAAGTTCTATATCATTTCCCATCAAAAGTATGTCATCTACATATAATATGAGAAATGCTACAGAGCTCCCACTCACTTTCTTGTAAACGTAGGCTTCTCCATAAGTCTGCATAAACCCAAACACTTTGATCATCTCATCAAAGCGAATGTTCCAACTCTGAGATGCTTGCACCAGCCCATAAATCGAGCGTTGGAGCTTGCACACCTTGTCAGCATTCTTAGGATCGACAAAACCTTCCAGCTGCATCATATACAATTCTTCCTTAAGGAAACCATTAAGGAATGCCGTTTTGACGTCCATTTGCCATATCTCATAATCATAGAATGCGGCAATTGCTAACATGATTCGGACGGACTTTAGCTTCGCTACGGGTGAGAAAGTCTCATCGTAGTCAACCCCTTGAACTTGTCGATAACCCTTAGCGACAAGCCTAGCTTTATAGATGGTCACATTACCATCCGCGTATGTCTTCTTCTTAAAGATCCATTTATTTTCTATGGCTCGCCGATCATCGGGCAAGTCAGTCAACGTCCATACTTCGTTTTCATACATGGATCCTATCTCGGATTTCATGGCTTCCAGCCATTTGTCAGAATCCGGGCCCGCCATCGCTTCTTCATAGTTCAAAGGTTCACCGTTGTCTAACAACATGATTTCCAAGACAGGGTTGCCGTACCACTCTGGTGCGGAACGTGTCCTTGTGGACCTACGAAGTTCAGTAGAAACTTGATCTGAAGTTTCATGATCATCATCATTAACTTCCTCTCTAGTCGGTGCAGGCACCTCAGGAACATTTTCTTGAGTTGCGCCACTTTCCGGTTCAAGATGTAATACTTCATCAAGTTCTACTTTCCTCCCACTTACTTCTTTCGAGAGAAACTCTTTCTCTAGAAAGGATCCATTCTTGGCAACAAAGATCTTGCCTTCGGATCTGAGGTAGAAGGTATACCCAATAGTTTCTTTAGGGTATCCTATGAAGACGCATTTTTTCGACTTGGGTTCAAGCTTTTCAGGTTGAAGTTTCTTGACATAAGCATCGCATCCCCAAACTTTTAGAAACGACAGCTTAGGTTTCTTCCCAAACCATAATTCATACGGTGTCGTCTCAACGGATTTCGACGGAGCCCTATTTAAAGTGAATGCGGCAGTCTCTAAAGCATAGCCCCAAAATGATAGCGGTAAATCGGTAAGAGACATCATAGATCGCACCATATCTAATAGAGTGCGATTACGATGTTCGGACACACCATTACGCTGAGGTGTTCCAGGCGGCGTGAGTTGTGAAACTATTCCACATTTTCTTAAGTGTGTGCCAAATTCGTGACTCAAGTATTCCCCCCCACGATCTGATCGCAAGAACTTGATTTTCCTGTCACGTTGATTCTCAACCTCACTCTGAAATTCCTTGAACTTTTCAAAGGTCTCAGACTTGTGTTTCATTAAATAGACATACCCATATCTACTCAAGTCATCAGTGAGGGTGAGAACATAACGATAGCCACCGCGAGCCTCAACACTCATTGGACCGCGCACATCAGTATGTATGATTTCCAACAAGTTGGTTGCTCGCTCCATTGTTCCTGAGAACGGAGTCTTGGTCATTTTACCCATGAGGCATGGTTCGCACGTGTCAAATGATTCGTAATCAAGAGACTCTAAAAGTCCATCTGCATGGAGCTTCTTCATGCGTTTGACACCTATGTGACCAAGGCGGCAGTGCCACAAGTATGTGGGACTATCATTATCAGCCTTACATCTTTTGGTATTCACACTATGAATATGTGTAGCATTACACTCGAGATTCATTAAGAATAAACCATTCACCATCGGAGCATGACCATAAAACATATCTCTCATATAAATAGAACAACCATTATTCTCGGATTTAAATGAGTAGCCATCTCGAATTAAACGAGATCCTGATACAATGTTCATGCTCAAAGCTGGCACTAAATAACAATTATTGAGGTTTAAAACTAATCCCGTAGCTAAATGTAGAGGTAGCGTGCCGACGGCGATCACATCGACCTTGGAACCATTCCCGACGCGCATCGTCACCTCGTCCTTCGCCAGTCTCCGCTTATTCCGCAGCTCCTGCTTTGAGTTACAAATGTGAGCAACTGCACCGGTATCAAATACCCAGGAGCTACTACGAGTACTGGTAAGGTACACATCAATTACATGTATATCACATATACCTTTCGTGATGCCGGCCTTCTTGTCCGCTAAGTATTTGGGGCAGTTCCGCTTCTAGTGACCACTTCCCTTGCAATAAAAACACTCAGTCTCGGGCTTGGGTCCATTCTTTGGCTTCTTCCCAGCAGCTTGCTTACCGGGCGCGGAAACTCCCTTGCCGTCCTTCTTGAAGTTCTTCTTACCCTTGCCTTTCTTGAACTTAGTGGTTTTATTCACCATCAACACTTGATGTTCCTTTTTGACTTCTACCTCTGCTGATTTCAGCATTGCAAATACTTCAGGAATGGTCTTTTCCATCCCCTGCATATTGAAGTTCATCACAAAGCTCTTCTAGCTTGGTGGAAGCGACTGGAGGATTCTGTCAATGACCACATCATCCGGGAGATTAACTCCCAGCTGAGTCAAGCGGTTATGTAACCCAGACATTGTGAGTATGTGCTCACTGACAGAACTATTTTCCTCCATCTTATAGCTGAAGAACTTGTCGGAGACTTCATATCTCTCGACCCGGGCATGAGCTTGAAAAACCATTTTCAGCTCTTCGAACATCTCATATGCTCTGTGTCTCTCAAAATGCTTTTGGAGCCCCGGTTCTAAGCTGTAAAGCATGCCGCACTGAACGAGGGAGTAATCATCAGCACGTGTCTGCCAAGCGTTCATAACGTCTTGTTCTGTAGGGAGAGCAGGTGCTTCACCTAGCGGTGCTTGTAGGACATAATCTTTCTTGGCAGCTATGAGGATGATCCTCAGGTTCTGGACCTAGTCCGTATAGTTGCTGCCATCGTCTTTCAGCTTGGTTTTCTCTAGGAACGCGTTGAAGTTGAGGACAATGTTGGCCATTTGATCTACAAGACATGTTGTAAAGATTTTAGACTAAGTTCATGATAATTAAGTTCATCTAATCAAATTATTCAATGAACTCCCACTCAGATAGACATCCCTCCAGTCATCTAAGTATAACATGATCCGAGTTAACTAGGCCGTGTCCGATCATCACGTGAGACGGACTAGTCAACATCGGTGAACATCTTCATGTTGATCGTATCTTCTATACGACTCATGCTCGACCTTTCGGTCTTCTGTGTTCCGAGGCCATGTCTGTACATGCTAGGCTCGTCAAGTCAACCTAAGTGTTTGCATGTGTAAATCTGTCTTACACCCGTTGTATGTGAACGTTGGAATCTATCACACTCGATCATCACATGGTGCTTCGAAACAACGAACTGTCGCAACAGTGCACAGTTAGGGGGAACACTTTCTTGAAATTGTTATGAGGGATCATCTTATTTACTACCGTCATTCTAAGTAAACAAGATGCAAAAACATGATAAACATCACATGCAATCAAATAATAGTGACATGATATGGCCAGTATCATATAGCTTCCTTTGATCTCCATCTTGGGGCTCCATGATCATCTTGTCACTGGCATGACACCATGATCTCCATCATCATGATCTCCATCATCGTGTCTCCATGAAGTTGCTCACCAACTATTACTTCTACTACTATGGCTAACACGTTTAGCAATAAAGTAAAGTAATTTACATGGCGTTTCTCAATGACACGCATGTCATACAAAAAATAAAGACAACTCCTATGGCTCCTGCCGGTTGTCATACTCATCGACATGCAAGTCGTGATTCCTATTACAAGAACATGATCTCATACATCACATATATCATTCATCATTCATCACAACTTTGGCCATATCACATCACAAAACACTTGCTGCAAAAACAAGTTAGACGTCCTCTAATTGTTGTTGCAAGTTTTACGTGGCTGCAAGAGGGTTCTAGAAAGAATGTTTTCTTACCTACGTTAAAGCCACAACGTGATTTGTCAACTTCTATGTACCCTTCATAAGGACCCTTTTCGTCGAATCCGCTCCAACTAAAGTGGGAGAGACAGACACCCGCCAGCCACCTTATGCAACTAGTGCATGTCAGTCGGTGGAACCGGACTCACGTAAGCGTACGTGTAAGGTTGGTCCGGGCTGCTTCATCCCACAATACCGCTGAAGCAAAATAAGACTAGTAGCGGCAAGAAAGTTGACAACATCTACGCCCACAACAAATTGTGTTCTACTCGTGCAAAGAGAACTACGCATAGACCTAGCTCATGATGCCACTGTTGGGGAACGTTGCAGAAAAACAAAAAAAATTCCTACGTTTTCACCAAGATCCATCTATGAGTTCATCTAGCAACGAGTGATCGGATACATCTACATATCTTTGTAGATCGCGAGCGGAAGCGTTCGAAGAACGGGGATGAGGGGGTCGTACTCGTCATGATCCAAATCATCGGAGATCCTAGCGCCGAACGGACGGCACCTCCGCGTTCAACACACGTACGGTCAGCGTGACGTCTCCTCCTTCTTGATCCAGCAAGGGGAAAGGAGAGGTTGATGAAGATCCAGCAGCACGACGGCGTGGTGGTGGATGCAGCAGTCACCGCAGCACGGCTTCGCCGAGCTTCTGCGAGAGGGAGAGGTGTAGCAGGGGAGAGGGAGGCGCCAAGGCTTCAGGGGTCTGGCTGCCCTCCCCCCCTTTATATAGGCCCCCCTAGGGGGTGCACCGGCCCTAGGAGATAGGATCTCCTAGGGGGGGGCGGCCAAGGGGGTGGAGTGCCCCCCAAGGCAAGTGGAGGCGCCCCCTCCCCTAGGGTTCCCAACCCTAGGCGCATGGGGGGCCCAAGGGGGGGCGCACCAGCCCACTATGGGCTGGTTCCCTCCCCACTTCATCCCATGAGGCCCTCCGGGATGGGTGGTCCCACCCGGTGGACCCCCGGGACCCTTCCGGTGGTCCCGGTACAATACCGTTGACCCCCGAAACTCTCCCGATGGCCGAAACTGCACTTCCTATATATAATTCTTCACCTCCGGACCATTCCGGAACTCCTCGTGACGTCCGGGATCTCATCCGGGACTCCGAACAACTTTCGGGTTACTGCATACTCATATCTCTACAACCCTAGCGTCACCGAACCTTAAGTGTGTAGACCCTACGGGTTCGGGAGACATGTAGACATGACCGAGACGACTCTCCGGTCAATAACCAACAGCGGGATCTGGATACCCATGTTGGCTCCCACATGCTCCTCGATGATCTCATCGGATGAACCACGATGTCGAGGATTCAAGCAACCCCGTATACAATTCCCTTTATCAATCGGTACGTTACTTGCCCGAGATTCGATCGTCGGTATCCCAATAACTCGTTCAATCTCGTTACCGGCAAGTCACTTTACTCGTACCGTAATGCATGATCCTGTGACCAGACACTTGGTCACTTTGAGCTCATTATGATGATGCATTACCGAGTGGGCCCAGAGATACCTTTCCGTCATATGGAGTGACAAATCCCAGTCTTGATCCGCGTCAACCCAATAGATACTTTCGGAGATACCCGTAGTATACCTTTATAGTCACCCAGTTACGTTGTGACGTTTGGTACACCCAAAGCACTCCTACGGTATCCGGGAGTTACACAATCTCATGGTCTAAGGAAAAGATACTTGACATTGGAAAAACTCTAGCAAACGAACTATATGATCTTGTGCTATGTTTAGGATTGGGTCTTGTCCATCACATCATTCTCCTAATGATGTGATCTCGTTATCAATGACATCAAATGTCCATAGTCAGGAAACCATGACTATCTGTTGATCAACGAGCTAGTCAACTAGAGGCTTACTAGGGACATGTTGGTGTCTATGTATTCACACATGTATTACGATTTCTAGATAACACAATTATAGCATGAATAAAAGACAATCATCATGAACAAGGAAATATAATAATAATCCTTTTATTATTGCCTCTAGGGCATATTTCCAACACTTTTTGCAGCCGAGCTCTAACGCTAGTCGGCATCCAAGGTGTCATAGATTACCTCGGTCTCTGAAAAAGTTGGAGTTCATCCAAGCTTAATCCCGGAAAAGTTCTCTAGGGACCCAATCACTCATAGCTGAGCTTTTATGCCAGACTACTTCCGAGGTGGTGCACCACCTCGACCTTGGGCTGATTTTTTGCGGAATTTATTTCCGACCAGTGCAATTTATTCTCTGCTGAATGTATACCCAATAGCCCCCGAGACTTAGGTTGGGTGTGGCCGACTAACCTGAGGATCGTAATATCCTTAGGAACTGTTTCATCTATTAAATGTATTTTGACAACAGCGAGGTGCAGCTCGGCAGGAGAGATGCCAAACTACTGGTCAGAAAATATTTCTCAAGCAAAAACCATCATGCCGAACACCTCGATCAAGAGGATGTCCTGCCTCCTGAAACAAAAACATAAAATAGGTTAAAAGTGTTAAAGCTTGAAAAACCAAAAAACTTATGCGGAAACTTTATGACTAAAGTAAATCAAGTTTTTTGGTGGCAATCCAAAAATTGGTCTTCAAATTAGTTTGTGCTTCCGTCGTGCTTTAACATGACACATCCGATCTCAAGACTTCAAGCGGGTCAGCCTTTGGCTTAAACCTCCCATCCCGAAGGCGGAGTGCTTCTCTTTTAGGCCAGTTTAGCAAACTTAACTCGAGCAACTTTATAGAGAAACCAGGCTATCCGGCTACTGACCACACACTCGAGTCAAGAAAAGAGTGGTAGAAAAAGACTTTGCAACGACTAAGAAGAAAACATTTATTATAAAATGGCTCATATAATTTTAAGAGCCCCTAGTTAACTTGGGTAAAATAAGTGTTTTTGACAAACTAAGTTTTTAACAACAACTTTCTGTTCAACACAAATATAATGCTTGGTAGAACTGAACAAAAATTGAAAGATTGGAGAAAATTTGAGCATTAAAGCGACTTAGCTGGATAATGTGCTCGGTTTTGGTGACGAGGTTAGGGCTTGTGGCAGGACGAAGATGTGGCCCTTGGCCTGGCCGAGGTCCCAGCCCCCAAAGCCGAGGTGGCCAAGAGAGGAGCTCAGCTTAACCAAGTAACGACCCAACACGGTCGATGCAGCAAGGCGAATCCCCCCAGTCCAGCTAACATGATGAAGCTGGTCAACTGGTGATGTCGAAGTCCCCGGAGTAGGTTGATGGAGAGATGACGAAGCCCCCGGTCCAGCCGAGGTGACAGAGCAGGTCAGTAAGGCGATGTTGCAGTCCCCATGTCAGCCGAGGTGTCGAAGCAAGTCGGCGTGGTGGACATCGTCTTGAAGAAGCGACGACAAGGCCATGCCGACGCAGGTCGTAACTTGTGACGCGCTCAATGCCAGCTTGATGAAGTGACCACGCGGCGATGCCGGCGCGCTCGACCTGTGCAATCCGTGGGGAAACAATGTTGGTGATGATTTAGCCTTTGCGATGCCGAACTCTTGGTTGGCTTGCCGAGATGATGATCCGATGAGGTTGACCTTGGCTCAACAAGGTGACGATGTGTCTACCGCAGGTCGGCAACTGTGGAGTAACGTAGTCGGTCTGGTTTGACACCAACGTGATGGTGAAGATTACCTCGGAAAAGGCTTCAAAATTAGTGGGCATGTGTTTGAGAACAAAACACAATACCCCATATAAAAATTTCTTCAAAAAGGATGTCTGAAATCCCATTCATAAAAAAGATGAACTCGGGTCAGATTTGTTCTTGCGCTGAAAATAGATCTAAAAATCGATGCACTCATCAGGTTTCCCAGAGTATGAACGGTCAGATCAAGCTGAAATTGAGGGGTTGTTGATATAGTAATTCCGTAGCTAATGAACGGTGTGATTTTAGCCAAACAGGCATGGCGTCTGATTGATAATCCTGAGTCCTTATGTGTGTGTACCTTAAGAGCTAAATATTTTCCGGATGGGGACTTAGTGAACGCAAAACTAAGGAAGGGGTCCTCTTTTACTTGGCAAAGTATTATGGCGGGAGTAAAATCGCTAAAAAATGGTTATATTTGGCGGGTTGGAAATGGACAAAATATTGATATTTGGAGAGATGCATGGATCCCGAACTGTGCGAATAGGAGGGTCATTACGCCAAGAAGGGGGCACCTTCTGACAAAGGTCTCTGATCTTACTAATCCAATCACGGGTACTTGGGATGAAGATTTGGTGAAAGAAACGTTATGGCCAATTGACGCTCAAAGGGTGCTCGCAATCCCCCTACCGATGCATAATATGTTAGACTTCATTGCTTGGAGTTATACAAAAAATGGTCTTTTTACGATACAATCAGCTTATTTGGAGGAATGGAACAAACAATATGGAACAAAATTACAACATACTAATGGTATGGGAAGAACCAATGTTAATCCTGTTTGGCATGAGATTTGGAAATTATCCTGTCCAGCAAAGGTAAAGATTTTCATCTGGCGTACCTTACATGGAACCCTCCTGTGCCGTGCCACACTTGCCAATAGGCACATAAAAGTATCACCCAGTTGTCCATCATGCTCCAATGGGGCAGAAGATAAAAACACATTTTATTCTTGTGTCAAAAGGCAAAAGAGGTATGGGGCAAACTAGGATTGCATGAGGTGATCAATAAAGCTTGTGCTATTGATCGTGCGGGAGAGGCAGTTTTGGAGTTCTTACTGTTAATGCCCAAACAAGACTTAGCAATAATGGGTTCTCAAAAAGAAAGTGAACTAATCGTGGTTACAACTTGGTATTTATGGTAGGATAGACGCAAACTGGTTCAAGAAGGAAAGGTTCAAGACGCACTCCAAACTTCCATGGGTGCCCGGGCTATAACGGCTAACTATATTAATGCACACTCCCCAAAGGCAACTAGTAAAACAGGGGGTTGGAGCAGACCGCCTATGGGTTTTGTTAAACTTAATGTTGACGCCTCTTTTGACCATGATTTACTTAGGGGCACAGCTGGGGCTAGTCTCAGAGATGATAATGGAAGATTCATCGTTGGTGGAAACTGGAGGATGGATTGGTGTGCCGATGTATTAACAGCAGAAGCGTTGGCTCTAAGGTTTGGCCTATTCCTAGCACAAAAAGCGGGTGCAATCGTCTTGTTGTTAACTCTGACAATATGGAGGTGATTGAAATAATGAAGAATGGAGGACATTCCGCGGGACTGGTGACAGCAGTGTTTGATGACTGTTATTTTATAGCTTGTGATTTTCCTTTTATTAGGTTTGAACATTGTAATAGACAAGCAAATAAGGTGGCTCACGAACTTGCTAGGCTAGCTAAATTTTCAGTCATGAAGGACTGGTTTGAGGAGCCAATGAGGGACATTGTACGTTTACTGATTGGCGATGTAACAATTATCTCTAATCAATAAAGTTAATGTTTATTTTAAAAAACGGTGGGTTTTCCCACCGAAGTCCGAGCTGGGTGCTGGACCCCTCGCCCTAAACTCGTCCAGAATCCCATCCAGATTCGATAGGGCTCCGGTAAATCGGAGATCGTCGGAGATTCCTCCATCGAAACGTGACGAAATTTTACATGGTTGTTGTAGACGCAGTTCCGCACAATTCCACTAATGCAATCATCAAAGCGACACTCGAGGAGGCGGTGGCGGTGGATACAATTTCGCTGCCCAAAAAAAAGCACGGTCGCCCAAGGGCAATGTTGACGTTGAGTCCCCGAGCTCCATGGATAATTCCTCCATGATCTTGATAGAGATCGGAGTTGATGTTGATGAAGGCCCTCGTCCGAACATGATGATCTGAGGTGGCGCGTAGTCCTCGATCGAGCCAAGGTGACTAGTCGAGCCGACGACGAAGATGCCAACGTCGCAGTTGATCTGGAGGTGAACCATTGATACTTCGCCGATCTCACAGTGGAACTCTCAATGAAAGCACCATTGTCGGTGTCAAAAACTAGCAAACCTCGGGGTAGGGGGTCCCGAGCTACGGATCTTGGATCAATGGGTAACATGAGACGAAGGAGAAGGTGTTTACCCAGGTTTGGGCCCTCTTGATGGAGGTAAAACCCTACGTCCTGCTCTTGTTTATATTGATGATGATGTATCAAGTACAGAGTTGATCTATCTCGAACGTATGTTGTGTATGATTCTAATGATCTAGCATATATCTATTGACTAGCCTGGCCTCGGCTTATATAATATACCGGAGGCCTAGAATAACAAGAATCCTAGTCGGCAACGTCGATGGAAAGGAGTCCTTGTCTTGATCACCAAGTCTTGTGGAATCTTCCTCGTATATGTCATCGGCTGTCCAAAGAAGCCCGTTAGTGAACCGCCATGAGGTTCCTCGGCCCGACCCACCTGGTCGGTAGATGACGTGGTGAGTACCCCCTAGTTCAGGACACCGTCACACATTACTTCACACTTTACTCGACCATGTGCATCAAGCAAGAAGGACATAAGACCATGCTTATCGTTTCCATCTTTAAAGTCTAATAATCCTTTTGATCATGTTAACATGTAAACTAAATAACACAAAGAATGCAGATAAGGTTTTCCGTATTCCAATGGTTTAGCTTAAAAGGTTCTTGTCATAAATGCGTTGTAGTTTGAAGCTACGGTTTGAGGTTAATACACTGTGAGATATCCAACAAAACGGAATGACGCTTTTATTAGCTGACGCAAAAGGACTCACTTTACACAGCGGTGCACATGAACGATAAAAAAGGAAATACAACGATGCTTCTACATTCCATCTTTAAAACCCAACCATGCATCATTTAGAGTGAGGTAGAATACTATAGAAAATAAAATGTTAAATAACACTAGGTCATTATCTAGTAACCATTGATAAGGTTTCCTACACTGTAGGAGTTTAGCTAAAAAAGTCTTACCATAAATAGTCGTAACTAGGGTTTATGTTTAAAACACATGGGATATCCAACCTACTTTGGAAAGAGGTTTTTTCAGTAGCCATCGCACAATGATACACTTTAGTCAACAATACATATCAACAACAAAAGTGGGCATAATTAAGACAACTACTCTACTTTCTATATTAGTAAATTGCCCACTATGTGTCTAGACCCGATGAAATGCTACGAGAAAGGTTAACTCAAGACGTTGTTCGTCACTGTCAAAAAGGTTTTTCTTATTCTAGCCATTGTTTTTTTTGCATGGTAATACATGTCTCATTCATATCATAAAGATCATATTACAAGCCCGTAAGCATCAACCTGAAAAAACTGGAAAGACAGTAGAATGCTAGCCTTTGCACAAAGGACCACCAGCCAAGAAGGAAAGTGAATCCCCATGAGCTTGACACCAACGGCCGCCACCTGCCTCCGGCACGATCACAATAGCCAGCAAAGGAAAATATGACGGATTACCTCCTCATCCGAGCTTGACGCAGCTCCATTATTGAATGCAACTTTGCGGACCTTCAAGGTGGCTCACAAAAGGCGAAGCCATTGCCGTTAAACGAACCAGACTGATGCGACACCCCGTATACATCATCGAACTCCAGATCTGACATCCTCGCTCAACAAAGACGTCAGAGAAGGAAACCATACCTGCCAACCGCCAATCGCGATCCTAGCACACGATCCGTCGTCTTCCAGATGCTACCAACACATGCCACTGTCTGCATCCTCTCCTGGACTATCTCTCAAGCTCCACGTCGGCGTCGGAGCAAACGTCGTCGCAACGGCAGAGCCCGAGGATGCATGTCCACCACGAGGACGTCGGTGCCGCCGCCATCCCTGCTTGAACATATAGCCACCAAGGCCCATTGCCCACCACAGAGCAGAACGCCGGCTGTGAGAAGATCTGGAATACTTATATTCACTGCAGCCGTCGCCCTCGCTGAAGCCAAGACGTCGAACATCCGAAACCCTAAAACTACCGAAGCTCTAACCCTCTGGCTACACGTACCCGCACGCGCGAGACCTGACCCCCCCCCCCCCCCCCCCCCCCCCCCCCCCACCGCCGACGTCCGAGAGGTCGTCAACGGAGGGAGCCGCCGGAAGGTTGGCCGCGCACTTGACGGCGAGATGAGATCACACTAGACCCGCACCCATTGTAGAACAATCATAAGAACTGAGCACCATGGGAGGACGCTTTCTACCCCCACAATCTGCGTGGGGGATTAAAACCAACTCGTGACTCCTCACATGTTCACCACCACACCGCTCCTGCCGTTGGCGTCCCGAGCGGAGCAACAACCGCCCCAGCCAGCCCTAGGCGGCTGCCGACGGGCTCCACCCACCCACCCGCCCACGTCTTCCTCCCGTCCTGGGTCTCTCGCTCGCGGAGGCGAGGCGAAACGGAAGCCCCACCCCCACCCCTCTCCCCTGCCGAAAACCCGAAGGAGCCCCCGGATTTAAAACTACGGAGGAAAAGGAGTTAGGGAGCGGATTAAAACCCACAAACCCAAAAGCCTATAGCAGCACACCACCAAGCGCCCTCCCCCTCCTCCCTCCCACCGCCCCATCCCGACCCCAATTCGGCATTCCGGCGCCCGAATCCCCCCAGATTCGCCGCCCCCACGCCGCGGATTCGCGCCGGACCCCACCCTTCCGCGGCCGGATCGGCGGGGCCGGTGGCCGCGCCGGCAACCGCTGCTTCCACCGCTTGCTCTCGGCGGCGGAGGCCGGCGATCTCGGCCTTGCACGGTTTCGGCCGCGCGATTCGGTGCTGATCCAGGGCATGCTCTCCTCCTCCCTGGCTTCTGGTGAGCTGCCCCGCTGCTTCGCCTCCGGATTTCAAGGGATTATGCTTTTTTCCGCTTGATGTCTAAGATGTTTCACCAGTTTCCGGAATTGCCATCTAGGTTTACTCGAAAGAGCAGGTCTTAACCATTTCATGCGCTTGATACCCCATTGCCCCGAGTTTCCCAACCCTAATTATCTTGCTAGGTTTACGCTGGCTGGGAGTTCGGGTAGCTATAGGTGGCCACCAGTTCAACATTTAGTGGGAGTGTGGTTCTGATGATTTTTCTGTTCTTATCACGCAGGGCACTGGGATGAGGCTTAACGGTTTGGAGCGAAACCCGATGCCAGGAATAGAAGACGCCCTGATGAAGGACTCGCCCAAGGCTTCCTCCTTGGTGGAGGTGGAAAAACCTTCCCTTGGTGATGTTGACGTTCTGGGCGGCGGAGGGTCCACGCTTACGGGGAAGAAGAGGAAGGATGTTCCTGCGGGCGAGAATGGCGGCGTGGCAAAGAGGGTGCTCAGGTCAGCCACCATGAAGCTGCATGTGGATGCTGAGCCCGAGGGTGAAGCTGCCGCCGCCGCGGATGTTAGCGAGTGTGACGCTTTGGAGAAGACTGACTGTGAGGCTACTGCGGGTGACAGTTTGGAGAAGACTAACTGCGAGGCTACTGCGGGTGACAGTCTGGAGAAGACTAACTGCGAGGCTACTGCAGGTGACAGTCTGGAGAAGACTAACTGTGAGGCTGTTGCAGAGGATGGCAGAAGCGGGGCGCAGACAGTCGACGCTTCTAAAGGCGATGAGCACATGGATGAGGTTCCAGTGAAAGTGGATGATGCTATACAAGTGCCAGCTAAGTGTTCTGAGAATAATGTGGATAGTGCCGGTATTGCTCAAGAGAATGGCTTAGACAACCAAAAAAGCAATTTTGAATCTGATGATAAGAAAGTGAAGGCAGACGAGAAGACTTACTCTGCAACTCAGGAGGAGGAGAATGTGTCTGGAACAAGTGGGGGTGGTACTGATGACTCCCAGGAAAACAAGGGTGCCAATGGACCTTGCCAGGGGGAGGTCATAGACCCATCAGCTGCAGCAAAAGACGATGAATTGGTCATTGATGTAAGCAGAAACAACCCTACTAGCGCATCAGAACCTGTTCAGCAGGATGGTAATGTTGTGCGTACTGAGGGAATGGTACACCAGAGTGGTGATCAGGGAGTTGAGAAGCATTGTCACGATGATGATGTACGTAAAGACACTGAAGCTTCTCTAAATGGTAATGGAAGATGTGTGGCTGATAACAACATCGCATTAACTGATTGCACTAACCATAAAGAGGGCTTAGGTAGCCCTGTAGGCGGAACCAAGGGGATTTCGACTCCTGACATTGTATTTATAAGGAGAAAGTCGTTAACCAGAAACACATGTGAAATGAAGCAGGCGAAACATGAAGAGGAGGAGGTTCAGTTTGAGAGGAGAGTTACAAGGTCATCTACAGTTAAACAAAGAGAGGCTTCTGGAAGCTCATGCAAAAGTAGTGCAAACGCGGCTAGCATGGAAAGCAAGGGGAGAAAGGAAGATGTTGTTCATCATTATACAAGGAAAGTGAGCAATACTGCATCCTTAAAAGCTGACCACACTGAACCTGCTAAATGTGGAACCAACACAAAGAAGAACACACCAAATGGAAAGATTAGTGCTCAAAGAAAATCAGGTGTTACTGGCAAGGATTATCCTGCAAATATCACAGAGAACAAGGCATCAGCAACAGAGATAAAGATCAATTCGAAGCCACAGCCGTCCATGAGAAGTGGCAGCATTGCCAAGGCAACAACAAAAGATGCAGTTCCTCTGGTGGATCAGAATGTCTGTAGTTCAGCTATCACTGAAAAGAATGATACAGAGCTAACAGATTCGGAAGGAGTTAGATCTGAAAACAAGACTGCCATGCCGAAGTCACCATTATCAGTTGGTGCTAAGATTGTTGCCAGCAAGAAGAGGATGTTGGAATCAGGTCTTGATAAAATTGCTGGAGGGTCACCAGTTGAGACACCATCCATGAAAA
Organism: Triticum urartu; assembly: GCF_003073215.2. Classification (NCBI taxonomy): domain Eukaryota; kingdom Viridiplantae; phylum Streptophyta; class Magnoliopsida; order Poales; family Poaceae; genus Triticum; species Triticum urartu. The sequence continues at coordinate 550,850,359 of NC_053026.1, forward strand.
AGACAAGAAGTACTTCTCACACCGAGTTAGATCAATCAAAGAAGTCTTCTGGGAAGATGCTTACGGAGAAGAACTCCGGTCCAGACAAAAAAGATATTTTGACAAAACGGCAGCATCACAGTCGAGCAGCTGAGTTGAGCAGATCTGTTAACCCCTCTAATAAAGATGCCTGCAAGCTTTCACATAATGGATCTGATGTTGATGGAACTGATATCATCATTACCCACAAGAGAAATTGTAGAGGGCGCAGAGAACGTGATGCTCCTGCCGTCATGGTAAAACAAGAGTATTCTAGTGAATCTGAGGAAGTTATTGTTGTGAGAAAAGACAGGCGAAAAAGGAAAGATCCATTGCATAAACAAAGGTCCGGATCTAGACCAAACCGTTCTTCTGGTTCTCCCAAAGCAAGTTGTTCCAAAGGCAATAGCGAGGCACAATATGGCTCCAGAGCAAAATCTGGAAACCCAGGTGAATCAACAGGTCGTTTTGAACAAAAGCGTCAAATAAGCGAACAGGTAAAGACCATACTTCTGGATGCTGGTTGGAAGATTGATCTGAGACCCAGGAATGGCAGAAATTATTGGGATTCTGTCTATATACCTCCAAGTGGTAAAGGATCTTACTGGTCAATCACAAAAGCATACGCAGTGTATGAAAGTATGCAATCTGAGCAAAAGAACGAAGCTACAAGCGAGAATTTATCAAAGAAATCTCCGGGCAGCCCTGGCAAAACACATGCTTCTGTGAGTAGTTCTTTACCACAGGAGATCCTCAGCAAACTAAAAAGAGTAGTTGTTAACAAGCGAAAGACCAAAGTTGAGCTTCAGAAGTTAAAAAAGAGGAAGCATGGTTTGCTAAAGAACTCTAAAAATTCAAAGGGCAGGCCAAAGGAAAAGAAGAAGAAGATTTCAAAGGAAAGAAAAAAGCGAGGCGGTTGTGCTCTACTCGCTCGTGGATCAAATCAGGAGGCTGGAAGCAGCAATGGTTTTGCTCCATATGAATGGAAACGCACAGTTTTCTCCTGGTTGATTGATCTGGATGTTCTATCCGTCAACACTAGACTGAAATGCATGGATGAAAGCCGCTCAAAAGTTCTGCTAGAGGGTTTACTCACCAGGGATGGAATTAACTGTAGCTGCTGTAGCAAGGTTGTCACAGTACTCGAATTTGTGGCTCATGCTGGTGGTCAACCGAGCAAACCATACAGGAATATACTTGTGGATGGGCTGGACAATGACCTTTTGCATTGTCTCATTAGTGCATGGGACAAGCAGTCTGATTCTGAAAGACAGGCCTTTTTCCCTGTTAGCACTGAGGGTGATGATCCCAATGACGACACATGTGGTATTTGTGGTGATGGAGGCAATTTGATCTGCTGTGACGGATGCCCCTCAACATTCCACATGAGTTGCCTAGAACTCGAGGTATGTATTTATATACAGAGTAAATGGTGTTTATACTTTAAAAAAGCGCTTTTCATACAGTTACTGTGTTAGGTTGTTGGCTTAATGCCGTTTTCACTCTGAGCAATAACCGTCTGACATTTCTTTCAGTTGTACCGCAGATTTGTCAGCATTTTGATTTATGTGTCTGATTAATTTAGCAGTTCCTGGATTAGGGAGATATTGAAACGACTAGCATATGACCTCGATTTTCCCCCTAGTATATGGTCCATGGCTAAGTGTATCTGGCGCAGCATTCTCTAATGAGCATGAATATCCAATTTACAGGAACTTCCATCTGATGATTGGCGTTGTGCAAACTGTTCCTGTAAATTTTGTCAGGAGCATTTGAATCATGATGCTCCAGACAATGCTGAAGTTGATTCATTACATTCTTGTTCCCAATGCGAGGAGAAATGTATGTGATCTCTGTGTATCCTAGTTCTTTGGTACTTTGGAATCTTTGATAACTTATTTTGTCAGATTCCGGTTGTTGTTACTATAATGTTGTGTTAGTCAATCATGTTTTTGACTGTTCCACAATGATGATGCCTGCAGATCACCCAGCTTGCTCTCCTGAGACTGAGGACCTATCCAGTGTCTCCAATCAGGCAGGAAATCATTTTTGCCAACAAAGTTGCAGACTGGTAATACTTTGTCAACTTTAGTTCTTCCCTTTCCATGACTTTCTTTCTGGACATATTACGATGTAGTTTTCCATGACTACAATTCTAGCATTGACATTATATATTTTGAGCTAAGTTGAGTGTCACTAGCTTGTGACAACTTGATGCTTGAAAATGTCACTCGTTAAATATCTGCACTTAACCTACTCAACAGAGTTCTATTGCTTTTATTTTTGAATTATGGCATTTAGTTTTTTTGTCCAAGTAGCTATACTTGATAAGCGACCAATATAGTATGCAAAGCTACCAAAATCATTTACTTTGGAATTTGGATTTCCTTTTCTGAGTTAGTCTTCTGAGACTGAATATTTCCAGTATGGTGACAATTTTTTATCTGAAAAGCATGCAGAACTTTGCATGCCATCATCCTTGAAATAGTTATTACTTAAGTGATGTTTAAGGATTTGTGTAGTACAGTTGAAATTTGAAAATGGATATATGTAGAAGTATTTTGAAATGCTGCATAGAAATATTATTATCGTTTTTCCGTCGATATTGCGATATTATTGTACAAACTAATCCACCTTGGATACTCTGGAAAACAAACAAAAATAGTATTGATATTCTATAATGAAGATGTATGTGATCAGTTTAATCGTTACTATTTCTGTTTCACTTTGACTGAAAACAGTTTGGAAAGTTTCCTAATGCTTAATATTTCTGTTTCCTGTATCCCTTTGAAGACCAAACCTGTTCACATGTTATTCTTTATTCTCACTTTCTTTTCCATCAGTCGGCATTTTCCCTCCCTGAATCCTCATCGCACCAGGGAATCTAAATAACTTTCTATGCAATGCAGCTGTTTGAGGAATTGCAGAATCTTCTTGCGGTCAAGAAGGATCTTGAACCTGAATTTGCATGCAGAATTATTCAGTGTAGCCATGAAAATGCACCAGAAACAGTTCTTGATTTGGATGGAAGGGTCGAGTGTAATTCCAAGATTGCAGTTGCTCTTTCACTGATGGATGAGTGCTTTCTTCCTATTGTTGACCAAAGAACTGGGATCAACTTGATACGTAATGTTGTGTACAACTGTGGGTAGGCATCTCTCTTAACACAAGCTCATGGTACTCTAAGCAAGCTCAAGGATATTTTGTAGAACTCCTCTGTTGTTGATATGCTTTCGATTTGTAAATCTTTGCACACACTCTCTTTCTCTCCTTCCTATGCACGTGTGTTTTTGTGGGTGGGGTTGAGTTTACCTTCAATGTTGCTGTAGTTACCTCTTGCTACTCATTTAAGCTGGGTCGTTTTTAGTATCCTTCTACCCCTCTCCATGCTTGGCTGTATAGCTATTGACAGATGCAGGTCTGTTGGGGTGAGCTCACCTCGCAATATTTTTGTTTCCTCGCCATAATTGTTTTTCCTCGGAAAACGCAAAAGCCTTGTGTCTCCATGTACAAGCCTGAAATGGCCCACGCCCCAGAAATACAACGGTGCATGCCAAGTTCTAGGCACCAGCAGTAGAAGCATCGCGAGACCGTGCCCCCTGCCCTTGCCCACAACCGGGCCTTGCCCTTGATTAATTCAAGCAAGCTGGCGATGCCCCTAGCCATAAAATGATTGTGAAGTTTTAACATTTTGCTTATTCTTGTGATGATAAGATTTTGCTGTCCGTCGGTTTAGTCTTTGATGTTTTTGAGCTTACATCATGTGTTTCGCTACAATGGCATATAGAGGTATGTGAATAATGTCAAATATGTGCAATATGTGCGTTAAAACGGCAAAAGAAAAGACCCAAGTATTAAAGCATCACCTATGCATGCACCAAATAGCAAACTAACAAAATTGACCAACGACGCCATTCGACAATTAATTGCTTATTCCTAGTTTGATAAAGTGGCTGATTGGTGGGACCTATTCCTAGTGCTTACATGTGTGCATATGTGGCTTGGGTAGTTTGAATCTACACACGGGTATGATCCCTCTGGCTTACTGTATGTTCAGTTACTGGCATACAGAATTGGTTTGGGTGTTTGTTTATGCTGCTGGGCACATTGGTCAAGTTACTTATCTAACAGTTGCGTCATGACAACAAGTTGAACTGGTAACATTTATCAGTGAGAGATGTTTGATTGCTCTCTCATTTCTTGTCTGTGCAGGTCAAATTTTCTCCGGCTGGATTTCCATGGATTTTATATCTTTATTTTGGAGCGTGGAGATGAAATAGTATCTGCAGCATCAGTCAGGTGGGTTACTTCCTTCTTTTGTGTGTATGCCATGTTTTGTGACTGTTCTGCCATGTGTATGAACTGAATACACTATTCATTGGTATCAGAGATTCATGTCCTCGCTTAATATACCGAGTTTGTCTTGTTTCAACCACTAGTTTGCTGACCTATATGGCAATTAGTCATGTATGCTCCAACTATGGAGTGGAAGCTGCATTCCCACTCTAATTTTCCAATGTAGGTGGTCAGGCGATTAGTCAAGTTGCTTGAATATAGGCTACTGATAATTGAATAATTCAAACTTGACAAAAACAAGTTATGTTCAATTGTCTAGTACTACTGCTAGCCTGCTAGGTGACGCTTACTAGATCATTACTGTGAGCACCGAGCAGTTTTTACGGAAGTACTCATTTATCCTGATGGTGTTGGTGGTATTCTGTATTAAAGAAAGTAGCTTTATGTCACTGGAGCGTTACACTTTAGTAAGATACGTTAGTTATAAACTTATTATTGCTTGCGTACTTCATAAAGCTCTTTGCATGCAATTTTGTAGCTTGCTTGTCTAGATATGTCCTACACTATATACTTTGTTTATACAACTTTTTAGCCTCGCTATCTGAACTCTAGCATTAAGCAGTAATAGACATCAGACTAACTTTGTAACACTTGCTATTATCTGGTTGCTCTTGAGTTTCTTTTTTCTTCCGCTGAATTGCTGGATTCTAATACAAGTTTACTGTTATTATGTCTTATGCTGAAACAGGATACATGGGACCAAGTTGGCAGAGATGCCATTCATTGGTACACGACATATGTATCGTCGCCAAGGGATGTGCCGTCGACTTTTAGATGGAATTGAAATGGTATCTTTACCTGAGCCTCAGATCCATTTTGGCATTCTTCATGGTGCTTATATAGGACAAAAGTTTGGGGATGTTCTATTTAGTCCTCCTGTAGTTATGTATGTTTCATTATAGTTTGTAAATTTGGAGAACTGAACTTCTCAAACCCTAACTTTATGAACTTATGCAAGATTTTGTTATCAACCTGAAATCTGTTCAAAAGTAGTAGCAGAGAGATTACAAAGGTAGCAAACTAATATTGCCCTCTTGTAAAATGGTATTGAGTTACAATTGGCATGCTACAGCTGCTTGACAATGTTTTCTTCATTTGGTACTGAAACCTGTAATGGATATAGCGCATATGCATACAATGGTAGGGTAATTCCATCATGGTACAGCTATATTAGTGTATAACTGGCAACACTTTGCACCTTTCCCTACAGTAGGTTATGGATGAATTGGCTTGATGTTTTTTTGTTTTATTATCATAGTAGGGTAATTCCATGTGTGTTCTTAATGCCTTCTCTTATTTACATTTCAGATCCTCAGTTCTCTCAAAGTTGAGAAGCTGATCATTCCTGCTATTAATGAACTGGTGGACACCTGGACATCCAAATTCGGATTTAGCCCACTTGAAGTTTCAGACAAGCAAGAAGTCAAGTCTATCAACATGTTAGTTTTTCCTGGTACAGGTCTTCTTCAAAAGCCATTGCTAAATAAGCAGGCTTCACCTCAGGAACACCCAGGTTCTGAAGGAGGTCAGTACCATGAATAACATGTCTCTTATGTATATTTCATTTTTTCTCCCTGTTTCTTTATCCAATGGCGACTGGCCATTTGTACAATTGATACTTGATTTCTCTGGAGATAGTTCAGAAAAGTATCCGATGTGGACTCTGTTTGCTCCGTTGCAGATGTAGATGCGGATGCGGAGACCCAAGGTTCGGAGGTCATGGATCAGTTGAACAGCAGCAAAGAAGATGCTGAAACTTGCAAAGGTAAATGCTTTGTAATAACCATTTTCATGTTCTTTTTGGATCTTAATTTGAAACAGAATTTCAGAGGACAGACTTTGAACTCGAAGTTTAATTTTGCTTTTTAAAGATGGCCAACTCCAGTGCATAATGTTTCTTATAAACAGCTAATACTTCTTTGACCCATAGTTAATTGCAGGAAAACCCTCCATTTACTATAACATACGTATTAATCTGAAATAACACCCTTGGATAAGCATAGTTTTGTTTAGCATGTCAGTGAAGGTGGTGTGAATACTAGTTTTTTTCTTCTTTATATAGATATAAATATAGTAACCCCAGTGCATACTGTTTCCTATTTTGAAGGATTAGGACATACTGTTACTCAAACAATTAGTACCTTAATATACCTATCATGCTGATGGGGTTCTCTATGATAAGATCTCTGGTCCATGGCTGTACTTTAATTGTTTAGCAATAGATTTTTATGTGGGTCTCAAGATTTTTATTTTAAATCTTAATTGCAGATTGACGAGCCTCGTCTCCAGTTCATTTTGGCCCGACAAGACAACGCAACCTGCTTCGCAAGAGTGACAGACATAGATGATGAAACCATTTAGTTATCTTGTTTTAACTCAGCCTGCCGTGCATCTGCTTCTTCCAGAAAGCAAACCTGAAAGGATGCGTTTTTGAAGACGAGCGCTGTTTTGGCCAGGGCTTGGTGACCAGCCTGTGCAGTGTGCAGTATTAAAAGTTGTTGACCCCGACCATACCTAACTGTATGTGGACTCCTCAGCAGGTAGAAGGGGGATTATAGTTTTATTCTGTGCATTTTGGGGGGGGGGGGGGGGGGGGGGGGTTTAACTTAAAAGTCGAAGGCCAACGTTGCCGCGAATCATAGTGGATGTTAGTTGTTGTTTCTGTCAATAGCTTTGCACTTTTGCAACCAGAAGAAGGAACCTCATTGTCTGTAAGATGCTAGTTGTATGGGCGAAAAAGCTTTGCCATGCTGCTGCGAGTAATTTCAAACCTGAAATTTTAGGATGTTTTAACTGTGGAGGAATTCATGGGGATGGGGCCTGCTGGCAAGCATCAATCAGGGTTCCATGTGTGCTTCTGCATTGTGGTTGCCGGCCCGGCGGCTTCCTCCACCGGAAGGCCTTTGCCTCTTGCTCATTTTGGTCGTGTGGGAAATTTAGAATGAACTGAAGATCCAGCACCTCTCCAATGCATCTACTACCCTGGTGCCCATATTCGCCTCCGTTGAATCAAGAGAGAAATGGGGATCCATTTCAATTATTATTTACTCATCATAACGTCGCAACAAAAGGACACAAGTATAACGAATTTACGCCGGAAAATACAATGCCGCTAAGCAAAGAGACCTAGAGGTAGGCCTCTGCGGCGTTGAGGTCGTCGAGGATCTTGTTTTTGACATCTCCCGGAAGCGAGGCGAAGGGCCCTGCCTTGGAGTAGAACTCCGCCAGCGATTTGATGGCCTTCTCCAGCGCCACATACGACTCCTGCATTGCATCCAATCCAATATTAGGGCGGCAAGTGAATTCACAGATGGTTTAATCGCCCTAAATAAACACTCTCAACATCCTTCGACTCTTTTTCTTCAAAAAAAGGGGGATAGTTTGCAAGATTGAATTTCCTGACAAACTTGGTAGTAGCTGAGCAACAACATTCATAGCATTGGCTTGAGAGAAAGGGAATGGAGCTGCTGCTGGCTGGCTGTACCTCTTTGGCGACGGCGGGCTGGCCTCTCCAGCCGCCGAGGAACTCCCGGATGGACGTCTTGGCGGAGTCGGCGCCCCTGCGGAAGCTGGCCGAGTCGCCGGCGGCGTCGCCCTCCCCCAGCGACTCCCGGAGCGTCCGCACCACCTCCCGCGCCGCCTTCAGGTACGCCTTGGGCAGCACCTTCCCGGCCTTGGTCTCCTCGTTCGGGTCGAACAGCGACTTGAACGCGCCCACCACCCCCTCGCCGCCCTCCTCCGCCGCCCTGGCACGGCCCGCCACCGCCAACGTCACCGTCGCCACAGCGCCCGCCAGCGCCCTCCGGGTCAGCAGCAGCCGCGCTCCGCCTGCACTGTTGCGCGCGGCACGCGAGGAGTTAGTTATTAGCGCGGCAAGACGAGCGGATGAATGAAGGTGGCGACGATGGGTTACGGATAGGCCGCCGCTTGCTCTCCGCGGCTCGCTGCTTCGGCGGCGGCGGCGTCGACGACGAGCAGCAGCGGTAGCACCTGCTCGGCCTCGGCAGGGACATGGTGGAAGGAGGCCCAGGCATTGGTGATTGGTCTGCGCAGAGGAGTCGGAATTTGGTTGGAGCTTGTGCGCAGAACCAGAGCTTTCCTTATCTGCAAGACTGCTCTGCTCTACTGACGCGTTGGGAGGACGAGAGAGAGAGAGAGAGAGAGAGAGAGAGAGAGAGAGGCGGACATGGGCTCACGCCAGAATGTGTGATAGGCCCCTGGCCCGATAACAACGCATGGGCTCTCACCCGGCCTCTCAAAAAAAGAAAAAACCCGACCTCTCTCTGAAAAAACATCCATGTGCACTCGTCTTGACGGGAGAAGAGGCATACACTAGATTTATGCATCAAGGCGTGCAGTTTTGGTTTCAGATTGATGTTAATTGTAATGACGAAGCAGACAGCGGCGCGAGAAATAAGTGTCTCCCGGCTTCATTCTAAAATTTGAGAAGAACAAAAAAGTTGAATGTTTTGAGATAAAATAAACAATTCTTTCAAAAAAAGATAAAATAAATAATTTCCGCACGAAAATCATCAAAAATTTATTCAACATTATTATTATTTCTTCTTGATATTTTCTATTTTTTCCTTTTCTCTTCATAATTTTCTCTTATTTCTTGCCCCTATTGAAATTAAGCTTGGCTACGTCCTCCCGTGCCCCTTGGCTCATGACCAAGAGCGCTCAAGCGATAGGGTTTCCCTGCCTCGTGTCAGTGTTATCGTTGGTCTGCCTCATCTTCTGTGGCCTTAAGGCTATGGAGGCGCGGTGGATTCCGGCTCGTCCTTCCTGACAGTAGGACTTCATTTTTAGGTGCTTTTTTTTTCAGTTTTGTTAGGATTTATGTCCCGCTCAGAAAGGCAAGGCGGTGGGGGTTCCCTGAAGACGGGATAGGATTCTTCCTGCCTAGCCCATGCCCGGATCGTGTTTCTAGTGTGTGAGACGTGTCTCTAGCGAATCTCGCGGGATTAGACTGGCGTTTGTCTTCGATAGATCCACTTGGATTCGGTCTTCGTTTGCCTGCATTGGTGTGTCTACATTTTGGATGTTTTCAATCAACTTATGCCTTTCTTCATCGGTAACTGTTTTCTGGTGCGCTGGTCTTGTTGGACTTTAGCACAACGACTGCTCGACTATCTACTAAATAAGGTTTGTCCGGCTACGATGAAGGAGGGAAGATATGGGATAAAGATAGTAGCCCATAGCTCATTTATCAATTTCCTTTTGAAACTTATCAGGGTTTAACAATGTTGGAGAAGTAGTATTGATGTTGTCCATTATGACAGATACTCATTGTTCTTGCCTTCCAATCTAAATTGATTGGACTGTGACGATATAGCCAATCATAACCCAGTATAACATCATTGCAGGCGATGATGAAGACACATCTCGACTCGCTTCAATGTTTCTAGTCGTTACTAGATGGTCTACGGATCTGGATGTAATTGTTGTTAACTATGGTGTTCTTTGTACTGTCTTGACAGTTAAAGAATAGATTGAAGTTTTTTCTAAAAATGAAAATGCAGGATAATTGAGTGTCGTATTGTAAGTTAGGTAATTATTGTTTTTTTAAACAGTACATACACAAGCGTTTATATACACGAGCATACACTCACCCCTCGAAGATCCTGAAATAAATCTAGAAATAAATGCGAACACCAGGACTTGAACCCTGATGGGCTGGGGATAGCACAGTCCCTCTAATCATCCAATCACAGATTGGTTCGCATTAGGTAATCATTGTTACTAGGTGATATACGAATCTGGATGTAATCATTGTTATTTCTAGTGTTTTTTTACTATCTCGACAGTTAAACCCTGTTCGGAGTCTGTCCACTCCGCCGCTCCACTCCAGGAGCGGCGGAGCTGTAGTTAAACAGCACAGAGCTGCAGTCCTTTCACTCCGCAGCTTCTCGTATTTTTAGGAGTGATGGGTTGCCGAACACTGCCTTAATGAATAGATTCAATTTAAAAAAAAACGCATGATAATTTAGTGCCCGTACTGAGAGTTTGGTAATAATCAAAGAACTTTCGTGATTATTCTCTGCGCAAAGCGCAGGTGGAAACGTGCCGGTGACGGTGCAACGTGCCGAAAGGCCCGAGTCGAGATCATTTTTCTCTCAATCTTTTATGGAACGTCCTTTTCCTTTTGCACCGGCCAAGAGAAAATGATTAGCGCCCACCCTGGACCACCACCGCCGCCGAGACAAGGCGTCCAGTTCACGCCGGGCCACGCGACAGTTCTATGCTCTGACTTGTTATCAGTCTCCTCCTGTTCTTAGGTAGATTTAGTGCTTGTTCGAAACACAGCCGAGGTCTCGGCGACTCATGAGGAACAACATTTGTTTTTCATAAAAACATATGCGCGCGGTCTACATGAACCTCAAACACCGGTGAACTCAATGTCGACGACGAGGTGGCTATGCGTGCGAGGCCGAAAAATAAGACCTTGCTAGAGTGGTTATTGTGGTGTGGCGGTGTTGTCGGTGATGACACAACAACGGCGATGGCAAAGCTATGGAAGGAGACCTGCCCGAGGATCAATGTTATGATGAAGTTGGCCCAGGAAAGGTTTTGTTAGATGTTTGCATATATCAGTATCAGGATTCGTAATTATTAACCGGACCTGCCGCCTGTAAAAGTTTTGTTAGATGAATGCTCGTCCATAAGACACTAGACGTCATAGGCGACAATGACGTCGCACATATGGAGGCGCCAACGAAGGTAGAGCTAGATTCAAGAGACGAGACAAAGAAAATGGGACAAAAGGAATGCGTTGCATCGAAAAAGGCACGGTTAGATTGTGGAGACAAAAGAAAGAACATGAGAAAGAAGAAAGGAAATGGGAGGATCCAACGGTTACAAAAAGCCAGGATCGGGGCAGGACCCAGGCAAGCCCCAATCCAAACACTAGCTAGCTACAATATTAAACAATGCAAAAATGCTACAGTGAAAGAAGAAAACCAGCCTCACAACCTAGGCATCGCCCGGGCAGCCTGAGGCTTGTCTCCGCCGTTGGGTGCACGAGTTGATCACGCGAACACAGAAATGCTCATTTAGGGAGTAGAAATAGAAGCAAACCATAAAAAGACCAGTGTGAAAATGTTTATTAGAGGGTTTAATCAGACAATTGATACCATAGCTGTTAGAGGGTCTAACTATATGCGCAACCATTAGATCTAAGCTCCGGAATTACAATAAATATTATAGGATATAAGCATCGCAAAAAATATTATGGGATAAGTTTAGATAAAGATATCTCACCTTTTCTTTTCTTATCTCGCTATAGATATGGAGTAGTATATCATAAATTTGGGACAATCACTTTGGACGGCTTCTTGTAAACACAACACAGGACATCCTTAGCCGTCGCTGTACTCGCCGGGGCCAGGGAACGGACCATTTCCCTGAACCTCTCCTTTTCAGCCTCCCCCTTTCGGTGGCACTCCAGCCGGTAGATCACCACCATTCGCCAATGGGGAAACCGACCGGGGAAGAGAGGAAAGAAAGAAGCCACCGGCCGCAGCAGCCGCCGCCGTCGCGGGGTGGCCGTAGCGGTGCCGACTTTTCCCACCAAAAAGGGGGACTTGAACCAGCTCACGCCCCGCGACCGCCACCCCACTCCGACCCCTCACCCCGCCTCCACCACCTTGGTTGTATATTCCTTTCCCCCTTCCTTCCTCTGCTCTCTTTCCCTCCTGCTGTCGCATCGCTTGCTTCTCCTCCCTTTCCAGTTGTAGTGTACTACTCTCGCGTGCGCATTCCAGCAACAACAACTCCAGCTCGCGGGATCTTGCTGGCTGCCGGTGTATTATTTGGTTGGTTTGATCCCGTGCTCGCATGAGCGGAGATTCGCCGGCGCCGGCGATCGAGCTGAGCTGAGTTCGTCGTCCGTGGACTGAATCTGTCAACATGGTCAGCTTGCTTTCTTGCTCGATTCCAGCCAGCTTCTTTCACGCCCGTGATTGATGGTTGGTTGCTTTTGGTCGAGCTGACATGTTTCTTGTTTCTTGGGTCGACGACAGGGGACTCCGGTCAACATCATCGTCGGCTCGCAGGTCTGGCTGGAGGATCCCGACGAGGCCTGGGTCGACGGCGAGGTCACCGGGATCAAGGGCGCCGACGTCACCGTCGCCACCACCAATGGCAAAACGGTCAGTCACTCCGCAGTCCCCTGCTCTCTGCCTCATCGCTGCTCTTTACCACCAGTATTCTACCAAGGATGCAGATTTCAGATCAAGCTCTACTTCGTCTTAGCAATCAATCGAGCAGTGCCTACCAACTGTTCGTCGAATTGCTTGGATGGAACTGCCACCGCGAGTTACTGTTACTTTCAATCGCCAATTCGATGCAAGTTGCTTACGACATGAGCTTCTGAATCATCCATGGGTTCAGGTTGTGGCCAGCCTCGCGAGCATATACCCCAAAGACACGGAAGCGCCCCCAGCAGGAGTGGACGACATGACGAAGCTCGCTTACCTCCATGAACCGGGAGTCCTGCATAACCTTGCCTGCCGGTACAGCCTTAACGAGATATACGTGAGTAATCCAGGGTTGTCCATCTTGATGTTCTCTCCCAGTCAGAAACCATTTCAGCTGATTGTCTGACACTGGTAACTATTCTGACGACAGACGTACACCGGGAACATCTTGATTGCAGTCAATCCTTTCCAGAGGCTGCCCCATCTCTACGACGTGCACATGATGGAGCAGTACAAAGGCGCCACCTTCGGGGAGCTCAGCCCCCATCTTTTCGCGATTGCAGATTCTTGCTACAGGTGTGTGCGATTGCAGTCTGTGGGCATTGGACAGTCAGCCAGTTCACTGTATTGTGTGGCTGATGTTCATCGCGGTTTTGTTGCTGAATATAATTTTCAGGGCAATGATCAATGAGCATGGAAGCCAGTCAATATTGGTGAGCGGTGAGAGTGGTGCTGGTAAGACAGAGACGACAAAGATGCTCATGAGGTACCTTGCGTTCATGGGAGGAAGGTCTGGAACCGAGGGACGAACCGTTGAGCAGCAAGTTCTAGAGGTTGGAAAACACAACATTTTTGTTCATCTTCTTTCTCACTCTTTCCTTCTAGAGTGATGTCCCACTAACTCTCTCGATTCTTCTACAACACATTCAGTCTAACCCAGTACTGGAAGCATTTGGTAATGCGAAGACGGTGAAGAATAACAACTCAAGGTGGATTCTTGAATTAGCAACTACAACTATGCTTTGGCAGCAAATGTTTTTTAAGTTTTATACTTAACATGCCGATCTTTTTCAGTCGATTTGGTAAGTTTGTTGAAATCCAATTTGACAAATACGGGAAGATATCTGGTGCGGCCGTTCGCACATACCTCCTTGAACGATCACGAGTATGCCAGGTCTCTGATCCTGAACGGAACTACCATTGCTTTTACATGCTATGCTCTGCACCACCGGAGGTAATTCTTAACAAGAAGTGCCTATATAGTGCTTACCATATCTGCATGGTCCAAAAGACTTCTTCTTGATGTTTAACTAATTACAGGACGTAAAAAGGTTTAAGGTGGGAGACCCGCGATCATTTCATTACCTGAACCAAACAAGCTGCTATGAAGTAGCTAATGTGGACGACGCAAGAGAATACCTAGAAACAAGAAATGCAATGGATATAGTTGGAATTTCTCAAGAAGAACAGGTATTTGAAACTATAACGAGACTTGAAAGAAATAGTAACGATATTGCTGGGCTAAAAAAAACTAATTAATCTCTTTCACTGCTCAAGGATGCAATCTTCAGAGTAGTAGCGGCAATCCTTCATCTAGGAAACATTAATTTCTCCAAAGGGAAAGAAATTGATTCATCACGGTTGAGGGATGAGAAATCAATCAATCACCTGAAAACAGTGGCAGAACTGCTAATGTATGTCTAATTTCTTTCAGTGATTTATGTTTGGTGATCTGCAGTTTTATGGTATTACTCAAGTACATATTGTATCTTAGGTGTGATGAGAAGTTGCTTGAAGACTCTCTTTGTCAGCGTGTTATTGTAACACCTGATGGAAATATCACAAAACCCCTCGATCCAGATTCTGCTCTACAGAGTCGTGATGCCTTGGCAAAGACGGTGTATTCACGACTATTCGACTGGTAAGCGTGAATTCTTATATTCATTAATGCATCAAACAAGCAAAAAATATCAAGTGTTACTTCTTATCAGTATTACCAGATTGCCAGATATGTGTACAGACCAAAATATATTGTTATGAATGTAGTAAAATGCTAATAAAACTAGTGGAGATCGCCCATTGCGCATATGACGAAATCGTCCAGTGGGGCATGGCTTTCTGCCTGGGATCCCCGAGCGTTGTGCTTATTCAGGAGTAGTTGAGCGTTATCTACATAGGGTTTTGGCATGTTCATGCCCACTTGTTTGTTCATACATCTAATTTCTTCTTACTGAAAAGGCAGTGCTCCTACCAGTTCCTTTTTTTTTTTGTAAAAACTAATAAATTTAGCACTTTATACTTTTATCTTTCATCTCTAATGTATGCCATTTAACCAGAAAGGTTTTTCTTATCTGGGTTAACAGGATTGTGGATAAGATCAATAACTCGATTGGTCAAGATCCTGATGCAATAAGTATAATAGGAGTGCTGGATATATATGGATTTGAGAGTTTCAAGGTCAACAGGTTTGCCATTAGTACCTTCGTTACACTACAAAAGTGCAAGTATGATATTAGTTCAGTTTCTAAACATGACGAACTTTCTGCTCATATGACAGTTTTGAGCAACTGTGCATCAACATGACAAATGAGAAATTGCAGCAGCACTTCAATCAGGTTAGCTAAGACCTATAGGTGCTAAGAGAAAATGATTTTGAAATGTATATTTAATATCTACATAAATATGTGTATTCCTTCGGCAGCACGTATTCAAGATGGAGCAAGAAGAGTATACAAGGGATGAAATAGACTGGAGCTATGTGGAATTTGTGGATAATCAGGATGTGCTGGACCTGATTGAGAAGGTAATGCCTCTGAATATCATAAGTTATATGTGAACTTTAACAGATGAATCAAGTATTTACTTATCAAACATTTAAATATTTCGTACAGAAACCTGGAGGAATAATTGCCCTCCTGGATGAGGCATGGTATGTGATGTTTTGACCCAAAAATGAAGTTTCTTTTGACTGTCATTCCAGATTTAGTTTTATGTCCACGATGACACTTGCAACAATGAAAGTTTTCTGTAGTATATTTCATTTAAAAAAATACACAGGATACTTTTTCTTGCATGCAAACTGAAGGCAAATGCAAGTATTTGACATGCTTATGGATGATGCAGCATGTTTCCGAAGTCCACTCACGAGACATTTGCACAAAAGATGTATCAAACATACAAATCACATAAGCGCTTTAGCAAGCCCAAACTTGCCAGGACTGCCTTCACAATCAATCACTACGCAGGAGATGTAAGCATTAGTCCGGTGATAGTATGATAATTTGATATATAATCAGTAAGGAATTTTAATAAACTATTCTACTTGACAGGTCACATACCAAGCCGATTATTTTCTTGACAAGAACAAAGATTATGTGGTCGCTGAACATCAAGCTCTACTAAATTCGTCAAGGTGCTCTTTTGTTGCAAATCTCTTTCCTCCATTACCAGAGGAAAGTTCTAAACAGTCCAAATTCTCTTCCATCGGTACTCGCTTTAAGGTGTGTCATATTGGAGCTAAATCTCTTTTTTAGCCTTGAAATACTCATTAACATGTATTCCATAATATGTGTAGCAACAACTCCAAGCCCTGATGGAAACATTGAGTACGACAGAACCACACTACATTAGATGTGTGAAGCCTAATACTGTACTGAAACCTGGCATCTTCGAGAACGACAATGTCTTGAATCAATTGAGATGTGGGGTATGTATTTTCTTTTTCATGTTTTGTGCTCCATTGAATTTGATTGAAATTTCATCGCGTTCATGGCTCATCGTGCAGGGTGTTTTGGAAGCAATCCGGATCAGTTGTGCTGGCTATCCGACGAAGAGAACATTTGATGAGTTCATTGATCGATTCGGAGTGCTTGCACCAGAGCTTGTGGACAGGTATGGATGCTCAAGTTATGCGAACTGATAAGGAGATGAAACTCAAGTAAAATATATCAATTTAGATATGCCCTTGTTCTGTAACTATTTTGCAGTTCTGACGAGAAGACAGCTTGTGCAGCAATATGTGATAAAATGGGATTGAAGGGATACCAGGTAACCTACAGTGAAAATGGGAAGTTGTGAAACATAAAAACTGTATCTATCATATATGACAGTTGAAACTGACTGTGCATACCCTTTCCTTTATCAGATAGGAAAAACAAAGGTATTCCTAAGAGCTGGCCAGATGGCAGAGCTGGATGCCAGAAGAGCAGAAGTATTGGCCAATGCTGTGCGACTTATCCAGAGGCGTATAAGAACGCATCTTATGCGAAAGGAATTCGTCAGCTTAAAAAAGGCTTCCATTCAAACTCAAAAGTTCTGGAGAGGTATTTCTTCACTCCTTCGTGTTCGGTACTTCATGCCTTGGATAGAAGTACTTCTTACTTAGTTCTCACTTGAACTGACATACAATCTAATGAAATGGCACAGCACGACTAGCTAGAAAGCTTTTTGAGCACATGAGAAGAGTCGCTGCTGCAATTACAATACAGAAGCACACCCGTACTCATTCTGCCTGGAAAGCTTACCTACAAATATACAGATCATCAATAACAATACAGACAGGATTACGTGCAATGGCTGCTCGTAAGGAGCACAGGTTCAGAAGAGAGACCAAAGCGACCATCATCATCCAGGTTTGTATTATTATGTGAACCAAGGTACAGAGGTAATTTAATAATCAACCGAAACTTAACTACTTTGTGGATCCAGACTCGATGGCGCCAACACAAAGCCTATGTTGCTTACAAACTGCAAAAAAGAGCTTCTCTAATTCTCCAGTGCTCGTGGAGGGGACGTGTTGCAAGGAAGGAACTTCGGAAGCTCAAAATGGTATGTCCAATTTCAGATTGGGAAGTCGTAATTCATTCATGTGTATTTTAATGCATTTTAAACTAAAGTATAAGCATGTAACAGGAAGCAAGAGATAATGGTGCACTTAAAGAAGCCAAAGACAAGCTGGAAAAGAGAGTTGAGGAACTCACATGGAGATTAGATGTTGAGAAGCATTTGAGGGTAACTCACTTAGATCAACATAGTAGTTGCTGTACAGTTTAATATGTTGCTTGGACACCAATGAGTTTGCTAAATTATGCATGTTGGCAGGTTGACCTTGAGGTAGCCAAGGGACAAGAAATTACAAAGTTACAATCTGCGTTGCAAGAAATGCAAGAAAAGCTTGAGGAAGCCCATGCAGCAATTATAAATGAGAAAGAAGCTGCAAAGTTAGCAATTGAACAGGCACCACCTAAGATAGTAGAGGTGCCAGTGGTGGATAACGCAAAAGTTGAGTTGTTGACAAGTCAAAACGAGGAACTTGAGGTATGAATACCCAATAGGTTCCACAGCTGTACTCAAAAGGAAGATTCACCATTTTATTCTACAGTGAAATTCTCACGTCCCTTTTTTTATCCAGACTGAGCTCGGTACGTTTAGAACGAAGGCTGAAGATCTTGAGAAGAAGCTTTTTGAGATTCAAAAACAGTCTGACGAATTGTCACGTGAGACACAAGAACGGGACTCCAAAATTAATCAACTTCAAGACATGATCGCTAGGTACTAATGAGCTCATAGCTTTGGAGTTTGGAAAAAGTCGACTTGTAAAGAATACATATCATATCCACTCACTGACTTTTGATATATGGTTCAGGCTTGAAACAAATTTATCCAACATGGAATCTGAAAACCACGTTCTACGCCAACAATCGTTGCTTGCGTCAGCAGATGATGATAATAAGACAAAACAAATAGAGAGGTAAAAATTTACAATATTTATACCTCGTATTTCCATTCTTAACCACTTGCCTGCATGGAAGTATTATAACTTAATACAATTAATGATTTGTCTAGTCTGGAAAGCAAGATTGCCATCTTGGAGTCAGAGAATCAGTTGCTCCGCAGCAATCCTGCACCAGCTGTTCAAGCAGTAGTCACTCCTGAAGTGATTGAGCCAGCTGTTGTGAAGGTACAATTCCAGTAATGAAAATTCAATAAGATATTTTTTTGGCTTTTACAACTATATTTCAGAAGTACAAAGTTTCACTAACATTTGTGTTAAAATCTTATCAGGTTCTTGAGAATGGACACCAGCATGGAGAACCTAAAATGGTTAGTATATGTACTGTAACTCAGTGATACCCAACAAACATACTGTAAGATAGAAAGAAACAATACTCAAGTAGGTCATCGGATTAATGTTCACATATGCTTTGCTTGCAGGAGGAGGTGGTTGTTCCCCCAGTAAAGAATTTAAGCAAACAACAGTCGCTGACGGACCGACAGCAAGTAAGTTTGTCCTTTGAACTTTTTAATTTCACTGTGGGAACAAGTTTCATGTATTTAATTAACATATATTGTGCATTTAAAAAAAAATTATTCTACCTTCACTCTTTCACAGGAAAATCATGATGTCCTTATCAAAAGCCTGGCTGAAGACAGGAGATATGACAACAGAAGACCAGCTGCAGCATGTATTGTCTACAAATCACTTCTTCACTGGCACTCATTTGAAGCAGAAAAGACAAACATATTTGACCGTATCATCCATACAATTAGGTCATATGTTGAGGTTGTTATTCCCATCAATAACTATACAGATTTTCCTATGCAATAGCATAAGAAAGTTGGTAAGCAAATTGTCGAGAAACTCATTGGCTGAATACATGTACAGAATGCTGAAACTTCTGGAGAACTAGCTTATTGGCTGTCGACAACATCAACCCTCCTCTACCTTTTACAAAATACACTTAAAGCTAGCAGTTCATCTACTAAAGTACCAAATCGCAGCAGGACCGCAACAGGCAACCTATTCAATAGAATGGTGCAGGTAAGTTTTTCATCCAGACTTTTGCTCTGCATAAGCAGATGTTCTTGGTTGAGATCTCAAATGCATTTGGTACCAATTATCTGTGATCACATCATAAAATATGAGCTTACGTCTTGGAGTTCTGTCTGGTGGGCATCAGGACGTGGCTCCTGGTGCTCATTCTTTTTCGTTTCTTTTTTTGTATTGAACTGCTACTGCCTACTGCCATGTCTTACCGGTTTCATGCTATGTAATTTGGAGCAAAAATCTCTATATTTGGGGGAAAATGAGCTTACATATGCCAAAAACTGCACTTTCAGAATGCTCGATCATCATCGTCAGGATTAGGTATTTCAAACGGATACAGTGGAATGGTAGGAAGAGCTGACACTACATCAATGATAGAGGCTAAGTATCCAGCTGTACGTTTCAAGCAACAGTTAACAGCATATGTCGAGAAGATATATGGCATGATGAGAGATAGCCTGAAAAGGGAAATAAGTGCAATATTGACTCTCTGCATACAGGTACCTCAAGGCTCAGGCATCTTCATGCCTAATCTTTGTATAATGTGATACAACTTCTCTAACATGTGCCAATATTCATAGGCTCCAAGAGCTGGTCGTGTAAGAGCATCTCGAGGATCATTGAAAAGTATACACTCTAGTGCACTATCAAGGCAAGCATCAAGTGTGCATTGGCAGAACATTGTCAAGTGCCTGAATCATACACTGGAAACGATGAACAATAATTATGTGAGTACAGCTTTGTTTTGAGTTGTAGCTTCGTTTTCAGTTGTCTTCCTGTCAGGAAATACATTACAATTTCTATGCTGAAGATTTTTCCTTTTTCAACTTTGATTTGTAGGTACCTCCAATGATAATTAGGAAAACATTCAGTCAAGTATTTGCATTTATGAACGTTCAACTCTTCAACAGGTACTGCTAGTCTTGTACAAATTACCTCAGATTAACTCTGCTTGACTACACACTGTCATTTGAGACATCATTTGTATACGCTTCACAAAATGTTTTGATTCTGAACTATAGCAAAAAATATTTTCTTCATTCAGTTTGCTACTTCGGCGTGAATGCTGCTCCTTTAGCAATGGAGAATTCTTGAAGGCTGGTTTACAGGAACTGGAGCAATGGTGCTCTAGAACAACTGAAGAGGTGAAATAAAAAAGAGAATGTGTAATTTCAGCAAGGAACATACTAATCAGCAGAAAGCCACCAGACTAAAATGTATTTCTGTAATCCAGTATGCAGGAACATCTTGGGATGAACTGCAACACATAAGGCAGGCAGTTGGGTTCCTGGTATGCCTAAGTAGATGCTCTTATTGACCATTATAGATGTTCCATCTGTCTACGGCCGACCTACTAAATGAAATTACATTGCAGGTTTTGCATCAGAAATCGCACAAGACACTGGAGGAAATCACTGATGAGCTTTGCCCCGTAAGTCCTGAACAAGACAAAGTTATAGATGCTTGAAATTTTGGCAAACCCATCCAATATCAAATATTTGTATTTTGTTGGCAGGTTCTGAGCATCAGCCAAATATATCGCATCGGAACGATGTTCTGGGATGATAAATACGGTGCACAAGGTCTATCCCAAGAGGTAAGCGAGAGTCCTTGCTAGAATATACGTGCTTCCGTTTTCAAACAACATTAACATGATGTGATAGAAAACAAAGGTACAAAATTTTCTTTCCTGTTTCATGACAAGAATGGGCATGTTTTCAGGTAATTGGAAACATGAGAACAATGACGACAGATGACTCGATAACTACTCCGAACAGTTCTTTCTTACTAGATGACGACTCAAGGTATGTTCAGTACCGGCGCAAAGATGTAATCTGTGACGGGGCGCATAATTAATTAAAATCACAACAGTTGCCATCGATCTAACACCCACCCATATGGACGGCATTGCAGCATACCGATATCCTTGGATGATATAGCGCGACTGATGCTCGACATCAACCCGACTGACGTGGAGCCGCCACCACTACTGCGGCAGAACTCCCAGTTCCACTTTCTTCTGCAACAGCATACAGACTGATTACATTACGTATATAAAGGAAAATACGGACAGGTACCAGTTTTTGTGAAGTTCCTGGGCAGTGAATATTTTTTATTTATTTTTTAAATAGGAGTGCATAGTTTGGGGTTTGGTTTGTTTCGGTCTCCAGCTTGCAATTTTGGGTTGGGTCTTGTGGAAAGTATATTTTGAGAAAGGGAAATATAGAAGAGTTTGATAGCATTCTTTTGATTGGTATTGATAGTGTGAAAGAGGAAACATTGTAATTCTTTTGTGAAAGTACATATGTTGATTACCCCGACTGATGAATTCAATGACAACACTTTCTGATTGTAAGTTTCTCATTTTTAGCCAAGTGCATTTGGTAGTCTTCCTTATGATGTGGGTATTTCTGGGATCAACATTGTGAAAAATGTACACACCAGCAGTCTGCGAAACGGGTTTTCTTTTCTTTCTGAAATTTGTGTCCCCTGGTTTTATTCTCGACTTGTCTCTCTCCGCGTTTCTGGATTAGGAGGAGACTGGTGTGTTGAGAGCTACTGGAGGGGCGAATGGAGGGGCTACCGCGCGCACCCAATCTGTCCGCGCCGGTGATCGCCGGTGCGGTGGACGGTTTTGGGCGCTAGCGGAGGCGGAGGAGGACGACGCGGATGGAGAGGCGGACGATCCGCCATCGCCGCCGTCGCCTACGCCGTCGGACCACGTTAATGACTGGTTCAATGCCGGCTATTCAGAGGAGGAGGTGGCGTCTGCGATCGATGATGTTCTACCTATCCATGATCCGGCCAGGTTGGGGATCGACGCGGGCGAGAAGATAGAGATGGTCCGCCGGAGAACCTCGTCGGCGGCGATCAAGCCATGGAAAGGCCCTCTTCCTAAGGTATGTCGTCCAAATCTTACAGTTTTTGATCTCATTAAGCCGGATTCGTGGGTTGTTGTAAAACGGAAGAAGACTCTTCGCCGGACGGTGGCCGGGTCGAGGCCGCCGGCGACGGAGTTGGAAACTCCTAGGATCCAAGATCTCGGGATCGCTGATTTCCGTCAGCGTCGTTTGAATTCACTGCTAGGCCGAGAGGGGCTGCCATCGGACGTTGGTGGGCCGGCTCATGTTGGGTCGGGGATAGATGGGTATGAGGCCCAGTCTATTCCGGGTCCGACCGGTTTTTTCTGCAACGAGGGTTGCTCGGAGAGGGCTGCGGTATGTGGGCCGGAGGAGCTTGGGTATGAGGCCCAGAGCAGGCCACAGCCGAGCGCTATCGAGGGTGACGAGGAGCTGCTAGCTCGATCGTCTGTGTCTCACGTACCTTTCGCTAGGGTTCCTGGTAGGCTGAGTCGGAGCTTTCGATTTGCTGGGACAAAACGAGCGAAGCGTATCCCTCCGCTTCGATTGATGGTGGGTCGCGGAGGACCTTTGCCGCCTGGGAAGAGAACGGTGGCGAATCTGGACGCCGGCCGCCTTGGGACCGCGCCGCAGCAGGGCAGCGGCGGTGGCCGTGGCGCTGGGTTGCCGGCTACCGGCGCTGGCCGGAACCCCGCGGCCTCGGGCAGCGGCAGTGGAGCTGCGTTGCCGCCAACGGGGGCTGGCCGCGGGGGTGCAGTACCGCTGCAAGCCGGCAGGGGCGTAGCTTCGGTGGGGGTAGCGGCCGGCCGGGGCGGCGTGCTGCCCGGGCCTAGACCAGCGGCGCCCACTCCGGCGGGATTGCGGCCGCCGGCGCCGGGTCCGGTGGGTCAGCGACCTCTGCCGTCATCTACTGCTGGGAACAATGCGGGCCAGGGAGGTGTTGTGCCGCGGCCACCCGCTCAGGGGCTGTTGGCTGGCCAGCCAAGGCCAGTTCCACCACCTCACCTTGTCACTATGCCTCCGCAGAATTGATCCGGAGCAGTGCAGCATCTGGCACGTCCACCGAATCAAGTCACGGTTGCACCTCAGGGTCAGTGGGGTGATGATGGGGTCAACGCGTATGGTGCTGGTAAGCACCGTGGATCCTCGTTGACTGGTGGAGGTCGAGGCCATGCTTGGCAGAGCGATGGCTCGGCGGAGCGCCCGTTCATGGGGCCCCCAGGAGGATTTGTTGAGGGGGCGGCTGGCCCGGGTCTTCGACCGCGGGGTGGTTTCCGTGGTCACCGAGGTGGGCGTGGGGGCCGGTATCGCCCACGACCGCCTACTCCGACTGTGACTGATCCGATGGTGGTTGATGGGGATGCTGAGCAGCAGGTTTTGACAGGCCAGGCTTTGGAGGTGGTATCGGCGCTTGCCAATGCAGAGTTACCCGGGAATGGGTCCGGGGGGACTGTTTCTCTGGAGGATCCTCCCAGGGCTGAGTCGGACAGAGCTTCAAAATATGCTCGCAAGAAGGAGAATATGCTATGTTATCGTTGTGGTGGTAAGGGGCATTTTATTGCGGAGTGTGTGGCCGAGTTGTGTGGCACTTGTGGCAAACCGGCACACGATGCGGGGGGCTGTCCGCTTCTGAGAGAGCAGGCACCTTCGCTGATGATGTATGGGGTGTACTATGCCGAGCTTACGTTCTTTGAATCTCCAACGGAGATGGAGGTTCCTGACGAGACGTTGAGCTTGACAACTGGGTTGGTTAAGATTGCTAGAGGAGAGGTTTCGGAGTCGCAAATTATTCAGAGGCTTAAGGAGTTAGCCCCTGGGGAGTTCCGGTGGGAGCTTGCGACTGTGGAGGACAAGCTGTTTCGGGTTGAGTGTCCGTCAGTTGAGGACCTTCAGAGGCTTTTGAGTTTCGGGATGTGCAAGGTGCCAGGTACTGATGGTGTGCTTGAGTTTCAGGAGTGGAAGAGGGTTGAGTCTACGGGCAAGCCTCTGACGCAGGTTTGGTTGCGATTCTCTGGGGCACCATCCAGGCCGATGCAGGATGCCCGGGTTGTTGCCAGTTTGGGTATCATGATTGGCAGACCGGAGTGTGTGGATATGGACTTTACTAGAGCCCACGGGATTGCCCGCGTTCTGGTTAGTGTGCTGAACATCGAGTTTGTGCCGGAGGTGGTTAAGTGGGCATATCGAGGCCACATATATGACCTTGTTATTGAGTTCGAGGATGAGAGTATCTTTGCCGGGATGGCCAACGGGTCTGATTCTGATTTGCACGAGGATGATGATAGTTCGGCACTTAAGGAGGCACCAGCTGCTGATAGTGGACGTGAGCTGTCCACCACGCAGGGTGCTGATGCTCAGACGTCTGCGGATGGGACGGTTACTCCTTCTTCGGTGCCGACGACTACCCTCAGGTTCGGCTCTTTCGAGCCGGCATCTGCACCCCCGAGACTGTGGAGTGATCGGGTGGAGTCGGATGAGGTGTTTGAGCGCTCGCTTCCGGCACTGGAGTTTGAGGAGCCAGTGCTTCCTCCTTCGGGGGAGTCGCCGATCCCGGTTAGGATTGGGGCGGAGGAGGTCGTTGGCGCGGGAGAGAGTCTGAAGATGGGGGCTTTGGATTTTTCATCTGAGGCCGCAACTGTGCAGGTACAGCCAAGGATGCCTGCTGCTGATGGGGGCGTGGGGCAGGTGGCCGCGCTTCCCTCATCAGGGCCAGCGGTGGGGGAGCCTCCGATGGTGCAGCTTGAGCCTTCGGTTGGGAGGCCGAGGTTGCTCGACCAGACACCTTTACTTCCTTCTTCCGGACCGGCGGTGCTGGCGATGGAGTCGCGGCCCGGACGGGGCTCGGGGCAGGTGGCCTTGGTGGCCTCGGGGGCCTCTTCTCCTGTGGCGCCTCGAGGGCCTTGTGTGCCGGCGGCGCCAGTGCCGACAGTTCGCCCTTTGGCCGGGGTAGTGGGGGAGCTCGGGCAGGAGGCCATGGCTCCTCCGTTCCCCGACATGGTGCACCCCAGCAGAGCCTCTCGGGAGGAGGTGATTGCTTTCGGTGGTATGCCGGATCCGGTTGCTGAGGGGCGACGGTTGAGCAGCCGTCTCCAGGACCATCCGGAGGTGGACGACATTCAGCAGCGGTGCGCCATGAGGGCGGCCAAGCTTCGTGACGTGGAGGTCACTACGGGTATGTCCGTCAATACTTCTAATTCTATTCTGCATTTTTCCGATGATGAGATTATTAATAATGCAAATAAGCTAGGAATTTCACTAGGTAGCAATGATAGTGAAATTTCAAATTCGGTTAATGATTTATTGGATTTAGAGGCTGAGCGGGCGCTTGAGATGATTCGTAACTTAGCTGCGGTTAAACCCATGAATAACTCCGAGATTGATGCTTTGGGGGTTAGGGCCCTCGATAATTTGTGTGCGGATCTCGCTCCTGAGGAGGAAGATGAGCGAGTGGACTTTGATGAAGTGCGAGCCTCTGAGACTGGTTGTGAGGACCAGCCGGAGAGTTTTAATATTCCTAAACGTAAGTGGAAGCGGAAGATTTACCCGACTTCTGCAGTGCGTAGGAGCGCGCGGATTAGAACAGCTAAAAAATTCCATGACGAGTTATGAAAGGAATCTTTTGGAATAGCAGAGGTCTGAAAGACTTGGCTAAAAGAAGGTTTCTTGCTGAGGCTTCTATTGAGCATAAGTTGGACTTTATCGCTTTATCGGAAACTGGTAGAGCCGACTTTTCGCCTCAATTTCTCAATACGTTGTCGGGAGGTATTGAGTTTGATTGGCATTGTCTACCGCCGCGAGGAAGATCAGGGGGATTTTACTCGGAGTTAGATGCGACTCGTTAGAAGTCCGAAGCGTGGTCATGGGGGATTTCGCAGTTAAGTTTAGGTTGAGGTCGAAGGCCGATGGGTTTAACTGGGCTTTGGTGGCGGTTTATGGAGCCGCACAGCCCGAGCTTAAACCAGATTTTTTGGCTGATTTGGTTAGGATTTGTGGTTCTGAGCAACTGCCTATCCTAGTAGGGGGTGATTTTAATATTATCAGAAGGCATGATGAGAAGAATAATGATAATTTCGATGGTAGATGGTCGTTCATGTTTAACACCATCATTGAAAGTTTGGATCTACGTGAGATTGAGTTTTCGGGTAGGAAGTTTACTTGGGCTAATGCACTACCTAATCCGACGTTTGAGAAGCTGGATCGGGTTCTGGCTAGCGTCGAATGGGAGCAGAAATTCCCTTGTGTAACGGTGCAGGCACTTACACGGGGCATTTCGGACCATACGCCGTTATTCATTGATTCTGGGGAGGCCACTCATGTGGGAAATAAGAATGTCTTCTCGTTCGAGCTTGCGTGGTTCGAGAGACAAGGGTTCTTAGATACTGTTGCCAGAGTATGGGCTAAGGATGCAGGAGGTAAAACTGCACTTGAGCGCTGGCAGAATAAAATTAGGCACTTGAGAAGCTTCCTACGAGGGTGGGCTAAACATCTTAGTGGGGTTTATAAGATTGAGAAGGAACAACTCCTTTCGCTTATTCAGTCCCTGGATGTAAAAGCTGAGAACATGATCCTACCAGCCTCGGAGCTTCAGGCGAAGCTCGATGCGGAAATGAGGCTGAAAGAGCTACTTCGTGAGGAAGAATTAAAGTGGGCGCTTCGGGCCAAGGTCCGACGGGTCGTCCAGGGGGACGCGAACACACAATTTTTTCACATGATTGCTAATGGCAAGCATAGAAAGAAGAGAATCTTTCAGCTTGAGCAAGATGAGGGAACGATTCTTGGTCAGGAAAACTTAAAGCTGTATATCACTGAGTATTACAAGCAGTTGTTTGGACCTCTAGAGGAGAACTGGGTGTCGCTGGATGAGTCTAGGATTGAGGATGTGCCTCAACTGACAGCTGTTGAGAATGATATCCCAATTGAGAATAATAAGGCTCCTGGCCCGGATGGTTTCCCGGCCGAGTTTTACAAGAAATGTTGGCACATTATTAAAGGAGATCTATTGCCTTTGTTCAATGATCTTTTCGCTGGTCAGCTTCACCTTTTTAAGCTGAATTTTGGGACGATAACACTTCTTCCCAAGAAGACAGAGGCAGTGCGGATTGAGCAATTTCGGCCAATCTGTCTTCTTAATGTGAGTTTCAAAATTTTTACCAACGTCGGAACGAATAGGCTCACACAGATTGCGCATACTGTGGTGCAGCCTACTCAATCTGCTTTCATGCCGGATAGGAACATTCTTGAAGGGGTGGTGGTCCTGCATGAAACGCTCCATGAAATTCACTCGAAAAAACTGGATGGAGTGGTTTTTAAGGTGGATTTTGAGAAGGCGTACGATAAAGTCAAATGGCCCTTTCTACAACAAGCCTTACGTATGAAGGGTTTTGACGAAGCTTGGAGGCGCCAAGTTGAATCTTTCACGCAAAAAGGGAGTGTTGAAATTAAAGTGAATGACGATATAGATCATTATTTCCAGACACACAAGGGCCTGAGGCAAGGTGATCCAATGTCTCCTATCCTCTTCAACATTGTTGTTGATATGTTGGCAATCTTGATAGGAAGGGCAAAGGAGGCAGGACAAGTAGGTGGCTTGGTGCCTCATCTTGTAGATGGTGGTGTGTCCATTCTTGCAGTACGCCGATGATACAATCATTTTTATGGAGCATGACTTGGTTAAGGCGAGAAATATGAAGCTGGTGTTGTGCCTATTTGAGCAATTGTCCGGTCTGAAGATCAACTTCAATAAAAGTGAGTTGTTCTGTTTTGGTAGAGACAAAGAGGAACAAGATGCTTACAAGCAACTGTTTGGTTGCGATTTGGGGACTCTTCCGTTCACTTACCTTGGTATCCCCATTCACCATCGTAAGTTAACTAACAGTGAATGGAAGTGTATCGAGGATCGGTTTGAGAAGAAACTGAGCTGCTGGAAGGGCAAACTTATGTCGTATGGAGGCCGATTGATTCTTATTAATTCGGTGCTCACGAGTTTGCCTATGTTTCTCTTATCCTTTTTTGAGGTTCCAGTTGGAGTTAGGAAAAGACTGGACTTCTATCGGTCTCGTTTCTTCTGGCAGAGCGATGAAACTAAGAGAAAGTATCGCCTAGCCAAATGGGATGTCATCTGCCGACCAAAAGACCAAGGGGGTCTTGGGGTTGAGAACCTTGAAGTTAAGAATAGATGCCTTCTAAGTAAGTGGCTTTATAAGTTATCTACCGAGACTGAGGCAACTTGGGCGCAGATTCTTCGTAACAAGTATCTGTACTCTAAAACCTTGTCGCAGGTGACGGCTCGACCCACTGATTCGCCCTTCTGGAAGGGGTTAATGAGGGTCAAAGCTACTTTCTTTAACAGAACAAAGTTTGTTGTCGGTGATGGCAATAACACTCGATTCTGGGAAGATACCTGGCTAGGTGATGCACCACTGGCACTCCAGTATCCGGCGCTTTATCGCATTGTGCAGCGACGGGATGCTCTGGTTGCAACGAGTCTGCAATCTGCTCCTCTTAACATCCAATTTAGGAGGGTGCTTGTGGGTGACCGGTGGGAGGCTTGGATTCATCTGGTGAGTAAACTCATGGAGGTTCAGCTTACTCATCAGCCCGATCAGTTGTATTGGAAGCTTACTAAATCTGGTGAATTCACAGTCAAGTCGATGTACATTGATGTCATCAATTCTAGTGTAATTCCTAGTTCCAAAAACGTTTGGAAAGTTAAGGTTCCTCTCAAAATTAAAGTGTTTATGTGGTTTATGCATAAACAAGTCATTCTAACGAAAGATAATTTGATTAAGCGCAACTGGACAGGATCTACTAGGTGTAGTTTCTGTGATCGGGATGAAACTATCAAGCATCTTTTCTTTGAGTGCCCGACGGCGAGGGTGTTGTGGCGCTCGGTGCGGATTGCCTTTAACATTACTCCTCCGAATTCGGTCAGGTCGTTGTTTGGAACGTGGCTGGTTGGTATAGAGGCCGAAACAGCTAGACAAATTCGTGTGGGAGCATGTGCGTTGTTATGGGCAATTTGGAACTGCAGAAATGACTTGGCTTTTAACAGAACAACAACTATTCATTTTTTGCAGGTTCTCTTCCGGGCTACTGCGCTAATCCGTACGTGGTCATTACTCACTCCGACGGAGGCCAGGGCGTGTTTGGTTACTGGATCTGTCCGGTGGGAGATGGTAGCGCGGGATTTATTCAACCGGTTTGGATGGCGGTCATGTAATAGGATAGGCGCGTAGTTTACCTATCTCTCTTTACTATGCCAGCCGGTTGTGGCTTTTGGGCCTTGTTTTATTTTGCTTGCTCTGTGTGAGCCAGTATCCTTTGTTGCAGCACTTTGCAAGACATTGTTGAACTACTTTATTTATTTATAAATGTGGCCGTATGCATCTGTCTGATGCAGAGGCCGGGGAAACCCCCTTTTCGAAAAAAATAAGAGCATGTCCAATGGGACAGCCGGCTGAGCCCCATTTGTCTGCCTGGACAACGGCGCCCCCCATTTCCATGCAAATCATGCATGTAGATCATTCAATCAATGTAGCACACAACCAATTCAATAATACAACACAAGCCAAAATGATCCACGACGAATAAAATTCAATAACTCATGAATAGGGATACATGAATAAATCAAGTGTCTTTTCTTGCGCTCGTTGTCTCGTTGATCTCCTTTTGGTTGGTGAACCAATCCTTGACATGGCCATCCATGACGATAGTGTCGGCCAACATGGTCCTTGACTCCTCCATGATCCCCGTGAGCCTCACCTTCTCTCTCAAGCTCAATGGTCGCATATGCCTTGGCCTTCTCAAGTTCCATTTCCTCCCATTTGTTCGTCTTTTCCATCTCCATCATCCCATTCTCAATCATCGTCCTCTCTCACGGTCGAATTTCATCCTCTCCCTTTGCACATCCAATAATAGCTTGCACCTCTCATCCTTCTTATCCTTCCTTTTCTTTGATTCCTTCCCTTTGTTGGAATTGTTCATCCACGTGGCTGACATCTTGGTCGCCGCGACATCACGTGTGCCCCTATATTTCTCCTTCTTCCCCCTCAAGTACCTACTTCTTTTTGGCTCGGTCCCAAGTCCGACCACCCCTCCACCTTGTTCATCATCGCCATCCAATTCAATAGATTGGCGGGAGCTTGTGCCATCATTGTTCTTCTTTTCTTGGTGTGGTTCTTGAGATCTCTATAGAGGGTTGCCCACTTGGGTTTCCCATTCAACTCCACCCAACAACGGGCCAAAGTGAATGGCTTGTTTTCAATGTGATGGTACAAAGCACCCACCAATCCCATCTAACAAAAATCCCACATAAACGTAATGCAAAAATGAAACAAGCAAGAAAGATCACGACCAACATGGAGGAAACAAAACTTGAACGACTAATGACTCCAATGTCACTTTCATTCATATTCACTACTTGAGCATATGCACCGGCACCACAAAACTTCTTCACAGAATCTTGAATGGTGGCTCATCTATGTTGGAGAGAGCTCTCACTGCAGTCGGTATGAATTGGATGTGATTCCATGGAGTGCTTGTGTTCGTGGAACCATGCATATCTTTTTCAATATTTTGAGACCTTTTGCTCGGTTCCACATATATGATCCATTGCTCATGTTCAACCAAGCTCGACACAACAAGATATCTTCTCTGGTTGGGTATGCATTTCCTCTGTTCATTACCTTTTTTTAGTTCCCTAGTATTTCCCAACATCAAATAAAGGTGAATTTGATTACACATCTCCCAACTAGGAGGCTCTTTGTTGGAGTTGTGTCAAATAGTTTGTACAAGGTAGGTTACATTTGGACTTGAATTCAAACTGTGTGTAGATATGGTACGGAGAGGTGTTCGAGTAGGACACTTGTATCCTAGACCTCTTATATAATGTGGGATAAACACATGATGCAACATTTCCCAACATAATAGCACAAACATTCAGGGGGAGCCGGTGCGTTGGCCGGCGCCCGGGTGGACAGTGTGCGGTATTGTGATGGTGTCACGGGGAGGAGCGCCCGTAGTCATGCCCTAAGGATTTAGCCATGTTGGTGAACCTCGTTAACAACTCGGTGTTGTATCTCGTGTGATTGCTTGATCCTCACATGATCGACTATGCGCCTTCGATTATTCTAAAGAGTGGTATCGGAGCTAGGTTTGTTCGAGTCATTGAACATGTTGATCTAGAGGAAGGAACTAAAGACAAGTCGATCAGTTGTGAGTCATCCGGAAGCGGTCTCGGTTAAGTCGATTGTATTGTCGAGACAAAGCAAGGCGGTGATAACCCACAAGTAGGGGATCGCAACAGCTTTCGAGGGTAGTGTATTAAACCCAAATTTATTCCAACACAAGGGGAGCCAAGGAATATTTGCAAGTATTAGCAGTTGAGTTGTCAATTTAACCACACCTGGAGACTAAATGTCTGCAGCTGAGTGATCAGTAGCACAGTAGTATGATACTCCCTCCGTCCCAAAATAAGTGTCTTGAGCTTAGTATAAATTTGTACTAGAGGTAATACAAAGTTGAGACACTTATTTTGGGACGGAGGGAGTAGTTTGATAGCAGTGGTAATAGTAGTAGTAGCAGTAGTTTTATAGCAATTGTAACAGAAGTAGCAATAGTAGTAACTTAGCAAAGATCAATATGTGAAAAGCTCGTAGGCATTGGATCGGTGATTATGTTGGATACCATTAATCATGTAACAGTTATAACCTAGGGTGACACAGAACTAACTCCAATTCATCAATGTAATGTAGGCATGTACTCCGTATATAGTCATATGTGCTTATAATAAGAACTTGCATGACATCTTTTGTCCTACCCTCCCGTGGCAGCGGGGTCCATAGGGAAACTAAGGGATATTAAGGCCTCCTTTTAATAGAGAACCGGAACAAAGCATTAACACATAGTGAATACATGAACTCCTCAAATTACGGTAATCACCAGAATGAATCTCAATTATTGTCACCTTGGGGGATGTGGATCATAACACATAATAGGTGCGTATAACTTGCATGGTAGGATCAAGAATACAAATATATTCGCGAAAACATAAAGGGTTCGGATCTGAAATCATGACACTCAGGCCCTAATGACAAGCATTAAGCATAGCAAAGTCATAGCAACATCAATCTCAGAACATAGTGGATACTAGGGACTAAGCCCTAACAAAACTAACTCGATTACATGATAAATCTCATCCAACCCATCACTGTCCAGCAACTCTACGAAGGAATTACTCACTCCCGGTGATGAGCATCATGAAATTGGTGATGGAGGATGGTTGATGATGACGATGGCGACGAATCCCTCTCTCCGGAGTGAAGGAAATATGCCCTAGAGGCAATAATAAAGTTGTTATTTGATATTTCCTTATATCATGATAAATATTTATTATTAATGCTAGAATTGTATTAACCGGAAACTTGATACATGTGTGGATACATAGACAAAACACTAGGTCCCTAGTAAGCCTCTATTAGACTAGCTTGTTAATCAAAGACGGTTAAGTTTCCTAACCATAGACATGTGTTGTCATTTGATGAACGGGATCACATCATTAGAAGAATGATGTGATGGACAAGACCCATCTGTTAGCTTAGCATATTGACCGTTAAGTTTTATTGCTATTGCTTTCTTCATGTCAAATACATATTCCTTCGACTATGAGATTATGCAACTCCCGGATACCGGAGGAATACCTTGTGTGCTATCAAACGTCACAACGTAACTGGGTGATTATAAAGATGCTCTACAGGTATCTCCAAAGGTGTTTGTTGGGTTGGCATAGATCGAGATTAGGATTTGTCACTCCGAGTCAGAGAGGTATCTCTGGGCCCTCTTGGTAATACACATCATAAGAGCCTTGCAAGCAAAGTGACTAATGATTTAGTTGCGGGATGATGTATTATGGAACGAGTAAAGAGACTTGCCGATAACGAGATTGAACTAGGTATGAAGATACTGACGATCGAATCTCGGGAAAGTAACATACCGATGACAAAGGGAATAACGTATGTTGTCATTACGGTTCGACCGATAAAGATCTTCGTAGAATATGTAGGAGCCAATATGATCATCCAGGTTCTGTTATTGGTTATTGACCGGAGAGGTGTCTCGATCATGTCAACATAGTTCTCGAACCCGTAGGGTCCGCACGCTTAATGTTCGATGACGATTTTGTATTATATGAGTTATGTGATTTGGTGACCTAATGTTGTTCGGAGTCCTGGATGAGATCACGGACATGACGAGGGGTCTCGAAATGGTTGAGAGGTAAAGATTAACATATAGGACGATAGTATTCGGACACCGGAAGTGTTCCAGAGGGTATCGGGTACATATCGGGTCACCAAAAGGGGTTCCGGGCACCCCTGGCAAAGATATGGGCCTTATGGGCCAAGAGAGGGATAGACCAGCCCACAAGGGGCTGGTGCGCCCCCATATAGGACAAAATAGGAGGAGAAGGAAAGAGGGGAAGGGAGAAGGAAAGGGGAGGATTCGGCCTCGCCCTTCCTTCCCTCCCCCTCTCTTCCTTTCCCCCTCCGGTAAAAAGGAAAGGGGAGAGGACGAATTGGGAGGACCCCAAGTAGGATTCCTCCTACTTGGGGCACCCCCTTGGCTGCCTTTCCTCCCCTCCAACCTATATATATGAGGGGGGCACCGCTAGAACACACACTAACAATTGTTAGCCGTGTGCGGCACCACCCCTCCACAGTTTACGCCTCTGGTCATATCTTCGTAGTGCTTAGGCGAAGCCCTGTACGGATCACTTCACCATCACCGTCACCACGCCGTCGTGCTGATGGAACTCTCCCTCGACACTTCGCTAGATCAAGAGTTCGAGGGACGTCATCGAGATGAACGTGTGGAGAACTCGGAGGTGTCGTACGTTCGGTGCTTGATCGGTCGAAACGAGAAGAAGTTTGACTACATCAACCGTGTTTTCAAACGCTTCCGCTTTCGGTCTACGAGGGTACGTGGACACACTCTCCCCCTCTCGTTGCTATGCATCTCCTAGATAGATCTTGCGTGAGTGTAGGATTTTTTTTGAAATTGCATGCTACGTTTCCCAACAGTGCCATCCGAGCCAGGTCTATGCGTAGATGATATGCACGAGTAGAACACAAAGAGTCGTGGGTGGTGATCATCATACTACTTACCACCAGCGTCTTATTTTGATTCGGCGGCATTGTTGGATGAAGCGTCCCGGACCAACCTTACATGACCACGTTCATGAGACCGGTTCCACCGACAGACATGCAACTAGTTTTGCATAAAGGTGGCTGGCGGGTGTCTGTTTCTCCTACTTTAGCTGAATCGAATTTGACCATGGCTAGTCCTTGTTGAAGGTTAAAACAACAAACTTAATAAATCACGGTTGTGGTTTTGATGCGTAGGTAAGAATGGTTCTTGCTAGAAGCCCTTAGCAGCCACGTAAAACTTGCAACAACAAAGTAGAGGACGTCTAACTTGTTTTTGCAGGGCATGTTGTGATGTGATATGGTCAAGACATGATGTGATATAAGTTATTGTATGAGATGATCATGTTTTATAAAAGTTACTGGCAACCGGCAAGAGCCTTATGGTTGTCTCTTTATTGTATGAAAATGCAAACATGTCAGGACCCCGATTCCAAGTCACATCGATCTAGCCGGTAACACTTCATATCACATTGCGGCCTCACGCACGGTATCCCCACGGGTGTCGCCTTACCATGGCCCGGGACCGTTTGCGCCTTTTGGCTCACGTATATGATAGTGTCGCTAGCATCCATATGACAGAGAACCCGGGCCGACATGGCTAGTCGTGAACCCAAAGCGGCACAGACCTATGGAGACAGGTATACGTGAATCACATCGAGCATGTCGGTCATCAGCGTGTGAATCCGGGCTGTAGCACTGGGCTAACAGGACTCCGGGGAACCCGGGC
Source organism: Triticum urartu (assembly GCF_003073215.2). NCBI lineage: Eukaryota > Viridiplantae > Streptophyta > Magnoliopsida > Poales > Poaceae > Triticum > Triticum urartu. The sequence goes on from NC_053026.1 coordinate 550,885,545, forward strand.
TGTAGCAGGCTAGGCAGGACTCCGGATGTCACTGCGTGACATTTCCCCGAAGGGACAGACATAGGAACGAAGTGAAACACATGCCGACCAATCAAGTGTCCTGAGCAGTAGTGCTGGGCTAGCAGGACTCCGGTGAACCGGGCTGTAGCGGACTACTATGGCTCGAGGAACACTAGACTACATTTCCCCATAAGAAAGGCTGCCAAGGATAAACAACTAGATTGTCGGATCCCACACATATCAAGCATTTCAATCATACACACAATATGCTCGATATGTGCAAATACAACATGGCATCACAACAAAACTCTACAACTCAAGTACCTTATTTAAAGGCTTCAGAGAGCCATACATAACATGTTCATACAGGTAGGGGTCACATGACCCGACACTCAAGTCATACAAGCATACAAGCACATGCGGAAGCAAATAGTCTGAGTACAGACACTAGAAAGAAAGAAGGCTTCTCGAAGCCTGTCTATCTACATAGGGCCCTCCATGGCCAGGATCACCACCTGGGTGGCTAGTCACTCGTCAACATCAAGGTCTATGTAGAACCCATCGGAGGGGGCGGTGTTGTCGTCTGAAAACAGTAATTAAGCAAACATGAGTACAAAGGTACTCATCAAGTCTTACATCAGAACCTACTATACATGCTCATTCTCAAGAAGGTGGTGGAGTTATTGCAGCAAGCCAGCTTTGACTCTTGGCTAAGCTATCCTACGGGACACCACTAGTAAAATAGTTTTCGCACACGAGTCCACTGATCACCAACACAATACTCCACCGGGGATCCTCCCTCGTCATCCTACGAGAGGGCCATCCTCGGTACTCACACTTATATTGAGTCTTTTAGTAGTATCCATTAACTTGTCTATGAACTGTATAGGCAACCAAGTAGTCCTTTACCACGGACGCGGCTATTCGAATAGATGACGTTAACCCTGCAGGGGTGTACTTCTTCATACATGCTCTCACCACTTACCGCCGTTTACACGACATGTACTCGGCAACCTTCAAGCGGAAGCCCAATGAGGGTGTCGGCCACGACCTACCTAAACACTCAAGTCTCTAGTCCAGGTTTATTGCCTATCCAGGTTCCATCTGCAGGGAGTCCGGCCGAGGTTTCCACATACGGCCCCGAACGATGTGAACAGGGTTCCCGAGACACCAAACGGGTGACTCGGTACACCATGCCACGGTGTATCTACCGCAACATAGCCCACCCCTAGGGTCAGCGCTACGCACGGCCGCCAACACATAACCTACAAACACCAGAAACTATTTGCAACTCCTGGACAGAGTACTAGGGTGATTAAGAAGCCGAGAGGGTCCATTGGTTTCGGGCCCAATGTATGGTAGTAACTGAATCTTAAATCACACATACAGATCTCAGTTCTTAGGGACGACCTCAATGAAACAACCCACCATGTACTCCTACATGGCCTCTCATCGATACCTTTACCAAAACATGTTCAACACATCCCTCACATTACCGACATAATCATTTCACTCTAGCCCATCACCCAGATGAACTAGACCTGACACAACTCTAAGCATAGCAGGCATAGCAAGGTAGGAATCACATACATGGATCAATCAACTCCTACACATGCTAGTGGGTTTCATCTAGTTACTGTGGCAATGACAGGTCATGCAGAGGATAAGGGTTCAACTACCGTAGCACACAGCAGTTTGAATCGCGTTGTCTTAATGCAGTAAACAAGAGCAGAAGCGAGAACATGGGTTTGTATCAGAATGATCAATGGGTTGCTTGCCTGATGTAGTGGTAGTAGGGTACTGCCCTTCAAACGGATACTCGGGGTTATCCTCGGAGGTAGAACCTACCATGAAAGACACACCAAACATAATCAACACATGACAATATGCAACAATGTGATGCATGCTATGACATGGCAAAATGAATGTGTCTTGGCCTAATGCAAGCTAAAACAGAAAGGAATGAACCCATTTGAATCAAAGATTCAAATGTTAGTTCATTTAACATAGCCTTATTAGTGCATTATCTTATTTTGCTTAAAAAACAAGGTTATCTTGTTTTGTCATGCATGAAACCATTACAGATGGATAGATTGAATTTTTCTGATCATTTTTCATATATAAATTGTTTGATTTGGAGCTATGGTTGATTTTCTATGACTTTTAGAAGTTTTGGCTATTTTCTGGAATTTCCTATATAAAAATAAATCCAGGAAATGAATAATTGCGTCAGCACTACGTCAGCGTGACATCAACAGTCAACTGGGACGGTCCAGGTCAAACTTGACCAGTGGGTCCCATATGTCATTGACTTAGCTAATTAATATGGTTAATTAACCTTAAATTAAGCCTAACTAAAATGTCAGTGGGGCCGGGGCCCACATGTCAGCGGCTAACCTAACTAAATTAGTGTTAGTTTAACTCCTAATCTAGGTTTGACCAGGGGGTGGGGCCCGCATGGTCAAATGGGTCAAACCCACCGGCGACATGACGCCGGCGAGGCCCGAGACGGCGGCGCGGCTCGGAAACGCAGCACCGGCGATGAAATGAGCGGCGGTTTGGCTTGGCGTGAAGCTGGCGCTCGTCCGCATCCAACGGAGCAAGCGAGAAAGTCTGCGGTGGAGTGAGCTCGCCGGAGTCGAGCTCGTGGCGGCGGCCGAGGCTCGGGGAACGATGGGTTCGACGCTACGGTGCAAGGCAGGAGGAGCTGGTGGGCACTATGGGCTCCTGGAGCCATGCTGAGCGCAGAGGTGTGCTTGGCTTCGAGCCACTGTGGCTCTAGCCACGATGGCGACGAGGCACGGCGGTGGTGAGCTTCGGCCGCAGTGGTTAGTAAGGCTAGAGGTGGAAATAGACGGCGGGGAGCGAGGGGTTCGGTAGAGGAGCTCACGGCGGTTGCAGAACGCGTCTCAGCGGGCTCGGGGGAGGACGGACGACGTCGGGGCGTTGCCGGCGATCTCGGTTGCTCGAGGTAGAAGACGACCGCGGTGATGAAGTTTGGGGGCATCCGGGGCGGCGTGGCTCGGCGGAGAGGACGAGGGTGACGAGGCGGGGCTTTTGGACGGGTCAGTGAGGCAAGGGGAGCACGGTGGTCACGGTGGCGATGAACGGCAGCGACGGCTTCGCCCTGCTTAGGGAGAGAGAGCGAGAGAGGCGAGGCAGGGGGAGAGTGGAGCGGTCGAGGGGTCTAGGGGGTCTGCGTGGCACTCCTAGACGGCGTCCTGGGCGTCGGCAGAAGCAGGAGGTGGCCGGCGTGTGGCTGTGGGCGCCGGCCACGCGCCTCTCGTCCTCCTGGCGAGAGGAGGAGGATGACTGGCGCAAGCCAGTGGGCTGGGCCGAGCTGGGCCAGGCCAGGGCGACAGGTAAGTCTCTGTTCTCTCTCTCTTTTCTGTTTTTCATTTATTCTATTATTTCTATAACTTCAGGGCTTTATTAAAAATGCCAGGGCATTTCCAAAAATCATAAAATTAATCATGGCTACTGCTTAGAATATATCCAACAGCAAACATTTTAGTTTATGATTATTTGAGCATTTAAATTTTTTTATAGCATTTAAATGCCCAAATGCAAATACTATAAGAATTAATCCAATGACCCTAAGATGTCCTAGAAAATTGTGCACCATTTTTGTCAAAGGTTTTAACCCAAAACAAAAAGGGTGGGCTTTTTAGAAGGGCATTTCAGGTTCATTGAAAAAGTTTTTTTAGTAAACCCTAGTTGTTCCAGGGGGGCTGGGGGTTCTGTCATCCCCATTTCATTTTTCTGGGAATTTAAACATGATGCAAAAGTTCAACCAATCCTAATGCATGACTAACACAGGGATGTGACAACTCACCCCCACTCAAAAGAATCTCGTCCCGAGATTTAGGATCCTCCGGGAAGAAGGTGGGGTACTCGAGTCGAAGACGATCCTCCCTTTCCCAAGTGGCTTCTTTCTCGGAATGGTGTGACCATTGAACCTTGAGAAACTTGATATTATGGCATCGAGTGGTACGCTCGGCTTGATCAAGGATACGAACGGGATATTCCCGATATGAAAGATTATCTTGTAGATCAAGCGTTTCGTGGTCCACTCCACGGATAGGATCAGCGAAGCAACGCCTGAGTTGAGATACGTGGAAGACATCATGAACTCTGGAAAGATGCGGAGGTAGTTCCAATTGGTAGGCAACTTCTCCTCGTTTGGCAAGAATGCGAAAGGGTCCAATGTAACGAGGATCCAATTTGCCTTTGATACCGAAACGATGGGTTCCCTTTAATGGAGTAACCCGAAGGTAAGCCTTCTCGCCGGCTTCATAAGTCATGAGCTTATGTTTACGATCATATTGGCTCTTTTGACGAGATTGGGCTGTTTTCAATTTCTCACGAATAACGTGAACCTGCTCTTCTGCTTCCTGAATCATATCCGGGCCAAAGAGTTGTCTTTCCCCGGTTTCTGACTAGTTAAGAGGCGTTCGACATTTTCGTCCATAGAGAACTTTGAAAGGAGCTTTGCCCAAGCTAGCTTGATAACTATTGTTATAAGCAAACTCCGCGAATGGAAGGCATTTCTCCCAACCCATTCCGAATGAGATGACAGAAGCTCGGAGCATATCTTCCAGAATTTGATTGACTCGCTCTACTTGACCACTTGATTGAGGATGGAAGGCGGTGCTAAAAGAGAGACGAGTTCCCATAGCATTTTGGAAACTTTCCCAAAATTGAGAGGTGAAGAGACTCCCACGGTCTGAGTTAATTTCCAATGGAACACCATGAAGAGACACTATTCGGGAGATGTATAAGTCAGCTAGCTGGCTAGAGGTGATACTCTCACGAACAGGTAGGAAATGGGCTACTTTGGAAAGGCGGTCGATCATGACGAAGATGGCATTATTCCCTCTCTTGGTCCTAGGAAACCCAGTAATGAAATCCATACTGATTTTATCCCATTTCCACTCAGGAATAGCCAAAGGTTGAAGGGTGCCAGCAAGCCGTTGATGCTCTACTTTAACACGACGACAAACGTCGCAATTAGCAATGTATTGAGCGATTTCTCTCTTCATCCTAGTCCACCAAAACCTCTGGCGTAGGTCTTGATACATTTTAGTACTACCGGGATGAATGGTGAGAGGGGATTCATGAGCTTCCTTAAGGATCAGCCGCCTCACGTTTCGTGCCTTTGGAACCACTAAGTGGCTTCCAAAGTATACGACACCTTGATCATCAACGGAGAACCAATTTGCGACTCCTTTCTTAATGTTTCTCTTAATACGGGAGATTCCCGGATCTACCTTCTGTGCTTTGATGATCTGATCCGTAAGGGTAGGTTTCGCCACCAGGGTGGATAGGAATCCTCGAGGAACAATGTGAAGATTAAGCTTACGAAATTCCTCATGGAGAAGTGGTTGACTTTGTTGTAACATCAGGTTGTCACAATAAGATTTACGACTTAGCGCATCAGCCATGACATTGGCTTTGCCCGGGGTGTAAGTTATTCCTAAGTCATAATCTGAGATCAACTCGACCCAACGTCTTTGCCCGAGATTCAAATCCGGTTGGGTGAAGATATATTTCAAACTTTGGTGATCGGTGAAGATCTCGCAACGATTACCGAGGAGGTAATGTCGCCAAGTTTTGAGTGCATGGACTACAGCTGCAAGCTCTAGATCATGTGTGGGATAGTTTTCCTCATGTGGGTGTAATTACCGTGAAGCATACGCAATTACCTGACGACCTTGCATGAGTATGCAACCTAGTCCTTGTCGCGAGGCGTCGCAATAGATAATAAAGTCCTTGGAGAAATTTGGTGGTACTAGTACGGGAGCAGATGTCAGGCGTCTTTTCAGTTCCTGAAAGCTGAACTCGCACTGTGGGGTCCACTCGAACTTTTTATCTTTCTTGAGGAGTTCAGTTAGAGGTTTAGCAACCTTGGAGAAATTCTCGACGAAGCGGCGACAGTAGCTCACTAAACCAAGGAAGCTCCGGACTTGCTTGACCGTTTCAGGTGGAGTCCAATCAAGGACGGCTTGAACTCACTCGGGATTGACAGCAATACCCTTACCAGAGATTACATGGCCTAGATAGGTCACTTCTGGCAACCAAAATTCACGCTTGGAGAATTTGGCATAAAGGCGATGCTCTCGAAGTTTCGTCAATACCAGCCTTAGATGTTCGGCATGTTCCTCTTCATTCTTGGAGTAGATTAGTATGTCATCGAGGTATACTACGACGATTTTATCCAAATACTCCATGAAGACCGAGTTCATTAACCGAGAGAAGGTGGCTGGGGCATTGGTTAAACCGAAGGACATAACGGTGTACTCGTATTGGCCATAACAAGTAACAAAGGCCGTTTTGGGAATGTCGCCGTTTCTGATTTTGATTTGATGGTAGCCCAACCTCAAATCCATCTTGGAAAAGACTGAGGATCCAGCGAGCTGATCATACAGATCGTTGATCCTGGGAAGCGGATACTTGTTCTTGATAGTGAACAAGTTGACAGGTCGGTAATCTACAACCATTCGATCCGTTCCATCCTTCTTCTTGACGAAGAGGACGGGGCAAGCCCAAGGAGAGGAACTAGGACGGATGAAACCCTTTTTCAAGGACTCATCGAGTTGGTTCTTAAGCTCGTCTAGTTCTAAGGGTGCCATCTTATAGGGTCTTCTAGAAATTGGAACGGTTCCTGGAACAAGGTCTATCATGAACTCGACATCCCTGTCAGGTGGATCACCTAGCAGTTCTTCGGGAAAGACATCCGGAAAGTCTCGGACTACTGGAATATCCTCAAGGTCTGGAAGGGGTTGGCATTTAGGGAGTAAAGCTGGCACTTGGCCACTCGAGTTAAGACATTGACTGTCTTGCCCGATGGGTGAGTAAGTTGAACGGTTCTAGTGGCACAATCAATCTTAGCATAATGAGCTGACATCCAGTCCGTACCCAAGATGATGTTTATGTCCAAGGACTTGAGAGCTATTAAGGATGCAAGGAAGACAAGTCTATCGACAAGAATTTCGTTCCCATGGCTTACTCTAGAAGTTTGCCATTTGGAACCCGGAGTTTGAATTACCATGGAAGTGGGCATGTCACAGAATGTCGTGTTATGCAATCGAGCATAGTTCTCGGATATGAATGAATGAGATGTTCCAGTATCAAAAAGAACAGATGCCGGATGGCAATTAACAAGGAGCGTACCAAGGACGACGTTAGGATCCTCATGAGCCTCCTTGGCCAAGACATAGTTGACATGTCCACGTGCAGTGGTGACCGGCTTGGCGTAGATTGTCTTTCCCGCTGGCTTATCACGACCAATGGACTTTCCAGACTGATTGGGGTTGTTGTTCTGGGGACACTCTCGACTATAGTGACCCGGCTCTCCACACTTGAAACATGTCACAACATTGGGGCGTGGGGCAGCATTAGCAGCGGGGCCACCATAGGGCTTGGGCGGTGCAAACTGCTGGTTGGGACGAGGCGCCTCAAAGGATGGCCTCGGAATGAACCTGGGTGGCAGTTCTGTGCTTGGAATCAACACCCGGCGCTTCTGAGATCCAGAGCCAGATGAAGAGCCAAAATCACGAGAGTGCTTGCGTGAAGCGTCATAGTCAGACTGGCCTGTCTCAGCACTGATGGCTTTATTGACCAACTTCTGAAAGGAGGTGCACTCGTGCAGACGAAGATCGTGGCGAAGCTCAAGGCTAAGTCCCTTGCGGAACCTTGCCTGCTTCTTAGCGTCGGTGGATACCTCTTTAGGAGCATATCGTGCCAGATTCCCAAATTCATGACTATATGCATCCACAGTCAGTCTTCCTTGGGTGAAATTGCAGAACTCTTCCCTCTTGCGATCTATGAGACCTTCCGGAATGTGATGCTCACGGAAAGCCTCACTGAATTCAGCCCAAGTAGTGATTTGGCCGACCGGGCGCATAGCTTCAAAACTTTCCCACCAAAGGCTAGCAGGGCCTTCGAGGTGATAGGCAGCATAAGTAACCTTATCAGCTTCGGCTACGTTGGCAGAACGTAGCTTGTTGGTGATGCTGCGAAGCCAGTCATCCACGTCGAGGGGCTCGACGGAATGGTTAAACTTTGGTGGGTACATGTTGATAAAGTCATTGATTGACACCAAGTCATTTCACTAATGGCGTGCAGTGTTCTGTTCAATCCGCTCCAGCAAGCGGTTAGTCTCACACTTGTTTCTTTCCGCCTCCAGCATCACTTCGGCCAGAGAAGGCGGGTGAGGCATATTTTCACCCCTAATTGCACTGGCTTCCCCTTGCTCCGGGGCAGCAGGGTTGCTGCGGGTGTTGACCATCCTAGGAGAAAAACAAGACAACAGTTTAGATAAGGATGGCACAACTTAGCAAGGAAGTGCAGAATGTAATGGATAACACGGAATGCAGAGATGTTCATCCGTATGTCATGTTAATATAGAACTGCCATATATATACCAACGGTCATACACACCATACATAGTTTAGTACAAGCCCAGGCTACAGTACAACTATGATGAAAGACGTTACATCTCATCGGAGGCATTCCAAGCTCCTATACATTATTTGTCTACACCTCCGGAATTGATTATGCACTAAGTCATATTCCACAAGTCACGGAGGACAGTGGAGATACAACTATTACAATACTGGTGATACTACTACTAACTCAGACAGCTCCGTAGTAGACCTCATAGAAGTCACCTCCATAGCCTGGAAGTTCAACATGATCATCCAGGAACAGACGGTCCTGAGGAGCTTGTGGACCAAAGGGCTAGGATGAGGTCTTGGACCAACAAACGGTGGCCTGCGGGGACCACGGGGTGGGGTGATGCCTCCCACATCACGCCAATCCACCATGTCTGGCAGAGCAGATCTCACAGGATACATATCCCTTGTATCCATACATCCAGCTTGCACCGCAGGTGCAAACCGAGTCAAAGTGGCCCAATGATCAGCACGGGTGTTGAAAAGCTCCAGCCTCAAGGCCCGATTATCTCGGTCCTTATCCTCGAGCATCTCGGCAATGGTACGAGTTAGTGAGTCTTCCTGAGTGGAGTCAGCAGAGATAGCCTGGAGATACCCTTGCGCTCCCGGGAGTGAGGCTGGCATATAACGGAAGTCGGTGTTCCGAAGCAGGCCAGTCCGGACTCGCATGATGGTCATCATGGAATAGGCAGCATCCTGCACAGCCATCTCAACAGTAACCCCGAGTCCATAGGAATAGTGGAGGGGCTCAGTAGATCCAGGATAAAAAAGAAATATCCTGACGGTGCAGAAATATTGGCTTTGATTAAAGTCTCGGAATTGCTCTTCGACAGTGTATTCAGGATACCAACAGTAACCCGTCTCGATCATTACCTGGACTAACATAGCAGTATGACCGGGCACATCGAGGCACCGGGTCAGGCGAACCACTTGGTTTTGAGCATGAGTGGCCATCTGAAAGCACAACCACAATGCAAAGACATTAGAATTTCTAGGAAAAATTGGACAACATAACAGCTGTAAATGCTCAGAAAAAGATTTGAGACATCCACAACAGTTTGCAATACCACTCAACAACATCATATCAGGGTTCTGATTCAACTGGCAACATACTAAAAATAGTAGAAACTGTACTGAGGCTTGTAACAACAATCCTATAAGCTACTACGGATTAGTAACACGTGAACCTGACAGAAGAAGAGAGCCTAGTCCTTAACCCACGTTGAATGAGAAGAGAATGACTCAGATCAGAGGGCATAAGGTAAAGGAGTAAAAGAGCCTTACATTCCCTCCCACAATCAATTCCCCTACATATAACTAAAGCATTTCAAGACTCAACATCGACCAGTTTGGCTCAACGAACCTACAGGCAGTCCGGCTCTGATGCCAACGCTGTTAGGACCCCGATTCCAAGTCACATCGATCTAGCCGGTAACACTTCATATCACATTGCGGCCTCACGCACGGTATCCCCACGGGTATCGCCTTACCATGGCCCGGGACCGTTTGCGCCTTTTGGCTCATGTATATGATAGTGTCGCTAGCATCCATATGACAGAGAACCCGGGCCGACATGGCTAGTCGTGAACCCAAAGCGGCACAGACCTATGGAGACAGGCATACGTGAATCACATCGAGCATGTCGGTCATCAGCGTGTGAATCCGGGCTGTAGCACTGGGCTAACAGGACTCCGGGGAACCCGGGCTGTAGCAGGCTAGGCAGGACTCCGGATGTCACCACGTGACATTTCCCCGAAGGGACAGACATAGGAACGAAGTGAAACACATGCCGGCCAATCAAGTGTCCTGAGTAGTAGTGCTGGGCTAGCAGGACTCCGGTGAACCGGGCTGTAGCGGACTACTATGGCTCAAGGAACACTAGACTGCATTTCCCCATAAGAAAGGCTGCCAAGGATAAACAACTAGATTGTCGGATCCCACACATATCAAGCATTTCAATCATACACACAATATGCTCGATATGTGCAAATACAACATGGCATCACAACAAAACTCTACAACTCAAGTACCTTATTTAAAGGCTTCAGAGAGCCATACATAACATGTTCATATAGGTAGGGGTCACATGACCCGACACTCAAGTCATACAAGCATACAAGCACATGCGGAAGCAAATAGTCTGAGTACAGACACTAGAAAGAAACAAGGCTTCTCGAAGCCTGTCTATCTACATAGGGCCCTCCATGGCCAGGATCACCACCTGGGTGGCTAGTCACTCGTCGACATCAAGGTCTACGTAGAACCCATCGGAGGGGGCGGTGTTGTCGTCTGAAAACAGTAATTAAGCAAACATGAGTACAAAGGTACTCAACAAGTCTTACATCAGAACCTACTATACATGCTCATTCTCAAGAAGGTGGTGGAGTTATTGCAGCAAGCCAGCTTTGACTCTTGGCTAAGCTATCCTATGAGACACCACTAGTAAAATAGTTTTCGCACACGAGTCCACTAATCACCAACACAATACTCCATCGGGGATCCTCCCCCGTCATCCTACGAGAGCACTACTAGGGAAAAGGCTAGCAGCAGCGCGAGTTTTTAGGCTATTAGCAGCGCGGACAGCCGCGCTACCAATAAGGCGCTACAGCTAACTGTTACTAGTAGCGTGGGCTAAACCCGCGCTACTAAATGATTAGTAGTAGCGCGGGTGCACCCGCGCTACTACTAAGCTAACACCCATGCTACTACTAACCTAACTACTAACCTAACTACTAGTAGCGCTCACTTTTACCCCACGCTACTACTAACAATTTAGGAATTAAAAAAAATAAAAGTTAGATGTGGTATTCATGAATGGTAATACGTCCATTGCAAAGCAAACCAACGTCACAGAACCATCTCAGGATTCCATTTAACATCAGACACACAACCATCATCGAAGTACCTCCCCTAGTGGTCCACCACCAACCTAAACAAATCACTTCTCTAGATGTATCTACCAAGGCTCGGAGTTCAGACGCCAATGTACCCGAATCCTCCTTCCCCCGGACGATGGCGTCGAGGACCTCCACCTCGAAGACCTCCGGTGTCAAAATCACCTGGACGATCATCTGTTCGACGTGGCCACCGTGCTTCAAAGCAAAGCCCGCCTCCAAGTGGTTGAAGAGCACAACGCCCACCGGGCCACACTAGTCAGCGTCGATCACCCCTGCACCCACGTCCGGAAAGTGAAAACTTGTTAGTACGCAAATTGCATCAGTTAAACTAAATAGTATATTACAATTCACAAGACCCATTAAGTTAAGATTCCTTATCATCTAGCAATTTAAAGGGGCTCATGCCGAATATATATGCTTAATTCCTCACTTCTTATTCAAACTAAATATATAGATTTGGCAAATGCATAGAAAAACATAAAGTCCAAAAGAAACACAGAAATGCATATGTGAACTAAATTACTTTGTGTGTTAGCAGATTTCTTGTTAGGTTATTCGCTATATATAGTAGCACATCAGGCAGGGTGATGTGTTTACTTCGCGCCGCAATGTTTGGCACCAAGTTCAGTCTTGGAAGACAAATACAATACATTGCTGAGCGGGACAAGGCAAAGAAAAAAAATTGTAGTTACTAAATCATTAGCAAGCTACAAAGATGTTCAGAATTACTTGCAATCTGGTTTTTGCAAGCCACAAAGTTGTTCAGAATTACTACTTATCTAGTAGTACAAATGTTGAAAACAGATTATGAACTAGTCTAGACTCATACACGTATGTGATGAGCATTGAAGCATTCACTCTCCCAGGCTGTTTAGGATCATCAACCTAGTGGATGTCATCCGGTAATAGAGGAAGTGCATCCTATATAAGGCACCCAACAAAAAGCTAAGTGACGGCTACTGTTTTCTCAGGAAGGGTGTACAAATTTAACAAAAATGTAAGTGCACTAGCACTATAGAGTCCGGTATATCCAGTTGCTAGGGCAAGTACTAAGGTCTAAGACGATATGCTACTAAATGATTGATTTTGCTGTTGCTCATGGACATAGACATGAGCAAGCACATGGCAGGGCCATGAACCTATGCAAAACATCAATTTTTTTCAGCTCCATGGCAACATGTCCAGTGGAAATCAAGATACTACCCACTTGCACAACTGAATCTACCATGCGCATGCGGGAGGCTACAGCTTCCTCAAAAAACAAGTAAAGAAGAGCATCATGGTTTCCGCACCCCATAAGTGATGTCACTATAATAATTTAGAGGCAGATAGTGATTGAGTAGTGTAGAGGAATTTATAAAAAGGATACACCTTCCTTAAGTTACTTTCTCTAAATTATATAGATATGGAAATATAATGTACAGTAGAACATATTGTACTGTCAAAGCAACCAAAACCTTGTAAAAGTTTCTGTTCAAAAGCTAAATCACTTACACCACCGTGAATATATTTCAAGGAAAACCCTTGATTTGGAAGTTTCAAATAAAAGAAAGGTCCCATTCCATTTGGATACTATTGATTACAGCTTACAGAATGATATATTGGTGGCTAAGAGGTCAATCCATTGTTTAAATCCAAGAAAATAAACAGGGACAGAAGTGGGGATAATAATTTGTGTTTTGGATATGACTGATTACAGCTTATGGAATGATATCTTAGTGACTAGTAAGAGACCACTCCATCGCCAACAATCTTAGCCCACTCCATTGCAGCTCCCGGCATCATCTAGACTAATCAGCTGGCATCCACATAAAAATAATCAACTATGCAGTCCAACCAAAAAAAGTGCCTTGCAAAAACATTAGTAGTACAGACTCTCTCTCAAACTAATCAAACCGGCCAAAGCAGTCTTGAATCAAATACTAATGCTTCATGAACAAATTTAGCAACAGGGAACCCCATAGCTCACTGCCAAGATTTTACGTGCCTGGGAACCTAACAAATATGGAAATAAACTGCTTCACCGCTACATCCGAATATACTATGACTCGTTCATGAACCCCAACAACAACATATACCACGCAGGCCCCAATCAACACGTTTCTGTGACTAAGAACGTAAATATGGTCCAGATATGAGATTGCAGAACAATAGATACAAAGAAAATAGAGGTGATTGATTTTCACTGACCTGCGCATCCAGCCGCTGGTGGCTTCAGAGCACACCTCGCCCACCACTGCATCCACAGGCGGCCGCGCATAGCCGGCGGCACAGACCGCGCCATTTGGGACGCTCATGAATCCCGTGACTCCACTGGGAAGAAGGAACTGCTCCTCCCCCCGGTCGCATCACACATCCAGTGAATCGATGGAGCCAGCAAATCAGTCAAAAATCCCTAAAATATGTGCCAGTTTCTACCAATGGCTGTTTCCCGGAGAGGGGAACAAAACGTACCCGTTAATCTTGACGCCATTGGTAGACATCTCGCCGGCGAAGGAACAGCACGGCCGCTGCTGTTCGACGAACTGATGCAGATTTGGGATGGCGGCCACGGGCTCCTCCCCCTCCTCGCGCTCGCGCTTCCGCGCGGGGGACTGGTGCTCCTCCTCGTCCGCGCCCATCACCGGCCGCCGGGAGGAAGGAGGAGAGAGAAGGGGCGGGCGGAGGAGGAAGGAGAAGGGAGGGGAGGAGGAGGAGGTGGGGTGTTGCGTGCAGCCGGTGCTCGCCGGAACCGGCCGGCGTGGGTGGGGGCGGCGGCGAGGAGATCGTGGGGAGAGGAGCCGGGGTGGGGAGGACCGAGGAGATCGTGCGAGAGTTTTTTTAGGGATGTGAGAGAGTTTTTTTAGTGGTGGGTTGGGAGTGGATCGGGCAGGGGTAGATGGTGCAGTAGTGGACACGGTTAGTAATAGCGTGGGGGTCTTACCTGCTGTTGGGGATATTACTACTGGGCGTAAACCGGACCGGACAGGCCGGGTTAACTTCATCAGTAGTTGAGTATGATAAAAGCCCATGAGGGCAGATGAGGGCTGAAGGCCCATAATCGGTTTAAGGCCTATAGCTATAAACCAGCGTTGGTATGTAACTGATGTTATAAGTTAGGAATAGTGGAGACCGAACCGGACGCATCTATGAGCCAGCATCGGGACTCTGTAAACCGACGGGCGTCACCCATGTATATAAGGGGACGACCCGGCGGCGGTTCAAGGACAGACAACAACTCGAGACATAGGCGAAGCTTATTTGCTCCCTAGTCATCGAAACACCCATCAATTCCATCACAACTAGACGTAGGCTTTACCTTCATTGAAGGGGCCGAACTAGTATAAACTCTCTTGCGTCCTTGTGTCCGCTTTAACCCCTTCAAGCTAACCCGTAGCGATGGCTCCACGACTAAGTCCTTTCTCTAGGAAATCTGCCATGACAAAACCACGACAGTTGGCGCCCACCGTGGGGCTATCGCACGATGGTTTCTGGTTCTTGGAGGGCCGCTTTAAAGGACTCGAGGGCTACGCTGTAGGCCGGATGACTAAGTGTCGTCACGGCAAACTCTACATCGACGACGCAGGCTGGGGCCCCGAGGCCGGCTCAATTGAGTATGGGTACCGGGTCCCCTTTGGTAGCATTCACGTTTTCATTGGCAAGATCGGTAAACCGGGCCCTGAGCCGGACATCTGCGCCGACCTCGTCGAGACGGCTCAGCATGCGCGATCCGCCCGGGTTAAACCGGCCATGAAGCGTGCCTTCGTGGGAATTATCCATGGAGGGAGTTATGAGGATGGATCGGAGCTTCACGGGGCGACTGCCGTTCATTCCGGTGACGAATCTTCGACCGGAGAAACCGAATCTCTTTATCAGCTACAAGATGGCTGGATTGAGAGCTGTTCCGATGGCGACAGTATTCCGGACCCCTCTGATCTGCCTAACCGGGTTGGAATATTCATGACCAGAACACAAGCAGTGCTTCACTCTTCGACAGCCGCAGCAACGATCTCCGGTTTAGCAGCGGCAACGGTTGCCGGGGCGGGAGGCCCTGTGCGCCCACCGGCTCAGGTTCTATCAGAACTATTTGATGCGTTGGCTGTGCTTATGGCAGAAGTTAATCCGCCAGATCAGGACGCTCACAACACGGAGATTGCAAAGGTAAAGGAACAAATCACCCAAGCCAAAATGGATCTGGCGGCTAAGGACACCAGGATGGCTGCAGAGCGGGCCGCTTTAGACGCACAGGCCTACAGGCTTATGTTGGATCAGAGCGCGTCGCATGAAGTCATGAGGAGGAAGCACAGGTCCCGCTTACCTCCGGTTTTCGAGGCCAGAGACCTTTTCAACACTCCAGGACCAAGAGCGAGTAATCCGCTGGAGGGGAACCGGGCAGAAGCCCCTGGGACCGGTGCACCGGTTCAGCCCCGTCAGATGGACCCGCCTCGTCAAAACACCGTTATACCTCGGGATGCTTTAACACCTCCGGGTCACTACTCCAACCCAATGGACAATCTTGTTGCCGCTGCTGCACGACTGGAGGCCGTTCCAGTTGAAGGTGACTCGCCGCAGGCAGTAGAGACGCGACGGGTCAAGGAACTTCTGAGGACAGCTTTGGCCCAACAGGAGGCGTACTCGTACAGCCACGACCGGATCCACTCGACCCCCCGTCCAAGCCGGAGCTATAGCAGACATATGGATGAACCAGCAGTGTCGAGTAATGAACGACGTGGAGCACCCCGTGGTAACAACCCGACGGGTGGTGCTGATGACGCTCAGGAAGTGGTGAACCGGGCCCGAGCGCGTAGGGAGGCCGAGTTAGCCGCACAGCATCAGGCTCGGCAGCTCACGCCGGTTCGTCCAACCATTTCGATCGAACCTGGTGTTACTTCTAGTTTTTTGGGGGTGCCTTGCCTCGTCCCCGCTTTACGCAACGTGCGCCCGCCCAAGGATTTCAAAGGCCCACGCAAGGTACCAAATTATACGGTGGATCAACCACCAGAGACATGGGTAGAGAGCTATGAGATGGCCATGGAGATGCTTGATGTGGATGACACGGCGTGTGCGAAATACTTCACCATGATGCTTGAAGGAACGTCCCGTACTTGGTTAAAAAGCTTGCCCGCTAATTCTATCAGTTCATGGGCCCAATTACGAGCCCGGTTTATCAACAATTTCAAGGATACCTGTAAACAACCTATGTCGATAGTGGACTTAGCTGCATGCGTCTAGGAGGAAGGAGAGTCAACGACTCATTGGGTACGCCGGGTTTCACAAGTGTTGCACTCCTCAGACCGCATCAACGCTGACACCGCAGTATTAACCCTAGAAGGCAACTGCCGGTTTGGGCCCCTGAAGTTGAAATTGGGAAGGATGAAGCGTCATTGCACCGACATGGGGACCCTCATGGCCGCTTTGGTAAAATATGCTAATTCTGATAGTACCAAGGATCCCGAATCTGATGATGACAAGACAGGGAAGGGGAAGAAGAACAGCAGCTCCAAAGGTCAGCAGCATCACTGGGTAGGCAATGGCGGAGGAGGCAAGCATAAAGCGGATTGCAACATGGATTTTGTGGCTAATACCAACGTACAAGACAATGGCCAGCGGCGCAAGGGTAGGCCGAAAAATCATAGTGGAGCGCCCAACCCCAACCCAAACCGCCTGAACTATCTGCTAAGCCAGCCCTGTCCAAGACATGGGACGAAGGAGGAGCCAGCAAACCACCTTTGGAAGGATTGCTTTATTATGCAGGAGTTCAAGAATTCTAATAATTTCCAGTATGATCACGGATCTGGCGGTGGCTCAGGGTCCGGGCCGGGTTACGGTGGAGGAAGTTCCGGTTCAAGATTTAATGGTAATCCGGGCGGACATAATGGTCAAAATAGTCAGAACAACCAGGGTGGTTACAACCAACAGCAGCAACAGTCAGGTTACCAAAGCAACCCAAAGCAGTTGAGTAATGGGCAGTACCATGTCTTTACCACTAGCCTGGACAAGAGAGACCGGAAGGTTCAGAGGCGGGCAGTCAACTCTGTTGAACCGGCCACACCCCGTTATCTACGTTGGTCTGAACAGCCAATCATATGGAGCAGAGAGGATCACCCACTCCAGGTTGATAATCCGGGTCAGTTGGCTCTGGTGGTGGCGCCTCAGGTGGGAGGTTATAAGTTCACCAAGGTGCTCATGGATGGAGGGAGCAGCATTAACATCCTATACTATGAGACCTTCTGTCGTATGGGACTAACAGATAAGAATCTCAAACCGTCCAATACAGTATTCCACGGTGTAGTGCCTGGCAGATCAGCATATCCCGTTGGTAAGATAGCTCTTGAAGTGGCCTTTGGGGATGATCATGATTCCAGGTCGGAGACATTAACGTTTGAAGTGGTGAAAATCCAAAGTCCATATCATGCCCTGTTTGGGCGTCTGGCATACGCCAAGTTTATGGCTCGGCCCTGTTATGTGTATTTGCAGCTCAAGATGCCAGGTCACAAGGGGACAATAATGGTTCACGGAAGCCGCAAAATCGCTTTGGAATGCGAGGAAGGAGATGCGGCTTATGCAGAGTCGGTTTGTGCCACCGAGGAGTTGAAGTACTATAAAGACAATGTTGATCCGGCGGACATGACTCCGTTGAAGAAGCCAACTACGGAGCATGATCCGGCCCTGAAGTTCAAATCGGCAGCAGAAACTAAGCTTGTTGACTTCGTACCTGGCGATTCGTCCAAGCAGTTCAGCATTAGTGCCAACTTGGATCTGAAATAGGAAGGCGCGCTCATCGAGTTCATCCGTGAGAATCGGGACATTTTTGCATGGAAGCCCTCTAACATGCCAGGTGTACCGAGGCAACTCGCTGAGCACACACTTAATGTGGATCCTAAATACAAACCGGTGAAACAGTTCCCCCGCCGGTTTAATGAAGAAAGACGCAAGGCGATTGGAGAAGAGGTAGCCAGGCTCTTAGCAGCTGGTTTTATTGTTGAAGTTTTTCACCCTGAGTGGCTTGCCAATCCGTTGCTAGTCCTTAAGAAAAACGGCACCTGGCGTATGTGTGTGGATTACACAGATCTTAATAAGGCTTGTCCAACAGATCCTTTTGCCCTCCCCCGTATTGATCAAATCATTGATGCTACGGCGGGTTGTGAGCGTTTAAGTTTTTTGGATGCATATTCTGGCTATCATCAGATCAAAATGGCAGTTAAGGACCAGGAGAAGACGGCATTCATAACCCCCTTTGGAGCCTTCTGCTATGTGTCTATGCCCTTTGGGCTCAAAAGTGCCCAGGCAACTTATCAACGGTGTGTACAAAATTTTCTTCACAAGCAGATTGGCCGTAATGTACATGCTTACGTGGATGATATCGTGGTTAAATCCAAGGAAAAGGAGACTCTGGTTGATGATTTGAAGGAAACCTTTGATAACCTAAGGACGTACAAGATGATGCTTAATCCGAACAAGTGTGTCTTTGGTGTACCGGCGGGCAAGTTATTGGGTTTTCTGGTGTCCAACAGGGGAATTGATGCTAATCCGAAGAAGATCACAGCCATCACCTCCCTGGCTAAACCAAAGTGTATCAATGATGTTCAACGCCTGGCAGGTTTATCAGCCGCCTTGGTGAGAAGGCGATCCCTTTGTATCAGATGTTGAAGAAGACGGATCAGTTCGTCTGGAGTTCTGCTGCTGATGAAGCATTTGAGGACTTAAAGCGGCAATTGGCCAATCCGCCTGTGCTCGCCGCTCCCATTGACAAGGAGCCGTTACTGCTATATGTTGCTGCTAATGCTCGTGCGGTCAGCGTGGCTATTGTGGTGGAACGAAAGGAGGCAGGTAAGGAGCATCCGGTTCAACGTCCGGTCTATTATATCAGTGAGGTACTCATTGAGTCCAAGCAAAGGTATCCACATTGGCAGAAGCTGGTGTACGGAGTTTTTATGGCAAGCCGGAAGCTTAAGCAATACTTCCAAGGGCACCCAATTACGGTGGTCAGTTCTGCTCCTTTGGGAGATATCATTCAGAACCGGGAAGCAACTGGCCGGATTGCAAAGTGGGCTATAGAGCTGGGGCCGTATGGTTTGAAATATGTGCCTCGGACAGCGATTAAGTCTCAAGCACTTGTTGATTTCATCAATGATTGGACGGAAATGCAAGCACCCGAAGAAAAGCTGGATCATACGTATTGGACCATCCATTTTGATGGATCCAGGCAGTTGGAAGGCTCGGGGGCTGGAGTCGTATTAACTTCCCCACGAGGTGATAAGTTTTGTTATGTTCTCCGTTTAATGTTCCCTTGTACTAACAATGCAGCTGAGTATGAAGCCTTGCTCCATGGTCTTCGGATGGCTAAGGAGATGAATCTAAGTCGAGTTAAGTGCTTCGGTGATTCGGACCTTGTGGCTCAGCAAGTGTCTGGCACTTGGGACTCCAAGGACCCACTCATGGCAGCATATCGTCATGAGGTGGATATTGTTGTAGGTTATTTCAGAGGCTATCAGGTGGACCACGTGGACCGGCGGAAAAATGAAGCGGCGGATGCTTTAAGCCGGCTGGGCTCTCAGCGCAAACCGGTCCCACCCAATGTTTTTCTGGATGTGCTGCACAACCCGTCGGTGAAGATCCCTGGTGAAGAGGATTTGGCCATTCCTGATCCGGAGGCTCAATTGGTGGCAGTTCTTCATGTTATTCCGGATTGGACGCTTCCTTACCTGGTGTACAAGAACCGGGGCGAGTTGCCAGAAGATGAGATTCTGGCCCGGCAGATAATCCGGCGATCCAAGTCCATGGCTGTCATCAACGGTGAGTTGCATCATTGCAGTGTATCAGGAGCTTTTCAACGTTGCGTGTCTCCTGAAGAAGGCCGTGAAATTTTGCGTGAGATCCACGAAGGAGATTGTGGTCACCACGCCGGTTCAAAGTCTCTGGTGGCTAAAGCGTTTTGCCATGGTTTCTATTGGTTAACTGCTCATGCTGATGCGAAGGATCTGGTCAGACGATGTGATGGTTGCCAAAGGTTTTCAAGACGTGCTCATGTACCGGCTCAAGAATTGAGTATGATTCCAATTACTCGGCTGTTTGCGACTTGGGGGCTGGATATGGTTGGGCCTTTCAAAAGGTCCAAAGATAAGAAGACCCACCTCCTGGTGGCGGTGGACAAGTTTACAAAGTGGGTGGAGGCAGAACCTGTTAGCAAGTGTATGCGGCCACGGTGGTTCAGTTCATCAAAAAGGTGATTTTCCGGTTTGGCTTTCCGCACAGTATTATCACAGATAATGGTACCAATTTATCCAAAGGTGCTATGAAGGAGTTCTGTGAACGGGAGCACATCCGGCTCGATGTTTCATCAGTGGCACATCCACAGTCCAATGGTCAAGCAGAAAGAGCTAATCAAGAGATCTTGAGAGGCATCAAGCCCCGGCTCATGGTTCCTTTGCAGAGAACGCCGGGTTGTTGGGTAGAAGAATTACCATCTGTGTTATGGAGCATCAATACAACACCCAACAGATCAACAGGATACACACCGTTCTTCATGGTTTATGGAGCGGAGGCAGTTCTCCCCAGCGATATCCGTCATGACTCACCTCGTGTCACGGCTTATGTTGAAGCGGACAACGAGACAGCACGACAAGATGCTTTGGACCGGTTGGATGAAGAGGTGACATCGCAGCCGCCCGGTTGGCGATTTACCAGCAGGATCTTCGTCGTTATCACAGTCGCCGAGTCAGAACCAGAGCCTTCCAGGAAGGAGATTTGGTGCTTCGACTCATCCAAGATCAGACTGATATGCATAAGCTATCCCCACCTTGGGAGGGGCCTTTCGTGGTCAGCAAGAATCTGCAGAACGGGTCGTACTATCTGATCGATATTTGAGAGCATAAGGACTCACGTACATCAGAGGAGGAGACTAACAGGTCGTGGAATATAGCTCATCTTCGGCCTTACTATACCTGAGCCATTGGCTATACTATGTACATACAATGTATATATTATGATTAAGTAAAATAAACCGGAACCTCAGCTAAAGCGGGGTATCTGTTCTTTTACATCATGTGAGGTTACACGGAGTTGCTCTAAAGCGGCCTCCGGTTTACCCCTTGAGTTCGCTTTGCTAAAAGCATCGTGTTATATCACTTGGAGGATTGGTCGTGTCCGAACCAATACCATGCCTCTTGATAGGCGAAAGCCACCAGATCACTTGGGGACTTGGTCATGTCTGAACCAGTCATGCCTCTTGATCGGCCTAAGGCCACAGAATCACTTGGGGGCTTGGTCGAACCCGAACCATGACCACGCCATTTGGTCGGCATAAAATTCCACAAGAATCACTTGGGGACCTGGCTAACTAGAACCATAGTTACACCTAACGGGAGCTTGGTCGTGTTTGGCCATGGTTACGCCATTTGATCAGCTTAAATAAATCCTTTTTGCCAAACGTTTTTTTTCGTTGCTTTTGCTTCATACTTTTCTTTGAAGGGTTTTTTTTGCTTTTTATTGTGTTCTTTAAACTGACAAAGTTTTTTAACCAATCAATTGACGGAACACAGTTCATGTCAATCCGGAGACTATTTGTCCGGTTTGATCCTTGTTGTTAACATCCTCTTATGGAGTAACACGGTGTTCATTATAACCCGACACGGTTTACATGGTAACCAGTGTCATATACATATACAAGAGTTGTTATTTCCTCCAATAGTGTGGGTTTGCAAAAGCTCCGCTTCAAGGTTGGCCAAGCCAACTTCACACTCAATGGTGGCAGGTATTATGTATCTCAAATTTTTTGATCATATACTTAAAATTTTGTTTTGGATGTTTTGACTTTATATATACAAACATCATATTCCGCCTGATGGTACAACCGCGGTGGCACTTAACGAATTTCTTATTTCAGAAAGTATTTTGGAAAGTTCATTACCACAGGAAGAACAAGTTATGCGCGAAGGCATATCAACATCAAAGGTATCAGCTAGCCTATTACAAGGCAACATGGTTCCCATAATAACATAATTGTTTTGCACAAAGGAGAGACAGTTTTAAAACCGGCTTCCGGTTTAAGCTTGGCCACCAGCCTGGCCTGATGGTTGTGGGTCATCCTGCGCCGCTTCAGCTTCCGTTTCTCTACCCAGTGGCTGAAAATCCATAGTTGTCCAGTCGATTCCCATCAATGCTTGAAAAACAGCTTCGTCATGGATTAGTGAAGACGGGTCAATATCGGGAGCGTAAGTATGCTTACGGATTGGAGGGATCAAGTTTTCCGATTCATGGATTGGTGCAGCTATTCGCTTGTTCTGGCTGTCATATTGGGCTTGATAATGAGACAAATCTGCTTCCTCAGCCAGTTGACAAGCTAACGGACGTACCTCCCGGTTTATGGCTCGCAGATCCGCTTCACCAAATTCTGACCCGTCTTCCTTCAAACTGGGATAACCTTGAGCTGCTTCAATAGGATCAAAATCTGGCACCCAGGCTTTTGCCTGGATTAAAGCATTGATTGCACCGGTTCGAGCAGCAGATTTCTTCAGCTCTTCAACCCGGGCAGGAAGCACTGACAGTTTCATCAAAGTATCTTGAATAAGTGGGCACCGGTTTGTTATGAGACACGGTACAGATGATCCGCTGGGCACCAGTATACAATTGTTCAACCAAGGTATAGGCGGCTTTCAATTTCTTCCGCACATCTGACCCCAAGTGACCAATGCGTGTCCCTGAAATACCATAAAAGGTTAATAAACCGGCAACTCTGTAAGAAGGCAGAACCAATTCAGAAGGCAAGCTGGCTTACCAAAGATAGCAGTGGTCATGTCATGAATGTGCCGCTTTATGCTGGCCAGTTCATCTGTCACTGGTTTTAGTGCAGCCTCGGCATCCTCTGCTCGTTTGATCAAAGCGGATTTTTTAGTGGCCCAATCCGCCCGTTTCTTCTTGAAGTTCTCCTTAAGTTGTTCCATGGCACTTAAGGCACTGGCCAATTCCTCTTTTGCCTTGGAGGTTTCAGCCTGTTGAGTTTTCAGATTTTCTTGCAGATCGATGACTTGGCTTTCTTTCGCCTTCAGCTCCGCCTGCAGGCATACAGATATATGTTTCAACAAATCGGTAGAAGGATTCAAGTACCAACCACATAACAAGTTATGCGCTTAGCACTTGGGGGCTAATGCATATTCGATCTTCATCTTTCAATTGTTTACAAAGTCCCAAGCTCAATACAAGTATTCAACTTGGCACTTGGGGGCTAATGGCTATTTGATCATATGTATTCTGATGCGGCAGTTTCAATTACTTAAAGTACCGGTTTAACTACGCTAAGTTGAACCGGCCCATGGGGACTACATCAGCAAATTTCAAAGAATCAAGATTCATATTATTAAGTCCCGGTTTGAAAGAATATTTCAAATCGGCCCTTAGGGGCTAGGAGAGTCTGCAAGAATGAAAGCATACAAGCAGGAAGGAGCATATGGAAGTTACCTCATATTTATCCTTCATCATGTTAACCAGACCGGCTTCATAGTCACGGCTGGTATACAGCCGATTCAGATAGCTGGAATGGTTATCTTGGGCGTTCAGAGCAGCGTAAGCCGTCAGATCAGCATTCCACTTGCCTTTGCCAAAAGCAGCTAATTCTTCCTTGGAAGAATGTTTGGATAAAGCGACAGGATTGCTTGGCTCAGTATGGCCAGTGCCAGTAATGACAAATTCATCATCATTGGTACCGCCGGTTTGCACTGGAGCTGTTGGCTTGTCAGTAGGTTTTGCGGGACCGGTGGAGCTTTCAACCCGAAGGGAACCTGTGGGCTGATGGATAGGACCTGAGGTATCAGTAGGTCTTTCCTCAGCAGTAAGATCATCATCTGGCTGCGGTGGATCATGGGGAATATCCTCAGGAATAGCCACTTCAAGATTGGGTGTGGTGCCTGGTTCAAGAATGACATCTTCTTCGGCCGCTTTATCCAGGCGGGCCTTCTTGCTCAGCCTAGGTTTGGCCCTGAGAAGAATAACAAAATTAAATACAACATATGTTCTAAGGCAATATACTGCAAACATCACAATAAATATAGCTTACCCAAGCACCGTTTTGAGCGGTGGGAGCTGAGTAGCCGACGACTCGCCAGAAGATGAGTGGGAAATAACCTGATAATCGGAGTCAGACGGATTAAGAGGTTGACGAAAGCAGCCCGCTTTAGGACAAGCACTAACAAGCGAATTAGAGACCTCGGAATGACGTTTCCGAACCGGACTGTTCGGTAAACCGGCGGAGGTAACTACCTGGCCGCTGTGCCGGGTGGTGCGGCGAGCTTCGTGTTGTTGAGTCTTCATAAGAAGTTTAGGATCCAAATAAGCAAGAGGATGAGAAAATTTAATTTTCCGGTTTGCCTGACGGATTTTTTGTGAAGGCAAAGTTTCTGAATCGGAAGAGAGAATGATTACCTCTGCAACATCCGCATGGCTGGCTTCGGCATCATCCTGACAAATATCATCATCAATAAGATGCATGAAAAATAAACCAAGTGAGTCAAGCTCTACCTCAAAGTACGGATTATCCACCTCGTCATCAGGGGCCGGATTAGAAGATGCAGTGGTTCTTTTCCGGTGGGCAGTCTTCTTCACAGTTTTAGTTTTTTGCCGGGTTGCTCTTTCCAGTTTATCTGTTTTCTCTGGTTTCTCCTACGGCAGCTTTTTGCTCCAAAACGGATCATCGCCCTGATTATGCAGACACTGATATTAAAAACAATGACCAGACATATCAATAACAGATTCAGCAAAGAGAAAAATCAAAGTCTTACAGCTGGCGGTTTGTTGGTGGCACAGAAGGGAAGTAGGCTGGTTCTAGCGCAGATGCGCTCCGGCTCATTCAGTATCTTACGCACAGCTTCTGTGATTTCTTCACCGGAGAGCTGGAGTCTTGAATGTCGTAGTGGGTCATCCACACTATCAGTATATTCGCACATCAAACTGGAGCGCTGACTAAGGGGCAGTATGCTCCATGATATCTAACAGCGAGCAAGGTCAACCCCTGTTAAACCGTTGGCCATAAAGGCTCTGAGCTTTGATAGCTGAGGAGCATATTTGCTTCTCTCCTGGGCACTCAATCGTTGAGGAAAAGGATGGGTATTGCTGAGCCGCTCCAGACGAAAGCCAGGCAAGGGATTCTCACCAGCAGGGGAGGTGTCTTTGCAGTAGAACCATGTCTGATTCCATTCCTTGGGGTGACTGTGCAGCTTGGCATGAGGGTATGTGACCTCTTTCCTTTTTTGAATTGCCATGCCACCCAACTCCGTATTAGAGCCATCAGTAAACTCAGTACGGCGGTTTAGATGGAAAAGATCTCTGAATAATTCCACTGTGGGCTCCTCTTGAAAGAACACCTCACAGAGCACTTGGAAGTGGCACATATTTGTAACAGAGTTGGGGCCAGTGTCTTGCGGATGGAGTTGGAAATCAGCTAGAACATCCCGGTAGAATTTAGAACCGGGCGGTTTAAAACCCCGGGCTAAGTGGTCTACGAAAACAACAACCTCTCCTTCTCAAGGTGTGGGGGGGGGGCATTCTTTGCTAGGAGCCCTCCAATGGACGGTGTCTTTGCTGCCCAAGGCGCCAATCAGGACTAAATCGTCCAGTTGATCCTCTGTGACGCGAGAAGGGACCCAATTGCACTCATACACTTGCTTGGCCATGATGAAATCTACAAAGTACATTGATATGTGCAATGTTAAACCGGAAGCCGATCTATCTAAACCGGAGTTTATGAAGCAACAGCATCACGGCGGTTCAACAAGGGGACTAATGATATATGATAGATTGCTTTTTCAAAGGTGAACCACCTATGTGGTAAAGAGGATACAGATCTAAGGCAAGAATGACTAAGGAAGGTAAAAACAGATTTCATAAGGTCGCAGTGAAATTTTGGATCTACTGTAAGACAGGAAAATAAAAGGATTTAGACCTAAAAGGTTGATCTCAGAGCAATTCACAAGGGACCAGAACAATGTTTTATGCACATAAAGGTTTGCTTTGGTAACAGAAGATAAGCCATTACGGGGAATACATCAGGTTTGAAGTTTTATTCATGGGCTAAAGAAGAAACAAAGGAAGAACAGCGCCAGAGTCTCAATGAACTTCGACGAACGAGGAAACCCTAGAACAGATCTGCGGGGGAAAGGAAAGAAGATTTACCAGAGCTAAGGAAGAAGCGGAAGGTCGCCGCGATGCTCTGGTGTGCTCAGGTTGATGCAGCGGCCAAGGTTGATGCAGAGGTCGACGGTGGCTGCGGAGCTCCGAAGCTGGGCAACGCGAGGAAGATGAAGCAGAAGGGGTCGGAGGGAAAGGGAAAGGAAATGACCCTTCGGTCCTATTTATAAAGAAAGGGATATGTCAGGCGCGAGAATCAAGGAGCCGCGAGTTTGGAAATGAAGCTGCGGCCTTAATTGTCGCAGGCTTGTTAACAAGATAAGGTTCTTTATAACCAGTGACGTCACACCGGTCTACCGCGAGCATAGAAGATGACATCACGGCGGTTCAACAAAATACAAGAAGATGTTGAAGATGAAGATTTTTGCTAAGGATTGACATGAACCTGTTCAAATCAATTTGGGGCCTAATGTTGGGGATATTACTACTGGGTGTAAACCGGCCCAGACAGGCCGGGTTAACTTCATCAGTAGTTGAGTATGATAAAAGCCCATGAGGGCAGATGAGGGATGAAGGCCCATAATCGGTTTAAAGCCTATAGCTATAAACTGGCGTCGGTATGTAACTGGTGTTATAAGTTAGGAATAGTGGAGACCGAACCGGACGCATCTATGAGCCGGCATCGGGACTCTGTAAACCGACGGGCGTCACCCATGTATATAAGGGGACGACCCGGCGGCGGTTCAAGGACAGACAACAACTCGAGACATAGGCGAAGCTTATTTGCTCCCTAGTCATCGAAACACCCATCAATTCCATCACAACTAGACGTAGGCTTTACCTTCATTGAAGGGGCTGAACTAGTATAAACTCTCTTGCGTCCTTGTGTCTGCTTTAACCCCTTTAAGCTAACCCGTAGCGATGGCTCCACGACTAAGTCCTTTCTCTAGGACATCTGCCGTGACAAAACCACGACACCTGCGCTATAGCTACCTACTTAGTAGTAGCGCGGGTTTTATACCCCTCGCTACTACTATGGCCTGTTTCAGGGGTATGATGAAGATCATTTAGTAGTAGCGCGGGTTTATACCCCTCGCTGCTACTATCAACTTAGTAGTAGCGCGGTTTTTATACCCCACGCTGCTACTAATTAGCAGTAGCGCCCGTTTTTAGACCGCGCTACTGATAAATTTCTGTGTATAAGGTTTTCCCTAGTAGTGGAGGGCCATCCTCGGTACTCACACTTATCTTGAGTCTTTTAGTAGTATCCATTAACTTGTCTATGAACTGTATAGGCAACCAAGTAGTCCTTTATCGCGGACGCGGCTATTCGAATAGATGACGTTAACCCTGCAGGGGTGTACTTCTTCATACATGCTCTCACCACTTACCGCCGTTTACACGACATGTACTCGGCAACCTTCAAGCGGAAGCCCAACGAGGGTGTCGGCCACGGCCTACCTAAACACTCAAGTCTCTAGTCCAGGTTTATTGCCTATCCAGGTTCCATCCGCAGGGAGTCCGGCTGAGGTTTCCACATACGGCCCTGAACGATGTGAACAGGGTTCCCGAGACACCAAACGGGTGACTCGGTACACCATGCCACGGTGTATCTACCGCAACATAGCCCACCCCTAGGGTCAGCGCTACGCACGGCCGCCAACACATAACCTACAAACACCAGAAACTATTTGCAACTCCTAGACAGAGTACTAGGGTGATTAAGAAGCCGAGAGGGTCCATTGGTTTCGGGCCCAATGTATGGTAGTAACTGAATCTTAAATCACACATACAGATCTCAGTTCTTAGGGACGGCCTCAATGAAACAACCCACCATGTACTCCTACATGGCCTCTCATAGATACCTTTACCAAAACATGTTCAACACATCCCTCACATTACCGACATAATCATTTCACTCTAGCCCATCACCCAGATGAACCAGACCTGACATAACTCTAAGCATAGCAGGCATAGCAAGGTAGGAATCACATACATGGATCAATCAACTCCTACACATGCTAGTGGGTTTCATCTAGTTACTGTGGCAATGACAGGTCATGCACAGGATAAGGGTTCAACTACCGTAGCACACAGCAGTTTGAATCGCGTTGTCTTAATGCAGTAAACAAGAGCAGAAGCGAGAACATGGGTTTGTATCGGAATGATCAATGGGTTGCTTGCCTGATGTAGTGGTAGTAGGGTACTGCCCTTCAGACAGGTACTCGGGGTTATCCTCGGAGGCAGAACCTACCACGAAAGACACACCGAACATAATCAACACATGACAATATGCAACAATGTGATGCATGCTATGACATGGAAAAATGAATGTGTCTTGGCCTAATGCAAGCTAAAACAGAAAGGAATGAACCCATTTGAATCAAAGATTCAAATGTTAGTTCATTTAACATAGCCTTATTAGTGCATTATCTTATTTTGCTTAAAAAACAAGGTTATCTTGTTTTGTCATGCATGAAACCATTACAGATGGATAGATTGAATTTTTCTGATCATTTTTCATATATAAATTGTTTGATTTGGAGCTATGGTTGATTTTCTATGATTTTCAGAAGTTTTGGCTATTTTCTAGAAATTCCTATATAAAAATAAATCCAGGAAATGAATAATTGCGTCAGCACTACGTCAGCGTGACATCAGCAGTCAACTGGGACGGTCCAGGTCAAACCTGACCAGTGGGTCCCATATGTCATTGACTCAGCTAATTAATATGGTTAATTAACCTTAAATTAAGCCTAACTAAAATGTCAGTGGGGCCGGGGCCCACATGTCAGCGGCTAACCTAACTAAATTAGTGTTAGTTTAACTCCTAATCTAGGTTTGACCAGGGGGCGGGGCCCGCATGGTCAAATGGGTCAAACCCACCGGCGACATGACGCCGGCAAGGCCCGAGACGGCGGCGCGGCTCGGAAACGCAGCACAGGTGATGAAACGAGCGGCGGTTTGGCTTGGCGTGAAGCTGGCGCTCGTCCGCATCCAACGGAGCAAGCGAGAAAGGCTGCGGTGGAGTGAGCTCGCCGGAGTCGAGCTCGTGGCGGCGGCCGGGGCTCGGGCAACGACGGGTTCGGCGCTACGGTACAAGGCAGGAGGAGCTGGTGGGCGCTACGGGCTCCTGGAGCCGTGCTGAGCGCAGAGGTGTGCTTGGCTTCGAGCCACCGTGGCTCTAGCCACGTTGGCGACGAGGCACGGCGGCGGTGAGCTTCGGCTGCGGTGGTTAGTAAGGCTAGAGGAGGAAATAAACGGCGGGGAGCGAGGGGTTCGGTAGAGGAGCTCACGGCGGTTGCAGAACGCGTCTCAGCGGGCTCGGGGGAGGTCAGACGATGTCGGGGCGTTGCCGGCGATCTTGGTTGCTCGAGGTAGAAGACGACCGCGGTGATGACGTTTGGGGGCGTCCGGGGCGGCGTGGCTCGGCGGAGAGGACGAGGGCGACGAGGCGGGGCTTTTGGACGGGTCAGTGAGGCGAGGGGAGCACGGTGGTCACGGTGGCGACGAACGGCGACGACGGCTTTGCCCTGCTTCAGGAGAGAGAGCGAGAGAGGCGAGGCAGGGGGAGAGTGGAGCGGTAGAGGGGTCCAGGGGGTCTGCGTGGCACTCGTAGACGACGTCCTAGGCGTCGACAGAAGCAGGAGGTGGCCGGCGTGTGGCTACGGGCGCCGGCCACGCGCCTCTCGTCCTCCTGGCGAGAGGAGGTGGATGACTGGCGCGAGCCAGTGGGCTGGGCCGAGCTGAGCCAGGCCAGGGCGGCAGATAAGTCTCTGTTCTTCTCTCTTTTCTGTTTTTCATTTATTCTATTATTTCTGTAACTTCAAGGCTTTATTAAAAATGCCAGGGCATTTCCAAAAATCATAAAATTAATCATGGCTACTCTTAGAATATATCCAACAGCAAACATTTTAGTTTATGATTATTTGAGCATTTAAAATATTTTATAGCATTTAAATGCCCAAATGCAAATACTATAAGAATTAATCCAATGACCCTAAGATGTCCTAGAAAAATGTGCACCATTTTTGTCAAAGGTTTTAACCCAAAACAGAAAGGGTGGGCTTTTTAGAAGGGCATTTCAGGTTCATTGAAAAGTTTTTTTAGTAAACCCTAGTTGTTCCAGGGGGGATGGGGGTTCTGTCATCCCCATTTCAGCTTTCTGGGAATTTAAACATGATGCAAAAGTTCAACCAATCCTAATGCATGACTAACACAGGGATGTGACAAAACGCCATGTAATTGCTTTACTTTAACACTATGCGTTAGCGATAGTTGTATAAGCAATAGTTGGCGAGACGACCATGAAGCTACGATGGAGATCAAGGTGTCAAGCTAGTGACGATGGAGATCATGACGGTGCTTTGGAGATGGATATGAAAGGCATAAGATGATGATGGCCATATCATGTCACATATTTTGATTGCATGTGATGTTTATCTTTTATGCATCTTATTTTGCTTAGTACAACGGTAGCATTATAAGATGATCCCTTACTAAGATTTCGAGGTATAAGTGTTCTCCCCGGGTATGCACCGTTGCGAAAGTTCTTCATTTCGAGACACCACATGATGATCGGGTGTGATAGACTCTACGTTCACATACAATGGGTGCAAGACAATTTTGCATATGCGGAATACCCGGGTTAAACTTGACGATCCTAGCATGTACAAACATGGCCTCGGAACACTGGAGACCGAAAGGTCGAACGTGAATCATATAGTAGATATGATCAACATAGAGATGTTCACCATTGATGACTACTCCATCTCACGTTATGATCGGACATGGTTTAGTTGATTTGGATCACGTAATCATTTAGATGACTCGAGGGATGTCTATCTAAATGGGAGTTCTTAAGTAATATGATTAATTGAACTTAATTTATCATGAACATAGTCCTGATAGTATTTGCAATTATGTTGTAGATCAATAGCTCGCGTTGTAGCCCCCCTATGTTTTTTGATATGTTCCTAGAGAAAACTAAGTTGAAAGATGATAGTAGCAATGATCCCGACCGGGTCCGTGACTGAGGATTATCCTCATTGCTGCACAAAAGAATTATGTCCTTGATGCACCATTAGGTGACAGACCTATTGCAGGAGCAGATGCAGACATTATGAACGTTTGACAAGCTCAATATGATGACTACTTGATAGTTTAGTGCGCCATGCTTTACGGCTTAGAATCGGGGCTGCAAAACGTTTTTGAATGCCACGGAGCATATGCGATGTTCCAAGAGCTAAATTTTGTATTTCAGACTCATGCCCGTGTCGAGAGGTATGAGACCTCTGACAAATACTTTGCCTACAAGATGGAGGAGAATAGCTCATCTAGTGAGCATGTGCTCGGAATGACTGGGTACTACAATCGCTTGAATCAAGTGGGAGTTAATCTTCCAGATAAGATAGTGATTGACAGAGTTCTCTAGTCACTATCACCAAGTTACTAGAACTTAATGATGAACTATAATATGCAAAGGGGTGAAGAAAATTATTCCCAAGGTCTTCGCAATGCTGAAATCAACGAAGGTAGAAATCAAGAAAGAGCATCAAGTGTTGATGGTTGACAAGACCACTAGTTTCAAGAAAAAGGGCAAGGGAAAGAAAGGGAACTTCAAGAAGAATGGCAAGCAAGTTGCCACTCCCGTGAAGAAGCCCAAAGCTGTACCCAAGCCTGAAACTGAGTGCTTCTACTGCAAAGGGAATGGTCACTAGAAACAGAACTGCCCCAAATACTAGGTGGATAAGAAGGATGGCAAAGTGAACAAAGGTATATTTGATATGCATGTTATTGATGTGTGGTTTACTAGTGTTCATAGTACCCCATGGGTATTTGATACTGGTTCATTAGCTAAGATTAGTAACTCAAAACTGGATTTGCAAAATGAACAGAGACTAGTTAAGGGCGAGGTGACAATGTGTGTTGGAAGTGATTCCAAGGTTGATAAGATCACCATCACATACTCCCTCTACCTTCGAGATTAGTGTTGAACCTAAACAAATGTTATTTGGTGTTTGCATTGAGCATGAATATGATTGGATCATGTTTATTGTAATACAGTTATTCATTTAAGTCAGAGAATAATTGTTGTTCTGTTTACATGAATAAAACCTTCTATGGTCATACACCCAATGTAAATGGCTTATTGAATCTCATTCGTAGTAATACACATATTCATAATATTGATGCCAAAAGATGCAAAGTTGATAATGATAGTGCAACATACTTGTGGCACTACTGTTTAGGTCATATTGGTGTAAAGCGCATGAAGAAACTCCATGCATATGGGCTTTTGGAATCACTTGATTATGAATAATTTGATACTTGTGAACCATGCCTCATGGGCAAGATGACTAAAACTCCGTTCTCCGGAACAATGAAGCGAGCTATTGACTTATTGGAAATAATACATATCGATGTATGCGTGATACGTCTCCAATGTATCTATAATTTTTTATTGTTCCATGCTATTATATTATCTGTTTTGGATGTTTAATGGGCTTTATTATGCACTTTTATATTATTTTTGGGACTAACCTATTTACCGAAGGCCCAGTGCAAATTGCTATTTTTTTTGCCTATTTCAGTGTTTCGCAGAAAAGGAATATCAAATGGAATCCAAACGTAATGAAACCTTCGCAAGGATCATTTTTGGAACAAACGCAATCTAGGAGACTTGGAGTGGACATCAAGGAAGCAGCGAGGAAGCCACGAGGCAAGAGGGCACGCCCCCACCCTCATGGGCCCCTCGAGACTCCACCGACCTACTTCTTTCGCCTTTATATACTCATATACCCTGAAAACATCCAGGAGCACCACAAAACCCTATTTCCACTGCCGCAACCTTCTGTACCCGTGAGATCCCATCTTGGGGCCTTTTACGGCTCTCCACCGGAGGGGGAATCGATCACGGAGGGCTTCTACATCAACACCATAGCCTCTCCGATGATGTGTGAGTAGTTTGCCACAGACCTTCGGGCACATAGTTATTAGCTAGATGGCTTCTTCTCTCTCTTTGGATCTCAATACAAAGTTCTCCTCGATTCTCTTGGAGATCTATTCAATGTAATTCTTTTTGCGGTGTGTTTGTCGAGATCTGATGAATTGTGGGTTTATGATCAAGATTATCTATGAACAATATTTGATTCTTCTCCAAATTCTTACATGCATGATTTGATATCTTTGCAAGTCTCTTCGAATTATCGGTTTAGTTTGGCCTACTAGATTGATCTTTCTTGTAATGGGGGAAGTGCTTAGCTTTGGGTTCAATCTTGCGGTGCTCGATCCTAGTGACAGAAAGGGAAACGACACGTATTGTATTGTTGCCATCGAGGATAAAAAGATGGGGTTTATATCATATTGCTTGAGTTTATCCCTCTACATCATGTCATCTTGCCTAATGCGTTACTCTGTTCTTATGAACTTAATACTCTAGATGCATGCTGGATAGCGGTCGATGTGTGGAGTAATAGTGTAGATGCAGAATCGTTTCGGTCTACTTGTCACGGACGTGATGCCTATATACATGATCATGCCTAGATATTCTCATAACTATGCGCTTTTCTATCAATTGATTGACAGTAATTTGTTCACCCACCGTAGATTATGCTATCTTGAGAGAAGCCACTAGTGAAACCTATGGCCCCCGAGTCTATTTTCCATTATATTATTTTCCCGTCAACTTGCCAATTTTTGTCGCCGTTTATTTTGCAATATTTACTTTTCAATCTATACAACAAAAATACCAAAAATATTTATCTTATTATCTTTATCAGATCTCACTTTTGCAAGTGGCCGTGAAGGGACTGACAACCCCTTTATCATGTTGGTTGCAAGGTTCTTGATTGTTTGTGCAGGTACGAGGGACTTGCGTGTAGTCTCCTACTGGATTGATACCTTGGTTCTCATAAACTGAGGGAAATACTTACGCTACTTTGCTGCATCACCCTTTCCTCTTCAAGGGAAAACCAACGCATGCTCAAGAGGTAGCAAGAAGGATTTCTGGCGCTGTTGTCGGAGAGATCTACGCACAAGTCAAGACATACCAAGTACCCATCACAAATTCTTATCCCTCGCATTACATTATTTGCTATTTGCCTCTCATTTTCCTCTCCCCCACTTCACCTTTGCCATTTTATTCGCCTCTTTCCCATTTATTTTTTTCTTTCGCCATGGCCGAATCAAAAAGGGCTAAGGGTTCTCTTCTGAGTTCTAATACTTTGGATAGTCCCTGTGTCCTCTCTAGGCTCATAAATAATGATGCTATGGAAAGACCTATCGGGGTTATCAATGAGGGTTTGAATAATTTCGATGAAGATGATCCTGGAATTTTTCGTTATTTACTTGATGAGTCTTTAAAAGATGCTTGGGATAGGTTATTCAGGATCCGAGCTAGCTATGTGCCTCAATATCAAATTGAGATATACCTAAAAAGCTTTTATGTTGGCATACCCTCTTCATTCAAGCAAGTTTTAGATTCTATTTTTGAAGAAGGTTTTCTTGAGGGGGATCCCATAGATACCTATGAAAAGATGAAAACTATATATGGGACCCCATGAGTGAGAAGGTTGAATCCACCTCTCTTTTGTGCTTTTATCAAAATGAAATTATCAAAGAAATGAAGGCTAGCTTAGATGCAAATTTCCGTAGTGTGCTTAATCTTTATTCCACCATTAATGGCCACGTGCTTTCTCAAAATAGAAAGATAAATGCTATATATAAGAAATTTTCTATTTTCTTTCCCAACACAAAGATGGTAATACCTAGATCTATTCTTGCTTTCATGCCTAGCTAGGGGCGTTAAACGATAGCGCTTGGCGCTTCACTACTAGGAAAAGGCCTACTAATGGCGCACCGGTTTTGCCTACTAATGGCGCATCACCGGTGCGCCATTAGTAGCACACCACTAGTAATTTTTACTAATGGTGCACCACTGGTGCGCCATTAGTATCTGGTATACTAATGGCGCACCATCCAGTAAACAGGCAGTGCGCCATTAGTTTTGCTCACGGTGTGCCACTAGTGTCTGCTATACTAATGGCGCACCACATGGTAGTGCGCCATTAGTAACAATTTTTTAATTTTTTTTCTTAATCTTAGGTCACTATTTCACCTATGAGATATCCAACACATATATATACAACAAGCATCCATATAACAATCATAGCCAACACATAAGTTCCATCATATATACATACATAGCCAACACATAGTTCCATCGTTACATATTACAAAAGTTTCACATTGTTCATCCAACACCGTTATCCATCAATTCACAAAAGTTTCACATTGATACAAAATAAAAACACAAATGGAAAAGAAGCACTCCATCCATGCAAGCTTCCGTGAATTAAATCAAATCTGCAAAATGATAAACAAGAAGTTAGAAGAAGAAAAAGAAGAAGACTAGAAGAATACTAGAAGAAGAAGAACACTAGAAGAAGAATAAGAAGAATTTTGGAAAAGAAGAAGAATAAGAAGAAGACTATAAGCTTATTATGTAAAATTGATCATTTTGTGCTAACATAAGTTATTTTGGAGCTAACCTATAGGAAACTAAGCATATAAGCTCTAAGTTAGTATATTAGAGCCAACTTAGGTAAAATGAAGCTAACCTATGTCATTTTGGAAAAGAAGAAGAATAAGAAAAAGACTATAAGCTTATTATGTAAACTTGATCATTTTGTGCTAACATAAGTTATTTTGGAGCTAACCTATAGGAAACTAAGCATATAAGCTCTAAGTTAGCATATTAGAGCCAACTTAGGTAAAATGAAGCTAACCTATAGGAAACTAAGCATATTAGAGATAACATAGGTAACTAAGTATATATATATATATATCATTTTGGAGATCTGACATACCTGACAAAGTTCAGTTCTCATGCATTGTTCTTCTCCTTCTCCTTCCTCAGCCTAATGCGCCAGGAGCGGCGAGGCGGTGGAGGCGGTGGGATGTAGTCTTCTACCTCAATTGGCGTGGTCATGTCGCCCAGCTGTGGGATCGCCGGCGCCACCACCGGTGCGTGGTCATTGTCAGGCACCACCACCATCGCGAGGCCACCTTCAGGCACGACCATCGCTAGGTCATCCTCGGCCACCTCCATCTCTTGCCCATGGTCAGCCACCACCATCTCTTGCCCATGGTCAGCCACCACCATCTCTTGCCCTTGGACAGCCACCACCAGCGCTAGGTCATCCTCAGCCTGATGCCCATCGTCATCCTGCAGCTCCTCATCCCCACTCTGCTCCTCTTCTCCCGCACTCAAGTCCGGATCATCCTTCTTGTTGTCTATGCTGCTGCCAGAATCGCTGCTGCTTTCGCTACAGCCAGAATCGCTGCTGCTTTCGCTACAACCATAGTCGATGCTGCTTTGGCTGTAGCCATTGTCGCTGCTGCTGCTCCCATTACCTCTCCAAATGCAACAATGACCGTTAACAATCGATGTGAGACAAAGCCAAATGTAGAGGAATAAGAAGAGGCAGAACGTATCGGCATCATAATCTTCAGCGTAGCGCATGCGACACATAGTCGCGTTGAACACCTTCATGATGAGCATGGTGGCGTCGTCGTCGTACCTGAAGAGAAGGAAGTACCCCAGCCGCAGGTCGTAGGCACGGTAGAACTTCTCCCACCCACGAGACAAGTACATGTGGCCCTCCTTGATCACCAACTCCACATCCCACAGCCTGCGAAACCCGCTGCCGGCCTGTCGCAACTTCACATTATTTGGCGGATCTTCACCCATCAGCATGTTCATAAAACTGCAGGCAGCCTCTGCAGTTTGGGACAATGAGTGCTGTAGCAAACAACAGATATTATAATGAGATGGGTGAAGGGGAGATCTCTCGTTTTATATACCTGCGTCATGGACGATACTGAAGTCCTAAGTATGATAGTGAAGAACTCAGAAGCATCCAACTCATACTGCGGTGTCGCAGAGCGGCGGTGGCTGCTTCCCGCCATCTCTGATAAGCAGCAGAAGGGACCAATTAGTACCCTTACAACAGATCATAAAACATGCATGATAACAGGCATCACTAGTAATTCAAAGGCATCACAAGTAATTCAAAAATTGTGAAACAAGCCTTTCAATGTACAAACTTGAAAGAACTACTGAGGCTTCTACGACAGTTCAGAAAAGTAATGATCAATTCTCTCTATTTCTGTTTCTAGTTCACATAGTTTGATAACTTGGATGCACAAAGGCTATTGGTGCAGTATCATAAGGTTCCATATCATGTAGAGGAAAAAAAGATAGGTGACAATAGCAAGCACACATC
Source organism: Triticum urartu (assembly GCF_003073215.2). Classification (NCBI taxonomy): domain Eukaryota; kingdom Viridiplantae; phylum Streptophyta; class Magnoliopsida; order Poales; family Poaceae; genus Triticum; species Triticum urartu. The sequence continues at coordinate 550,923,282 of NC_053026.1, forward strand.
TGAGCAGACATTAGCAATATATGACAGAAATGTACATGCTGATTAACAAGCTTGGGCTTAGCAGTAATATTCTAAGAAAATATTTTCTTGAAGGCTGAACAAGTGGCTTTCCTTTTTAAAAACAGAACCAAAACCATGACACAATCACTTGACAACATCTATTGACTACATTAGATGGAGAACTACTCAAGCGGTGCAAGCAAGCAAAATTGCCAAGCTAGTGCACCAAGTCCAAATTCAGTTGAAGCAAGCTCTTCCTACTACAAGGATATTGAGCTTTCGAATTGTAGAGAATTTGTTGCTTTCACTTGCCATAATCTACTCCAGCTAGTTGCTGCAAGTGGGTGCAATTATAAATTGCATGGCTACAGAAAATATGAGGACGAGCAAGTGGGTGCAATTATAAACTCACTTACAGTAACAAGCAAGCACATCAAAATCTGAACCAGTATCTGAGCTAGTACTCCAAACTGTATGTAAAATGTGCTCCTACTAAAAAAACAGGACATTGTGCCTGTCAAATATGCAGTTCTCCTTATCAACCTACCTAGCAGTAACAAAACCAAAAAAAACTCATGCGTCACCTACATGAGTAGCAGGAGTATTTCTGAATTGTGATGCTAGGTTATTAATTTCTTACAGAGTGCACCATTTAAAGGCATTGATGTGATTATTTCTCTGCAATTATGTATCCTAAACTAGCAAGGTTATATTTAAAGGCATTTACAGAGTGCACCATTTAAAGGCATTAATTATGTATCCTAAACTAGCAAGCTGTTAACATGTCACTTGATAAAACATGGAGAAAACTACCTAAAGCGATGCAAAGCCTACTTTGAAGAACGATTTAGAGAATAATAAGAAGCCACACAAAGCTAACAACAGCAAATTAGCACCAGGCAGAAGCAAAAGGGAACGAATTACTACTACCCTTTACACTAGCACTGACCCTTCACAGTAGCAAAAGATGTCTACATACTCGCACCATTCGTCCATCCATCTAGCAAGCAACTAGCCCAATTCAACCAACCATCAAGCAAACCATCTACTACCTAACATCAACACACATCCATCTATCCAACATCCATTGATCCATGTAAATAGCAGCATGGACAAGAGATGAACAGGGAACAGAGAGATGAACAAGGAACATGGAGGTGAGTAAGGAAGAGGGGCTCACCACGGGCAGCGCGTCGAAGGAGAGCATCCGCCGGCCACGCGCAGGGAGAGACGGCGGGAGGTGGCGACGATGGTCACGGCACCGTCCTTGGTTCGCCGGCTGCTGCTGGGGAGACCGGAGGCGGAGGACGGCAGGGGCCGGCGGGGTGGGCGCGTGCGTCGGGGCCGAGGTCGCCGGCTGCTGCAGGGGTCGGAAGAGGCGCTCGCTCGTCCGAGGTGGAGGAGAGGAGCGGGCGGCGGGGCGAGGAACCCTAGCGCGAGGGTCGGGGCGGCGGGGGTGGGGGCGCGGGGGCGGTGGGGGTGGAGTCCGGTGAGGGTCGGGGCGGCGGCGTCGTGGGTCGGGGCAGCGCGTGGGTGGATCTGGTGGCGAGGGAGAGAGGGTCGAAGGGGATCTGGCGAGGGAGAGGGAGGATAGCTTACTAATGGCGCACCACTCCTCGGTGCGCCATTAGAGATCTTTTTTAGGTAGCAATGGCGCACCCCGCAGCGGTGCGCCATTAGAATGTTTTTTATTACAGTTCGAGCACAGGTTATATTGCACCTAACCCAATCCACATCAGAACCCGCCCACTAGCCCGACTAGTCAGCACGCAGCACACACACTAGGAGGTCCTGGGTTCGATTCCCAGGCTCCGCAATATTTTATTTTTGCATTTTAAATGCTGTTTGATATTTATTTGTGTTTAAATATGTTCAAACTTGTTTAAATCATAACAGTAATATTTTTTTATAAAAACAATAATAATTTTTTAAAAAATATGTTCAAATTTGTTACTTGAAAATATCATCGGCGGCGGCGGTGGAGGGTGCGGGGGGTGCCCATTGGCGGCGGTGGAGCGGGGGAGGGTGCGGGGGGCCGAGTGCTCGTCGGCGGCGGTGGAGGGGGATCGAGATCGAGTGTCCTCACCACTGGCTCGCATCCTTAGGGTGACTCAGCATCTTGTCTTTTTTATTTATCTCCGGATCGTTTCCGTCGTCTTCCCGCTTCTTCTCCTCCCTATCCGCGTGCCAACGCAGGAGCTTTGCTACCTTAGGGTCTGCGAAATACCGCTGCAGACGAGGAGTGATCGGAAAGTACCACACCGATTTTCGAGGAGCTTTCTTCCTCTTCTTGTATCGAGTGACGCCGCACACCGGACATATGGTAGACTCCGTGTGCTCGTCCCGATAAATGATGCAATTGTTCATGCACACATGGTATTTCACGTGTGGTAAATCCAGAGGACACACGATTTTCTAATGCAGTGCGCCATTAGTAGTTTTGCAAAAAAGTAAAAAAAAATAATTTTTGTACTAATGGCGCACCGTTGCACAGTGCGCCATTAGTAGTTTTGCTAAAAAGTAAAAAAAAACAAATTACTGGCGCACTCTGTCGCCGGTGCGCCATTAGTAGTTCTAACTACTAATGGCGCACTTTGCCCGGATGCGCCATTAGTATGTTTTAAAAAATGGAATTTTTTTTGTTACTAGTGGCGCACCTTTTTTATGGTGCGCCATTAGTGTCTTCCACACTAATGGCGTACCTCCACCTGGTGCGCCATTAGTATATAGTAGTGGCGCACCACTTCTCTGGTGCGCCATTAGTGTCAATCCTATCTTTAGCCCTTTTCCTAGTAGTGCTTGTTGGGAGGAAACCCAATTTTATTTTTGTTTCTTGATTTTTGTTTATGTTTGGTAATAAATAATCCATCTAGCTTATGTTTAGATGTGGTTTTATATTTTCAATTAGTGTTTGTGCCAAGTAGAACCTTTGGAAAGACTTGGGGAAAGTCTTTGCGATCTTGCTGTAAAAAACAGAAACTTTAGCGCTCAGGAGATTAACTGCCATTTTTTACTGGAGAGTGCTATTAGGTTTATTCTTTTTGCAGATGATTAATAGAGAAATTCCTCATGTCCACCAATTTATTTCAGAATTTTTGGGATTACAGAAGTATACGTTTGATACAGATTGCTACAGACTATTCTGTTTTTGACAGATTCTGTTTTTCGTGTGTTGTTTGCTTATTTTGATGAATCTATGGCTAGTATCGGGGGGTATGAACCATAGAGAAGTTGGAATACAGTAGGTTTAACACCAATATAAATAAATAATGAGTTCATTACAGTACCTTAAAGTGGTGATTTGTTTTCTTATACTAACGGAGCTCATGAGATTTTCTGTTGAGTTTTGTGTTGTGATTTTGGGTAAAGATTTGATGGATTTTGGAATAAGGAGTGGCAAGATCCTAAGATTGGGGATTCCTATGGCACCCCAAGGTAAAATTCAAGGACAACCAAAAGCCTAAGATTGGGGATTCCCCGGAAGGCATCCCCTCTTTCGTCTTCGTCCATCGATAACTTTACTTGAGGCTATATTTTTATTCACCACATGGTATGTGTTTTGCTTGGAGCATCTTGTATGATTTGAGTCTTTGCTTATTAGTTTACCACAATCATCCTTGATGTACACACATTTTGGAGAGAAACACATGAATCGGAATTTATTAGAATACTCTTTGTGCTTCACTTATATCTTTTGAGCTAGATAATTTTGCTCTAGTGCTTCACTTATATCTTTTAGAGCACGGTGGTGGTTTTATTTTATAGAAATTATTGATATCTCATGCTTCACTTATATCATTTTGAGAGTATTTTATAACAGCATGGTAATTTTCTTTGGCTATAAAATTAGTCATAATATGATAGACATCCAAGATGAGTATAATAAAAACTTTCATAAAAAGTGCATTGAATACTACGAGAAGTTTGATACTTGATGGTTGTTTTGAGATATGAAGATGGTAATATTAGAGTCGTGCTAGTTGAGTAGTTGTGAATTTGAGAAATACTTGTGTTGAATTTTTCAAGTCCCGTAGCATGCACGTATGGTGACCGTTGTGTGACATATTTGAAACATGAGGTGTTCTTTGATTGTCATCCTTAAGAGTGGCGGTCGGGGACGGGCGATGGTATTTTCCTACCAATCTATCCCCCTAGGAGCATGCGCGTAATGCTTGGTTTTTGATGACTTGTAGATTTTTGCAATAAGTATGTGAGTTCTTTATGACTAATGTTGAGTCCATGTATTATACGCACTCTCACCTTTCCATCATTACTAGCCTCTTCATTACCGTGCATTGCCCTTTCTCACCTTGAGAGTTGGTGCAAAATTCGCCGGTCCATCCAACCCCTGTGATATGATATGCTCTATCACACATAAACCTCCTTATATCTTCCTTAAAACAGCCACCATACCTACCTATTATGGCATTTCCATAGCCATTCCGAGATATATTGCCATGCAACTTTCCACCGTTTCATTTATTATGACACGCTTCATCATTTTCATATTGCCTTGCATGATCATGTAGTTGACATCGTATTTGTGGCAAAGCCACCATGCATAATTTATCACACATGCCACTCTTGATTCATTGCCCATCCCGGTACACCACCGGAGGCACTCATATAGAGTCATATTTTTTTCTAGTATCGAGTTGTAATCATTGAGTTGTAAATAAATAGAAGTGTGATGATCATCATTAATAGAGCATTGTCCAAAAAAAGAAAAAAAGGAGAAAAAAGAGAAAAGAAATAAAAGGGAAAATGCTACTATCCTTTTTTCCACACTTGTGCTTCAAAGTAGCACCATGCTCTTTATGATAGAGAGTATCTTATTTTGTCACTTTCATATACTAGTGGGAATTTTTCATTATAGAACTTGGCTTGTATATTCCAACAATGGGCTTCCTCAAATGCCCTAGGTCTTCGTGAGCAAGCAAGTTGGATGCACACCCACTTAGTTTCTTTTGTTGACCTTTCATACATTTATAGCTCTAGTGCATCCATTGCATGGCAATCCCTACTCCTTGCATTGACATCAATTGATGGGCATCTCCCTAGCCCGTTGATTAGCCGCGTCAATGTGAGACTTTCTCCTTTTTTGTCTTCTCCACACAACCCCCATCATTATATTCTATTCCACCCTTAGTGCTATGTCCATGGCTCACGCTCATGTATTGCGTGAAAGTTAAAAAAGTTTGAGATTACTAAAGTATGAAACAATTGCTTGGCTTGTCATCGGGGTTGTGCATGATGAGAGCATTTTTGTGTGACGAAAATGAAGCATAGCCAAACCATATGACTTTGTAGGGATAAGCTTTCTTTAGCCATGTTATTTTGAGAAGACATAATTTCTTAGGTAGTATGCTTGAAGTATTATTATTTTTATGTCAATATTAAACTTTTATCTTGAATCTTTCAGATCTGAACATTCATGCCACAATAAAGAGAATTTCTTTGAAAATTATGTTAGGTAGCATTCCACATCAAAAATTCTGTTTTTATCATTTACCTACTCGAGGACGAGCATGAATTAAGCTTGGGGATGCTTGATACGTCTCCAACGTATCTATAATTTTTTATTGTTCCATGCTGTTATATTATCTGTTTTGGATGTTTAATGTGCTTTATTATGCACTTTTATATTATTTTTGGGACTAACCTATTAACCGAAGGCCCAGTGCAAATTGCTGTTTTTGCCTATTTCAGTGTTTCATAGAAAAGGAATATCAAACAAAATTGAAATGGAATGAAACCTTCGCGAGGATCGTTTTTGGAACAAACGTGATCTTGGAGACTTGGATTGTACGTCAAGGAAGCAGCGAGGAAGCCACGAGGCAGGAGGGCGCACCCCCACCCTCGTGGGCCCCTTGAGGCTCCACCGACCTACTTCTTTCGCCTATATATACTCATATACCCTGAAAACATGCAGGAGCACCACGAAACCCTATTTACACCGCTGCAACCTTCTGTACCCATGAGATCCCATCTTGGGGCCTTTTTCGGCTCTCTGCCGGAGGGGGAATCGATCACGGAGGGCTTCTACATAAACACCATAGTCTCTCCGATGATGTGTCAGTAGTTTACCACAGACCTTCGGGTCTATAGTTATTAGCTAGATGGCTTCTTCTCTCTATTTGGATCTCATTACAAAGTTCACCTCTATTCTCTTGGAGATCTATTCGATGTAATTCTTTTTGCGGTGTGTTTGTCGAGATCCAATGAATTGTGGGTTTATGATCAAGATTATCTATGAACAATATTTGATTCTTCTCTGAATTCTTATATGCATGATTTGATATCTTTGCAAGTCTCTCCGAATTATCAGTTTAGTTTGGCCTACTAGATTGATCTTTCTTGTAATGGGGGAAGTGCTTAGCTTTGGGTTCAATTTTGCGGTGCTCGATCCCAGTGACAGAAAGGGAAACGACACGTATTGTATTGTTGCCATCTAGGATAAAAAGATGGGGTTTATATCATATTGCTTAAGTTTATCCATCTACATCATGTCATCTTGCCTAATGCGGTACTCTGTTCTTATGAACTTAATACTCTAGATGCATGTTGGATAGCGGTCAATGTGTGGAGTAATAGTAGTAGATGCAGAATCGTTTCGGTCTACTTGGCACGGATGTGATTCCTATATACATGATCATGCCTAGATATTCTCATAACTATGCGCTTTTCTATCAATTGCTCGACAGTAATTTGTTCAACCACCGTAGATTATGCTATCTTGAGAGAAGCCACTAGTGAAACCTATGGCCCCCGGGTTTATTTTCCATTATATTATTTTCCTGTCAACTTGCCAATTTCCATCGCCGTTTATTTTGCAATTTTTACTTTTCAATCTATACAACAAAAATACCAAAAATATTTATCTTATTATCTTTATCAGATCTCATTTTTGCAAGTGGTCGTGAAGGGACTGACAACCCCTTTATCGCATTAGTTGCAAGGTTCTTGATTGTTTGTGCAGGTACGAGGGACTTGCTATAGTCACCTACTGGATTGATACCTTGGTTCTAAAAAACTAAGGGAAATACTTACGCTACTTTGCTGCATCACCCTTTCCTCTTCAAGGGAGAACCAACGCATGCTCTAGAGGTAGCAATGCGGTCTGAAGAGTGTTGAGGCTCGCGGCAGGTATCCTTATTTTCTAACCTTCACAGATGATTTGAGCAGATATGGGTATATCTACTTAATGAAACACAAGTCTGAAACATTTGAAAAGTTCAAATAATTTCAGAGTGAAGTGGAGAATCATCGTAAGAAGAAAATAAAGTTTCTACGATCTGATCACGAAGGCGAATATTTGAGTTACGAGTTTGGCCTTCATTTAAAACAATGTGGAATAGTTTCACAACTCACGCCACCTGGAACACCACAACGTAATGGTGTGTCCGAACGTCGTAACCGTACTTTATTAGATATGATTTGATCTATGATGTCTCCTACCGATTTACCACTAGCATTTTGGGGTTATGCATTAGAGACAGCTGCATTCATGTTAAATAGGTCACCGTCTAAATCCGTTGAGACGACACCGTATGAACTATGGTTTGGCAAGAAACCAAAGCTGTCGTTTCTTAAAGTTTGGGGTGATGTCTACGACGCAACTTTATTCTTGTAGACTCATGTTGGGCCTCCAAGCGCAGAGTTTTGTAGGACAGTAGCAATTTTCCCTCAAGTGGATGACCTCAGGTTTATCAACCGTGGGAGGCGTACGATGAAGATGGTCTCTCTCAAAAAACCCTGCAACGAAATACAAGAAATCTCTTGTGTCCCCAACACACCTAATACAATGGTAAATTGTATAGGTGCACTAGTTCGGTGAAGAGATGGTGATAAAAGTGTAATATGGATGGTAGAAATATATTTTTATAATCTAAATAAATAAAAAACAGCAAGGTAGCAAATAGTAACCGGGCACAAAAACGGTATTGCAATGCTTGAAAATGAGGCCTAGGGTTCGTACTTTCACTAGTGCAACCTCTCAACAATGCTAATATAATTGGATCATATAACCAGCCCTCAAAGTGCGATGAAGAATCACTCCAAAGTTCCTATCTAGCGGAGAACATAAGAATAAATTGTTTGTAGGGTACGAAACCACCTCAAAGCTATTCTTTCCATTCGATCTATTTAAGAGTTCTTACTAAAATAACAAAGCTATTCTTTCCATTCGATCTATCCTAGAGTTGTACTAAAATAACACCAAAGAAAATTCATATTCATAATACTCAATCCAACAGAAAGAACTTCAAAGAGTGCCCCAAGATTTCTATCGGAGAAACAAAGACAAGAACGTGCATCGACCCCTATGCATAGATTACCCCAATGTCACCTCAGGAATCCGTGAGTTGAGTGCCAAACATATATCAAGTGAATCACTACGATACCCCATTGTCTCCACGAGTATTCAATTGCAAGACATATATCAAGTGTTCTCAAATCCATTAAAGTATTCAATCTGATAACAATGAAATCTCAAAGGGATAAACTCAATTCATCACAACAAGATAGAGAGGGGAAAACACAATATGATCCGACTATATTAACAAAGCCCGCGATACATCAAGATCATGAAATCTAAATAACACGAGAGAGAGAGATTAAACACATAGCTACTGGTACGAACCCTCAGCCCCGAGGGTGGACTACTCCCTCCTCATCGTGGTGGCCACCGTGATGATGAAGATGGTCACCGGAGATGATTCCCCCTCCGGCAGGGTGCCGGAACGGGCTCTAGATTGGTTTTCGGTGGCTACAGAGGCTTGCGGCGGCGGAACTTCTGATCTAGGTTAACCCCGAGGGTTTTTGGAATATTTGTGAATTTATAGGGTAAAGAGGGCGTGCGGGAGGCCACCGAGGTGGGCACAACCCATCTGGGTGCGCCTGGGCCCCCAGGCGCACCCTGGTGGGTTGTGCCCACCTCGGGGCACCCCCTAGGTGCTGCTCTGGCCCATCCTGGGTGTTCTAAACAATCTCCAAAAAGTTTCGCGGTGTTTGGACTCCATTTGATATTGATTTCCTCCGATGTAAAAAAAGCAAAAAACAACAACTTGCACTGGGCACTGGGTTAGTCCCAAAAATGATATAAAGTTGCTATAAAATGATTGTAAAACATCCAAGAATGATAATACCTCATCAAAGCATATATTCCAACTCCGAGATGCTTGCACCAGTCCATAGATGGATCGCTAGAGCTTGCACACTTTGTTAGCACCTTTATATCATTCTGGGATGTTTTACAATCGGAACAAAGCATTAACACATAGTAAATACAAGCTTCACCAAAATAAAGTGAGTGGGAGCTCTGTAGCATTTCTGATAGTATATGTGGATGACATATTGTTCATCGGGAATGATATAGAATTTCCGGGTAGCATTAAAGGATATTTGAATAAGAATTTTTCAATGAAAGACCTTGGTGAAGCTACTTAAATATTGGGCATCAAGATTGATACGTGTCCAACGTATCTACTTTTCCTAACGTGTTCCTCTTGTTTTGGACTCTAATTTGCATGATTTGAATGAAACTAACCTTAGACTGACGCTGTTTTCAGCAGAACTACCATGGTGTTGTTTTTGTGCAGAAATAAAAGTTGTCGGAATGGAACGAAACTTTGCGAGGCATTATTATATAATATATAAGAATTTCTGGAGCCAAGACCAACGAAGGGGGGCACCTGGGTGGGCACAACCCACCAGGGCACGCCCCCCTCACCAGGCGCGCCCAGGTGGTTTGTCCCCACCTGGTGGCCCCGCAGACCCTGAAACCGGTGCTATAAAATCCTATTTTCAGGGAAAAAATGAGGGAGAAAGAATTATCGCAATCCACGAGACGGAGCCACCACCAAGCCCTGTTCTTCCTCGGGAGGGCAGATCTGGAGTCCGTTTGGGGCTCTGGAGAGGGGGATCTTCGTTCTTCGCCATCACCAACCCTTCTCCATCGCCAATTCCATGATGCTCCCCACCGAGAGTGAGTAATTCCTTGGTAGGCTCGCTGGTCGGTGAGGAGTTGGATGAGATTCATCATGTAATCGAGTTAGTTTTGTTAGGGCTTGATCCCTAGTATCCACTATGTTCTTAGATTGATGATGCTATGACTTTGCCATGCTTAATGCTTGTCACTTTGGGCCCGGGTGCCATGATTTCAGATCTGAACCGTTCATGTTATCATCATTATATCCATGTTCTAGATCCGATCTTGCAAGTTATAGTCACCTACTACGTGTTATGATTACCGTAGTTTGAGGAGTTCATGTATTCACTATGTGTTAATGCTTTGTTCCGATTCTCTACTAAAAGGAGGCCTTAATATCACTTAGTTTCCAATATGGACCCCGCTGCCACGGGAGGGTAGGACAAAAGATGTCATGCAAGTTCTTTTAATAAAGCACGTATGACTATTTATGGAATACATGCCTACATTATATCGATGAACTGGAGCTAGTGCCATATCGCCCTAGGTTATAACTGTCTCATGATGAATATCATCCAACAAATCACCGATCCAATGCCTACGAATTTATCCTATATTGTTCTTGCTAAGTTACTACTGCTATCATCACTGTTACACTTGCTACAAAACTACTGTCACTGTTACTGTTACCGTTACTGTTGCCACTATTATCAAAACTATCATACTACTTTGCCACTGATCACTTTGCTGCAGATAATTAATCTCCAGGTGTGGTTGAATTGACAACTCAGCTACTAATACCTTCAAATATTCTTTGGCCCCCTTGTGTCGAATCAATAAATTTGGGTTGAATACTCTACCCTCAAAAACTGTTGCGATCCCTATACTTGTGGGTTATCAAGACCTTTTTCTGGTGCCGTTGCCGGGGATCATAGCTATATTTGTTGAGTCACATGGGATTATTATCAGTTTATCACTATGAAAAATCTGAAGGATGCTAAGACCAAGATATTTCCCTCAAAGACGAGGGGAGGTAAGGAACTACCATCCAGTTTTGCTTTAGATTCACCTTCTATTATATGTAAACTTGCAACACCACCACATGCTATTAATATTGACATGTCGCAAGTTATTGATGATGCTAATTCTGCTATGGATAATGCTTATGATGATGCTAGTACCTTGCTTAATGATGATGTGCCATTTGGTCATTTTCTTGATAAACAAATTGCTAGAGTTATACAACATGATGTTGTTGAATCTGATGACGATCTTGAAACTGAATCTCCTGAAACACCTACTAGAACTAGCCTTCCTAGATATGAATTGCCTAAGGTGCCGGAAGGTTATGTTATGAGTGAAGAAACAACTAGAGATATTCTTGTTTGCAATGATAGAGATGATCTAGAGAAATTATTATGCAAGTATAAAGAAAAATATCCAAATGCTAGAATGAAATATGATCCTAAGTTTGCAACTTCACCTATATTTATTGATGATAAGGATTATGAATTCTCTATCGACCCAGAGTTAATTACTTTGTTTGAATCTGATCCTTTCCATGGTTATGAAACTGAAACTATTGTGGCACATCATACTAAGTTGAATGACATAGCCACCCTTTTTACTCATGATGAGAAAACTCGCTATTACTTTATTCTAAAATTATTCCCTTTCTCATTAAAGGGTGATGCTAAAGCTTGGTACAATACTCTTGCTCCTGGTTGTGTGCGTAGTCCCCAGGATATGATTTATTACTTCTCTGAAAAATATTTTCCTACTCATAAGAAACAAGCTGCCTTACATGAAATATTTAACTTTGTGCAAATTAAAGAAGTGAGTCTCCCACAAGCTTGGGGGGAGGCTTCGACAATTGCTTAATGCTTTGCCTGATCATCCACTTAAGAAAAATGAAATACTTGATATCTTCTATAATGGACTAATCGATGCTTCTGGGACTTCCTAGATAGTTGTGCTGGTTGTGCTTTCAGGGAACGAACTGTTGGTCAAGCTGAAGAATTATTGAATAATACATTGAAAAATTATGATGATTCTACTATTCCTGAACCACTGCCTAAACCCACTCCGAAGAAGAGGGGTATATTATATCTCAGTCCTGAAGATATGCAAGAGGCAAAGAAATCTATGAAGGAAAAAGCTATTAAAGATGAGGATGTTATAAATTTACCTCCTATTGAAGAAATACATGGGCTTAATACACCACCACATCCTATGGTGGTAGAGGTAAGTTATCTTATGAAATTCAATGATAACGACAACCCTCACAATATGCATCCTAGTCAATGCCTTTACGAGTTTGAAAATTATATTAAAAAACAAGATCACTTCAATGCAAATGTTATGAAACAATTGAAATACAATTCTGATATGATTGCTCGCTTGAGTGACTTGTTAATTAGAATATCAAATCATGTTAGAGGTGTTGGAAAGCATGCTTCTATGGTTCAAACTCAGTTAATTAGAACAAGTTGCTAAATCTCAAAGAGAATTGCTTGATGAAATGAATAACAATATGCATGACTTTACTGTTGGAGTTGCAACTAGAGGGGGTAAAATGACTCAGGAACCACTTTATCTTGAGGGACACCCAAAAAGAATTGAACAAGATTCACAAAGAGCTAACACTAGTGCACCTAGTCGTTCCAGAAAGAAAAAGAAAAAGAAAAATGATAGGATTTGCATGCTCCTAGTGAACCTGAAATAGAAAAACCTTGTGACAATGATAATGAAGTTTCTATCTCTGATGCTGAAACCCAGTCTGGTAATGAACACTCACTTAGTGATAATGAAAAAGATAATGCTGATGTTCATGAAGATACTCAACCAAATAATAAAGAACCAGACAATGATGTTGAGATAGAACCACCTATTGATCTTGATAACCCACAACCTAAGAATGAAAGGTATGATAAAAGAGACTTCATTGCTAGGAAACACGGTAAAGAAAGAGAACCGTGGGTTCAAAAACCTATGCCTTTTCCACCTAAGTCAACTAAAAAGAATGATGATGAAGAATTTGAAAGCTTTGCTGAAATGCCGAGGCCAGTCTTTTTGCGTACTCACTTGACTGATATCTTAAAAGTGCCTCCTTATGCAAAGTACATGAAAGACATCATCACCAATAAGAGAAAAATACTGGAAGCTGAAATCTCCACCATGCTTGCTAATTATACTTTTAAAGATGGAGTACCTAAAGAACTTAGAGATCCGGGAATACCAACTATACCTTGCTCCATCAAAAAGAATTATGTGAAAACTGCTTTGTGTGATTTAGGAGCTGGTGTTAGTGTTATGACTTTCTCTTTATATAAAAGACTTGATTTGAATAAACTCACACCTATTGAAATATCTTTGCAAATGGCATACAAATCAACTACCATACCTATCGGTATCTGTGAGGATGTGCCCATTGTTGTTGCTAATGTTACTATTTTGACTGACTTTGTTATACTTGAGATGCCCGAGGATGACAACATGTCGATTATCCTTGGTAGACCCATCTTGAATACTGCAGGGGCTATTATTGATTGCAATAAAAGCAAGGTCACTTTTCATATCAATGGTAATGAGCATATGGTGCACTTTCCGAGGAAACAATTCCAAGTGAATGGTATTAATGTTATTGAAAAATCTCCGACAATCACTAGTGGAAGTTTTCAAATACCTCTACCTACTGTCAAAAAAAGAAATATGAAAGGCTTATTGTTGGGGACATTCATATCCCCATCGAGGTAACTTAGTGATTTACGAAAGTTCTTCGATTTCATGCTAATCAAAATTGGTTGTTAATAAGACTTGATCAACCTTATTAATGGATCATTTTTGAACGGTATGAAGTTGATGAATTTAGTAAGCACTACCTTCTGTCCCTACTTTTTATTCTCTATTTTTATTAGTTAAATAAAGTAAAATGCCATGTTTTGTCTGTTTTCTGATTTTCCCATCAAAAATAGAAGTTCTCAGAATGCCCTGAAAATTTAATACGATTTTTTTCTAAATATTTCTGAATTTTTGGTGTAATAAACATCAGAGGGAGGTGCACCAAGTGGGCACAACCCACCTGGGCGCGCCAGGACCCCCAGGTGCACCCTGGTGGGTTGTGGGCCCCCCTCACTTATCTCTTCATACCACATCATCACCTACCTCCAGAAAAAAAATCTCCATTGCTCTCTCTCCCATGTTCTTGCTCCCAAACCCATGGATTTCGATCTCTTTGCTCGAAGCTTCGTTTCCGTAACTATTTCCGGGGATTGTTGCTTGGTATGTGACTCCACCGTTTGTCCAATTAGTTTTTGTTTTAGTGGATTATATTTTGAATAATTAGCTACTCTTGGTGTTGCTGTAGATGTCTTGCATGTTGAACTCTTAGTGTTCTAAGTAGTTTGAATGCTTGTTATGGCCTCTATGTATCCCTATGAGTAGTTGGTATCATTTTTGTGAAGTTTTGTTGACAAAAATTTTTGGCACCCAAAATTTTCAGAAAATTGTACGCGGACATGATGAACTTGTTTGGAAGGAGTTCCCCGAGGAGGCAATCCTCGGGGGCATCCTCTAGTGACAGCTCCGCTCGTCGGTCATATGTTGAACCAAGTGAAAGTTCCACTCGAGATGCTGCCACCAAAACATGCTTATGGCCTTGCTATGAATATATGATACGTGTGGGCATTAAATAATATTTTGAGCAATATGTTCACAATGCCGGTCTCGGTCCCTACCTTTCAGATAAGTGTGAACAACGCCACCTCCTCACTGAATCATTTGTCAAAGGATTTAAATTGTTTCCCCGTGAGTCTAGGGTGTCGTTTATGCTTTATGATAACCCATTTACCATACCAACAGAGAATTTTGCTTACCACTTCAAACTCCCATATTGGGGTTCACTTGATGAATGATACATCTCCAACGTATCTATAATTTTTGATTGCTCCATGCTATATTATCTACTATTTTGGACATTATTGGGCTTTATTATCCACTTTTATATTATTTTTGGGACTAACCTATTAACCGGAGGCCCAGCCTAGAATTGTTGTTTTTTGCCTGTTTTAGGGTTTCGAAGAAAACGAATATCAAACGGAGTCCAAACGGAATGAAACCTTCGGGAACGTCATTTTCTCAACGAACAAGACCCATGAGACTTGGACCCTACGTCAAGACACGAAATAGGAGGCCACGAGGTAGGGGGCGCGCGCCTACCCCCCCAGGCATGCCCTCCACCCTCATATGCCCCCTGTTGCTCCACCGACGTACTCCTTCCTCCTATATATACCTATGTACCCCCAAACGATCAGATACGGAGCCAAAAACCTAATTCCACCACCGCAACTTTCTGTATCCACGAGATCCCATCTTGGGGCCTGTTCCGGAGCTCCGCCGGAGGGGGCATCGATCACGGAGGGCTTCTACATCAACACCATAGCCCCTCCGATGAAGTGTGAGTAGTTTACCTCAGACCTACGGGTCCATAGTTATTAGCTAGATGGCTTCTTCTCTCTTTTTGGATCTCAATACAATGTTCTCTCCCTCTCTTGTGGAGAACTATTTGATGTAATCTTTTTGCGGTGTGTTTGTTGAGATCGATGAATTGTGGGTTTATAATCAAGTCTATCTATGGACAATATTTGAATCTTCTCTGAATTCTTTTATGTATGATTGGTTATCATTGCAAGTCTATTCGAATTATCAGTTTGGTTTGGCCTACTAGATTGATCTTTCTTGCAATGGGAGAAGTGCTTAGCTTTGGGTTCAATCTTATGGTGTCCTTTCCCAGTGACAGTAGGGCCAGCAAGGCACGTATTGTATTGTTGCCATCGAGGATAACAAGATGGGGTTTTCATCATATTGCTTGAGTCTATCCCTCTACATCATGTCATCTTGCTTAAGGCGTTACTCTGTTTTTAACTTAATACTCTAGATGCATGCTGGATAGCGGTCGATGAGTGGAGTAATAGTAGTAGATGCAGGCAGGAGTCGGTCTACTTGTCTCAGACGTGATGCCTATATACATGATCATACCTAGATATTCTCATAACTATGCTCAATTCTATCAATTGTTCAACAGTAATTTGTTCACCCACCGTAGAATACTTATGCTCTCGAGAGAAGCTAGTAGTGAAACCTATGCCCCCCGAGTCTATCTTCATCATATTAATCTCCTACTACTTAGTTATTTCCTTTGCTTTTTACTTTGCCTTTATTTTACTTTGCATCTTTATCACAAAAATACCAAAAATATTATCTTATCATATCTATCAGATCTCACTCTTGTAAGTGGCCATGTAGGGATTGACAACCCCTATTCGTGTTGGTTGCGAGGATTTATTTGTTTTGTGCAGGTACGAGGGACTCGTGCATAGCCTCCTACTGGATTGATACCTTGTTTCTCAAAAAAACTGAGGGAAATACTTACGCTACTTTGCTGCATCATCCCTTCCTCTTCGGGGAAAACCAATGCAGTGCTCAAGAGGTAGCAAGAAGGATTTCTGGCGCCGTTGCCGGGGAGGTCTACGCAAAAGTCAACATAGCAAGTACCCATCACATACCCTTATCTCCCTCATTACATTATTTGCCATTTGCCTCTCGTTTTCCTCTCCCCCCACTTCACCCTTGCCGTTTTATTCGCCCCTCTCTCTCTATCCTCCCTCTCTTTCTCTATTTGCCTCTTTTTGCCCTCTTGCTTTTTGTTTGCTTGTGTGTTAGTTCGTTTGTTTGTCGTTATGGCTAGTCCCTTATCTTCTCCATTATCTCCCGAGAGTGAAATTCTAAATTTTAAGCAAAGGGAGGGAGAAAATCTAAAAGATGCTTGGTATAGAATTTGCAATGCTCAAAATAGATCTACCAGGAAGCAATCTACTTCCGTTCTTCTTCGAAATTTTTATGTAGGCATAAATCCTTAGCACAGATATATCCTTGATACTATTACCGGAGGGAACTTCTTGGGTAGCCATACTTTTGATTCTTATAATGCTATGATAGATTTGTTTGGCTCACCCCCTCTTTTGGTTAATGGAACTGTATTAACTTTGGAGCATGTAATGCAAAGGCTTGAAATTATTGAAAATAAGGTTGCCACCGTAGATATAATTGAAAATTTGGATAAAAAGATTCATAACTGAATCTCTCAATATGGATCTAAAGTAGGAGTCACTTTGAAAAATATTAAAGAGAAGGAACCCATAGTTAATGAGAAAATAAATCACGATTCCACTAGAATTGATAAATTTGAGGATATTATTACCAACTTGGCAACCGCTTTTTCTTCCGTAAAGAACACTCCAAGTCCTCCCGCTAAAATTGCCAAGCTTATGTATGTTCCTAAGAATAAGGGTGAATCCTCTAGTAAGGAAATTGCGGATCTCAAATCTATAAGTGTTCATCCCAATCTTTTTGCTATCATTAAGGAACCATTTATTACAAATGACTTTTTCGATCTTGTGTCTAAAATTTTTATAATCAATAAAAAGGAAGAAGTTCCTAAATATGGTATATGCCTCATTGAAGAATTGCCTACCAAAGATGGCAATACCTAGATCTATCCTTGCTTGTTATGCCTAGCTAGGGGCGTTAAACGATAGAGCTTGTTGGGAGGCAACCCAATTTTATTTGTATTCCTTGCTTTTTGCTCCTTTTTAGTAATAAATAATTTATCTACCCTCTGTTTTGGTTGTGTTTTTGTGTTTAATTAGTGTTTGTGCCAAGTAGAACCGTTGGGAAGACTTGGGGAAAGTCTTGTTACACTTGCTGTAAAAAATAGAAACTTTAGCGCTCACGAGAACTACTGCTATTTTTATTTGGAGAGTGCTATTTAGTTAATTCTTTTTGAAGATTATTAATAGATAAATTCCTCACTTCCAGCATTTTATTTTATAATTTTTTGAGTTCCAGATCTTGCACTAGCTACAGATTACTACAGACTGTTCTGTTTTTGACAGATTCTGTTTTTCGTGTGTTGTTTGCTTATTTTGATGAATCTATGGCTAGTAAAATAGTTTATAAACCATAGAGAAGTTGGAATACAGTAGGTATAACACCAATATAAATAAATAACGAGTTCATTACATTACCTTGAAGTGGTCTTTTATTTTCTTTCGCTAACGGAGCTCACAAGATTTTCTACTTTAAGTTTTGTGTTGTGAAGTTTTCAAGTTTTGGGTAAAGATTTGATGGATTATGGAATAAGGAGTGTCAAGAGCCTAAGCTTGGTGATGCCCACGGCACCCCCAATATAATCTAAGGACACCTAAAATCCAAAGCTTGGGGATGCCCCGGAAGGCACCCCCTCTTTCATCTACTTCTATCGGTAACTTTACTTGGAGCTATATTTTTATTTGCCACATGATATGTGTTTTGCTTGGAGTGTCTTGTATGATTTGAGTCTTTAATTTTTAGTTTACCACAATCATCCTTGCTGTACACACCCTTTGAGAGAGCCATACATGATTTGGAATTTGTTAGAATACTCTATGTGCTTCGCTTGTATCTTTTGAGTTATATAGTTTTGCTCTAGTACTTCACTTATATCTTTTAGAGCACGGTGGTGGATTTGTTTTATAGAAACTATTGATCTCTCATGATTCACTTAGATTATTTTGAGAGTTTTAAAAAGGCATGGTAATTTTCTTAAAATCCTAATATGCTTGGTATACAAGATTAATAATAAAACTTTCTTATGAGTGTGTTGAATACTATGAGAAGTTTGATGCTTGATAATTGTTTTGAGATATGAAGATGGTGATATAAAAGTTGTGCTAGTTGAGTAGTTGTGAATTTGAGAAATACTTGTGTTAAAGTTTGTGATTCCCGTAGCATGCACGTATGGTGAACCGTTATGTGATGAAGTCGGAGCATGATTTATTTTTTTGATTGTCTTCCTTATGAGTGGCGGTCGGGGACGAGCGATGGTCTTTTCCTACCAATCTACCCCCTAGGAGCATGCACGTAATACTTTGCTTTGATAGCTTGTAGATTTTTGCAATAAGTATATGAGTTCTTTATGACTAATGTTGAGTCCATGTATTATACGCACTCTCACCCTCCACCTTTGCTAGCCTCTCTAATACCGCGCACCTTTCGCCGGTATTATACACCCACCATATACCTTCCTCAAAACAGCCACCATACCTACCTATTATGGCATTTCCATAGACATTCTGAGATATATTGCCATGCAACTTTCCACCATTCCGTTTATTATGACACACTCCATCATTGTCATATTGCTTAGCATGATCATGTAGTTGACATCGTATTTGTGGCAAAGCCACCATTCATAATTCTTTCATACGTGTCACTCTTGATTCATTGCATATCCCGGTACACCGCCGGAGGCATTCATATAGAGTCATATTTTGTTCTAAGTATCGAGTTGTAATTGTTGAGTTGTAAGAAAAATAAAAGTGTGATGATCATCATTATTAGAGCATTCTCCCAGTGAGGAAAGGATGATGGAGACTATGATTCCCCCACAAGTCGGGATGAGACTCCGTACAAAAAAGAAAAAAAGAGAAAGAAAAGAGGCCATAAAAAAGAGAAAAGGCCCAAACAAAAAATGAGAGAAAAAGAGAGAAGGGACAATGTTACTATCCTTTTACCACACTTGTGCTTCAGAGTAGCACCATGACATTCATGATAGAGAGTCTCCTATGTTATCACTTTCATACACTAGTGGGAATTTTTCATTATAGAACTTGGCTTGTATATTCCAATGATGGGCTTCCTGAAAATGCCCTAGGTCTTCATGAGCAAGCAAATTGGAAGCACACCCACTTATAGCTCTAGTGCATCCGTTGCATGGCAATCCCTACTCACTCACATTGATATCTATTGATGGGCATCTCCATAGCCCGTTGATACGCCTAGTTGATGTGAGACTATCTTCTCCCTTTTGGTCTTCTCCACAACCACCATTCTATTCCACCTATAGTGCTATGTCCATGGCTCACGCTCATGTATTGCGTGAAAATTGAAAAAGTTTTGAGAATGTCAAAAGTATGAAACAATTGCTTGGCTTGTCATCGGGGTTGTGCATGATTTAAATATTTTGTGTGGTGAAGATGGAGCATAGCCAGACTATATGATTTTGTAGGGATAACTTTCTTTGGCCATGTTATTTTGAGAAGACATAATTGCTTTGTTAGTATACTTGAAGTATCATTATTTTTATGTCAATATTAAACTTTTGTCTTGAATCTTTCGGATCTGAATATTCGTACCACAATTAAGAAGAATTACATTAAAATTATGCCAAGTAGCACTCCGCATCAAAAATTCTGTTTCTATCATTTACCTACTCAAGGACGAGCAGGAATTAACCTGGGGATGCTTGATACGTCTCCAACGTATCTACAATTTTTGATTGCTCCATGCTATATTATCTACTGTTGTGGACATTATTGGGCTTTATTATCCACTTTTATATTATTTTTGGGACTAACCTATTAACCAGAGGCCTAACCCAGAATTGCTGTTTTTTGCCTGTTTTAGGGTGTCGAAGAAAAGGAATATCAAACAGAGTCCAAACGGAATGAAACCTTCAGGAACGTGATTTTCTCAACGAACAAGACCCAGGAGACTTGGACCCTACGTCAAGACACAAAAGAGGAGGCCACGAGGTAGGGGGGTGCACCTACCCCCCCAGGCGCGCCCTCCACCCTCGTGGGCCCCCTGTTGCTCCACCGACGTACTCCTTCCTCCTATATATACTTATGTACCCCCAAACGACCAGATACGGAGCCAAAAACCTAATTCCACTACCACAACTTTCTGTATCCATGAGATCCCATCTTGGGGCCTGTTCCGGAGCTCCGCCGGAGGGGGCATCGATCACGGAGGGCTTCTACATCAACACCATAGCCCCTCCGATGAAGTGTGAGTAGTTTACCTCAGACCTACGGGTCCATAGTTATTAGCTAGATGGCTTCTCTTCTCTTTTTGGATCTCAATACAATGTTCTCCCCCTCTCTTGTGGAGAACTATTCGATGTAATCTTCTTTTTGCGGTGTGTTTGTTGAGATCGATGAATTGTGGGTTTATGATCAAGTCTATCTATGAACAATATTTGAATCTTCTCTGAATTCTTTTATGTATGATTGGTTATGTTTGCAAGTCTCTTCGAATTATCAATTTGGTTTGGCCTACTAGATTGATCTTTCTTGCAATGGGAGAAGTGCTTAGCCTTGGGTTCAATCTTGCGGTGTCCTTTCCCAGTGACAGTTGGGGCAGCAAGGCACGTATTGTATTGTTGCCATCGAGGATAACAAGATGGGGTTTTCATCATATTGCATGAGTTTATCCCTATACATCATGTCATCTTACTTAAGGCGTTACTCTGTTTTTAACTTAATACTCTAGATGCATGCTGGATAGCGGTCGATGAGTGGAGTAATAGTAGTAGATGCAGGCAGGAGTCGGTCTACTTGTCTCGGACGTGATGCCTATATACATGATCATACCTAGATATTCTCATAACTATGCTCAATTCTGTCAATTGCTCAACAGTAATTTGTTCACCCACCGTAGAATACTTATGCTCTCGAGAGAAGCCACTAGTGAAACCTATGGCCCCCGGGTCTATCTTCATCATATTAATCTCCTACTACTTAGTTATTTCCTTTTCTTTTTTACTTTGCCTTTATTTTACATTGCATCTTTATCACAAAAATACCAAAAATATTATCTTATCATATCTATCATATCTCACTCTCGTAAGTGGCGGTGTTGGGATTGACAACCCCTATTCGCGTTGGTTGCGAGGATTTGTTTGTTTTGTGCAGGTACGAGGGACTTGCGCGTAGCCTCCTACTGGATTGATACCTTGGTTCTCAAAAAACTGAGGGAAATACTTACGCTACTTTGCTGCATCATCTCTTCCTCTTCGGGGAAAACCAACGCAGTGCTCAAGAGGTAGCAACGAACCGCCAAGGGATGAGTATCAAACATTCTTGTCTAGTCTTTATAACGGTGAGACGAGGGGAGTGACACAAGGTAGAATAAAGAGCATTCATTTTCCTGCAATTCAGTACTTTGCATTATTTAACGGGAAATGTATAGTAGGCAAGCAAGACTGTAGTACACTCTGTGCTCCAGACTAGACCGTCATCCACACTGCTCTCACTGGTGAAAGGAATTATAACCTTGGAGTGATTGTTGCACGCAGACTCCAGCACAATGCTGACGGTGGCTATTTCTATGGTGGAATATATGCTACGCGTTTAGCATGAGGGCTGGGTGTTGCACCTTTTCCCTTTGATCCTATCCTTCCCATGCAGTATTTAGATTTTGACACTTTAAAAGAACATAAGATTCTCAAGGGAAAGGTTGGCAATTTCACTTATAGTCTATTGTTTAATCAAAAGTCTGTTGTACACACATATTTGCCAGCGCCTGCTCTTTTTGATTATCACAGCAAAGGAAGATATTTTGTTCTTGAGAGCGAGGCCCGAGCTCACAACGCAGCAGTGGAGGCAGTGCGGCAGGCTGAGGCATCTGCACCTAGAGCCTCCGTGAGCTACCATGCCAACTACTATCCAGATTACTGATCAGTATTGTCATTGCAAACATGTTTAATCATAATGGGCTGAATCATGGATACTAGGTTAAATATATTTACACAAACAGAACAAGTCGAGTTCATACCAGTTTCTCTCCGCCACGGCCAGTTCATCGAATATCGTCATTATTGCCTTTCACTTGCATGACCGAACGATATGAAAATAATAATAGTGCAAGAGTGCCATGGACTAAGATGGAATCTGCAAACATTTTATTCAACAGGAGAAGACAAGGTAAAATGGGCTCTTTATTAGTTCAACAGTTATTCATATGAGAGCCACTCGACATTTTCATCATGGTCTTCTCCTTGGTACAACTCGAATAAAAGAAAAGAGTTTCAGAGAAACACACTAAAATATTTTTGGAGTTTTTGGTTTAGTTGAACAATCAAATAAAAGGGAAAAGCAAAAATGAGAAAAAACTATTTACACGAGAAAGCTCCCAACAAGCAAAAGAAGAACAATGAAATATTTTTGGACTTTCTTTTTAATACTACAGCTAAGCATGCATGGAAAGTAAACTAGCTACACTATTTTTTTGTTTTTTCTAAAAAAAATTCAAACACACAATAACAAAGCAAGAAAAATAAAACTAAGCATGGATGATACAATGAAAAAGTGTGGAAACCTACAAGATGAATAAGTGGACATGAATGTACAATCAGTGAGAAACACGTGTAAATAGTGTAGCTAGTTTACTTTCCATGCATGATTAGCTGTAGTATTAAAAAGAAAGTCCAAAAATATTTCCTTGTTCTTCTTTTGCTTGTTGGGAGCTTTCCCGTGTAAATAGTTTTTTCTATTTTTTGCTTTTCCCTTTTATTTGATTGTTCAACAAAACCAAAAACACCAAAAATATTTTAGTGTGTTTCTCTGAAACTCTTTTCTTTTATTCGAGTTGTACCAAGGAGAAGACCACGACAAAAATGTTGAGTGGCTCTCATATGAATAACTGTTGAACTAATAAAGAGCCCATTTTACCTTGTCTTCTCCTGTTGAATAAAATGTTTGCAGATTCCATCTTAGTCCATGGCACTCTTGCACTATTATTATTTTCATATCGTTCGGTCGTGCAAGTGAAAGACAATAATGACGATATTCGATGAACTGGCCGTGGCAGAGAGAAACTGGTATGAACTCGACTTGTTCTGTTTGTGTAAATATATTTAACCTAGTATCTATGATTCAACCCATTATGATTAAACATGTTTGCAATGACAATTAGAGATTATAGTTTCTCATGCCATGCATAAGTAGCTAGGAGTGGATAATGATTTATCTTGGATATCAACATTGCGTTAAAATGATTGTGATGTAGTATGACGATATGGCATCCTCCTCTGAATGTTCGAGTGGCTTGACTTGGGACATGTTCATGCATGTGGTTGAATCAAAACCAACATAGCCTCTATGATATTTATGTTCATGGTGTTCATATCCTACTCATGCTAGTGTCCAATGTTACTTATGCATAATGCACGATCATGATCGTTGTTGCTCTCTAGCTAGCCGCTTCTCAATCTAATTGCTAGCCTTCGCCTCTACTAAGTGGGGATTCTGCTTGTACATCAAAAACCCTGAACCCAGAGTTATTCTAGATGAGTCCACCATATCTACCTATATGCGGTATTACCCTGCCGTCCTAAGTAAATTTGCATGTGCCACCTCTAAAAACTTCTAAAAAATATCCGTTTTGTGTGCCTGGATCATTCTTCATGGAACGACAGGAGGTGGTCGGTATCTTCCATGATAAGCGGGTTATTCTCACGTAGAGTGTTTATTCACTCGCCATCGCACGAGAAAATAGTGGTAATAGGGATGCCCAGTCGCAAACTGCAAAATACAAAAAAGAGTTAATCACTTGAATAATCAAACAAAAACTCCCAATGGAGTCAAATCCTTTACTTTTGTTGCTTGGGAACCGCCACTAGCCTGTTTAGCATGGGAGATATTGATAACTGATAGTCGTGTAGTAAATGAGAAGGGTGCATGTCTCAAAATACCATATATCTCTTTTTTGAAAACTTGAGATCTAACACCTCTGCAAATCACTGCTTTCCTCTACGAAGGGACTATCTATTTACTTTTATGTTGTGCCATCACCTTCTAAAAAAGCGCTAGAACCTAAGAGCACAACTGTCATGACTTATGCATTGTGTGTAGCTAATGTTGGGTGCATCACGACTGGATCTTTTATGCCATGAATTATAATGTTTAGTCGCTGCTGTTGGACTTTGGAGGTGCTCTGCATTTATGTTTTGCGGTCTCAGAAAGGGCTAGCGGGATACCACTATTGTCATATTATATCATGGTTGGTTTGACAACGTGTTGCCATTTGAGTTGTCTTATTATTGCTCGCTAGCTAATTATGTCATTGATATGAGTTAATATAATCTTTAAGAGTTATTGTCGGCATGGTTAGTTATAATGTTGGCTGAAAACCTGGGTGCTGTTTAAGCTAATTTATGCAAACAAGAGCAAAAGAGTTCGTAAAAGTTTTTCTTTTTCACTTTCAGTTTATCAACTGAATTGCTTGAGGACAACTAAAGGTTTAAGCTTGGGGGAGTTGATATGTCTCCAATGTATCTACTTTTCCTACCGCTTTTCCTCTTGTTTTGGACTCTAATTTGCATCATTTGAATGAAACTAACCCCGGACTGACGCTGTTTTCAGCAGAACTACCATGGTGTTGTTTTTTTGTGCAGAAATAAAAGTTCTCGGACTGGAACGAAACTTTGCGAGGCATTTTTATATAATATATAAGAATTTCTGAAGCCAAGACCTACCGAAGGGGCCACCAAGGTGGGCACAACCCACCAAGGCGCGCCCCCCTCACCAGGCACGCCCACGTGGGTTGTCCCCAGCTGGTGGCCCCGTAGACCTTGAAACCGACGCTATAAAATCCTATTTTCGGAAAAAAATCAGGGAGAAAGAATTATCGCGATCCACGAGGCGGAGCCGCCGCCATGCCCTGTTCTTCCTCGGGAGGGCAGATCTGGAGTCCGTTTGGGGCTCCAGAGAGGGGGCTCTTCATTCTTCATCATCACCAACCCTTCTCCATCGCCAATTCCATGATGCTCCCCACCGAGAGTGAGTAATTCCTTCATAGGCTCGCTGGTCGGTGAGGAGTTGGATGAGATTCATCATGTAATCGAGTTAGTTTTGTTAGGGCTTGATCCCTAGTATCCACTATGTTCTTAGATTGATGTTGCTATGACTTTGCCATGCTTAATGCTTGCCACTTTGGGCCCGGATGCCATGATTTCAGATCTGAACCATTTATGTTATCATCATTATATCCATGTTCTTGATCCGAGCTTGCAAGTTATAGTCACCTACTACATGTTATGGTCTAGTAACCCCGGAGTGACAATAACCGGGACTTCTTCCAGTGATTACCCTAGTTTGAGGAGTTCATGTATTCACTATGTGTTAATGCTTTGTTTCGGTTCTCTATTAAAAGGAGGCCTTAATATCCCTTATTTTTCCAACATGGACCCCGCTGCCATGGGAGGGTAGGACAAAAGATGTCATGCAAGTTCTTTTAATAAAGCATGTATGACTATTTACGGAATACATGCCTACATTATATCGATGAACTAGAGCTAGTGTTGTATCGCCCTAGGTTATAACTGTGTAATAATGAATATCATCCAACAAATCTTCGATCCAATGCCTAGGAATTTATCCTATATTGTTCTTGCTAAGTTACTACTGCTATCATCACTGTTACATGCTACCTCTTGAGCATGCGTTGGATTTGCCTTGAAGAGGAAAAGGTGATGCAACAAAGTAGCATAAGTATTTCCCGCAGTTTTGAGAACCAAGGTATCAATCCAGTAGGAGACAACGCACAAGTCACCTAGTACCTGTGCAAACAATCAAGAACCTTGCAACCAACGCGATAAAGGGGTTGTCAATCCCTTCACGGTCACTCGCAAAAGTGAGATCTGATAGAGATAGTAAAGTAAATATTTTTGGTATTTCTGTTGTATAGATTGGAAAGCAAAGATTTCAAAATAGTAAACGAGATGCCATGTAAATAAAAGAGATGTAATATAATAGGAAAGAGACCCGGGGGCCATAGGTTTCACTAGTGGCTTCTCTCAAGATAGCATGTATTACGGTGGGTGAACAAATTACTGCCGAGCAATTGATAGAAAAGCACATTTATGAAGATATCTAAGACAATGATCATGAATATAGGCATCATGTCCGTGTCAAGTAGACCGAAACAATTCTGCATCTACTACTATTACTCCACACATCGACCGCTATCCAGCATGCATCTAGAGTATTAAGTTCATAAGAACGGAGTAACACATTAAGCAAGATGACATGATGTAGAGGGATAAACTCAAGTAATATGATATAAACCCCATCTTTTTATCCTCGATGGAAACAATACAATACGTGCCTTGCTGCCCCTACTGTCACTGGGAAAGGACACCGCATTGAACCCAAAGCTAAGCACTTCTCCCATTGCAAGAAAGATCAATCTAGTAGGCCAAACGAAATTGATAATTCAAAGAGACTTGCAAAGATATCAAATCATGCATATAAGAATTCAGAGAAGAACCAAATAATATTCATAGATAATCTTGTTCATAAATCCACAATTCATCGGATCTCGGCAAACACACCACACAAAAGAGTATTACATCGAATAGATCTCCAAGAACATCAAGGAGAACTTTTTATTGAGAATCAAAGAGAGAGAAGAAGCCATCTAGCTAATAACTATGAACCCGAAGGTCTGTGGTAAAATACTCACGCTTCATCGGAGAGGCAATGGTGTTGATGTAGAAGCCATCCGTGATCGATTGCCCCTCCGGCAGATCACCGGAAAAGGCCCCAAGATGGGATCTTACGGTTACAGAAGGTTGTGGCGGTGGAAAAGTGGTTTCGTGGCTCTCTTTGATGTTTCTAGGGTATAAGAGTATAAATAGGAGAAAGAAGTACATCGATGGAGTTACGAGGGGCCCACGAGGGTGGGACGCGGGCCCTACTGCCTCATGGCTTCCTCGTGGAGTTCCAGACTTCGACTCCAAGTCTTATGGATTGCTTTTGGTCCAAGAAAGATCATCGCGAAGGTTTCATTCCGTTTGGACTCCGTTTGGTATTCCTTTTATGCAAAACTCTAAAATAGGCAGAAAAAACAGAAATTGGCACTCGGCCTCTGGTTAATAGGTTAGTCCCAGAAATAATATAAAAGAGCGTATTAAAGCCCATTAAACATCCAAAACAAGTAATATAATAGCATGGAACAATAAAAAAATATAGATACGTTGGAGACGTATCATTACACTTGCTATAGAACTACTGCTATCACTGTTACTGTTACTGTTGGGGATATGACTATTCCATGATAGTTGGCACCCATCGTGGGGCCTACGGACGGTGGTTTTGAGTTCTTGAAGGGATTGAAGGGATCAAGGGATATGATGTGGTCCGGATGACCAAGAGTGGTCGCGGCAAGCTCTACATCGACGACGCAGGCTGGGGCCTCGAGGCCGGCTCAATTGAGTACAGGTACCGGGTCCCCTTCGGGGGAATCCACGTCTTCATCGGCAAGATCGGCGAGCCGGGCCCTGAGCCAGACATTTGCACCGACATCATCGAGACGGCTCAGCGTGCACGACCCGCCCGGGTTCAATCCGCCGTAAAGCGTGCCTTTGTCGGATTTATCCATGGGAATGAATTGGAAGGCTTTGTGTCTGGCGGTGAGACGGCCATCTACTCTGATGGTGAATCGTCCACGGGCGAGACCTACTCAACGTATCAACTACAAGACAGACGGCTTGGGGGCTGTTCCGATGGTGACAGTATTCCGGACCCCCATGAGCTGCCGAACAGGGTGGCGATCTTCGTGGCTGGCACCCAGCCGGTTCTCGGTTCGGCAGCCGCCGTGGCTATGACTTCCAGCGCAGCGGCGGTAATGGCAGCGAGTGCTGGCGGATCAACACGCCCGCCGGCTCAAGTTTTAACAGATCTGTTGGAGGCTCTGGCAACTCTGATGGAGGTGGAGGTAACCCCGGACAACCAAGAACATCATAAGGTGGATGTGGCTAAGTTGCGTTATGAGATAGCGCTAGCCAAGGTAGAGCTGGCAGCAGAAAATGCTAGGATGACCGCCGAGCGGGCCATTTTAAATGCCCAAGCACAGCGGGTTCAAGCGGATTCATATCGACTCGCGTTGAATCAGAACGCTTCAAATGAAGTCTTGAGGAGAAATCACTAGAGTCGACTGCCCTTGGTTTATGAATCGAGAAACCTCTTCAGCATGCCTGGAGCGGGGGCCAGTAACCCGCTGATGGTAAACCGGATGATTGAAGCGCCGAGGGGTGGAGCGCCGGTTCAGCCGCGCGTGACGGGTTTCCCACATATGAATAACAACCCACCTCAGCACGTGGTGACACCGCTGGGTCATTATTCTACCCCTTTGGACAATATGATTCCTGCAGCTATGCGATTGGCGGCTTTGCTAGTCGAGGGCAAGACTCCGACGGTGGTTGAAACCCGAAGGGCCAGGGAACTTCTTCAAACAGCGCTAGTACAGCAGCATGCTTATTCTTATAGTCATGACCAGATTCATTCGACCCCTCGTCCAAGCCGGAGCTACAGTAGGCACATTGACTCCCCAACAGTTTCGAGTACTAAGCAGCGCCGTAACCAACCTCGTGGGCATGACCCGACACGCAATGGTGCCAAGGCATAGAATTTGGTGGACCAGGGCAGAGCGCGCTGGGAGGCCGAGCTGGCGGCTCATCAGCACGCGGAGGTTTACTCGACAACTTCAGTGGAGGCAAGTGTGACTTATAGAGCTTGGGGTGTGCCGTGTCTAACGGTGGCTCTACGAAATGAACGAGACTTCAAGGGCCCTCGTAAGGTGCCTAATTACATGGTAGATCAGCCCCCTGAGGCTTGGGTGGAAAGTTATGAGATGGCTATGGAGATGCTAGATGTTAGTGAGGCTGCATATGCTAAGTATTTCACCATGATGCTGGAAGGGACGGCTCGTACTTGGTTGAAAGGGCTACCTGCCAACTCCATTGGATCGTGGGCAGAGCTGAAGGCCCGGTTTATCCAAAATTTCAAAGATATGTGCAAGCAACCTATGTCAATCGTGGATTTGGTTTCTTGTGTTCAAGCTGAGGGTGAATCGATGACCAGCTGGGTGCGCCGGGTCTCGA
Source organism: Triticum urartu (assembly GCF_003073215.2). NCBI lineage: Eukaryota > Viridiplantae > Streptophyta > Magnoliopsida > Poales > Poaceae > Triticum > Triticum urartu. The sequence continues at coordinate 550,952,972 of NC_053026.1, forward strand.
CTATCATACATTCTTCAGATAATATCAATGTCGGCTCAGCGGTTTTAATGTTGGAGAAAAATTGTTGTTTCCTTCCACTCAAGCAGAAGCTTGGGCGGCTTAAACGTCATTGCAGTGACATGGGTGAGCTCATGGAGGCTCTTGTCAAGTATGCCGACTCTGATAGTACCAAGGACCCCGACTCTAAGGATGAACGATCAGGAAAGGGAAAGAAGAGTAGCGGTATGAGGGGACAGCAGCATAACCCGGCCAATTAGGGCGGTAACGGTAAGCGCAAAGCTGATGATTTTGGCACACGGAATTATAACCAGCGTCGTAAGGGGAGGCCGGCTCAAGGGACAAAATTTGACCTTGAAGCGATAATGAATCAGCCATGTCCGAAGCACGGAACTCAGGAGAAGTCGTCTACCCATCTGTGGAAGGATTGCAACATTATGAGATAATTTATGGGTCTTTCCAACACAACCATGGTCCGAACGACGGTTCAGGGTCTGGACTCATGATTCGGGTCATGGAGGCGGCGGCTCAAATTCTGGGTTTCACGGCCAAAGCAATCAAGGTGGTTACAACCAGCAGAATCATCAAGGGAATCAGCAGCAGCAACAATCTGGTTATCAGAGCAACCTGAAGCAATTGAGTAGTGGACAGTACCACATCTTCACCACTAGCTTGTGTAAGCGGGATCAGAAGCTTCATAAGAAGGCAGTGAATGCTATTGAGCCAGTGGATCCGTGTTACTTACGGTGGTCGGAGCAGCCTACGTATGGAGTCGTGAGGATCACCCGCCTCGGGTTGACAATCCGGGTCACCTAGCTCTAGTGGTGGTGCCTCAGGTTGGGGGCTATAAATTTACTAAGGTGCTCATGGATGGAGGCAGCAACATTAATATACTTTACTATGAAACCTTCCGTCGCATGAGACTGACCGACAAAAATCTTAAGCCGTCAAACACCATTTTTCATGGTGTGGTGCCAGGTAAGTCGGCATATCCAGTGGGTAAGATATCTTTAGAGGTTGTTTTTGGAGATGAGCATGATTCCAGATCTGAGACCCTAACCTTCGAAGTGGTTAAAATCAAGAGCCCTTATCATGCTCTGTTCGGGCGGCCGGCTTATGCTAAATTCATGGCGAGGCCTTGTTATGTTTACTTGCAGCTTAAGATGCTAGGTTACAAGGGCACCATCACAGTGCATAGGAGTTGCAAGATGGCCTTGGAGTGTGAAGAAGGTGATGCTGCTTATGCTGAGTCTGTTTGTGCAACGGAGGAGCTGAAATTTTACAAGGATAATGTTGACCCGGCGGACATGACATCCTTGAAAAAGCCAACCACACAGCATGATCCTTTGCTAAAGTTTAAGTCGGCAGATGACACTAAAATGGTTGATTTTGTTCCTGGCGACTCATCTAAGTAGTTCAGCATCAGTGCTAATTTGGATCCGAAATAGGAAAGCGCGCTCATCGAGTTCATCCGTGAGAACTGGGACATCTTTGCATGGAAGCCTTTAGACATGCCGGGTGTAGCGAGGGAACTCGCTGAGCATACTCTTAATATTGATCCAAAGTTTAAGCCGGTCAAGCAATTCCTTCGTTGTTTTAACGAGGAGAGGCGGAAGGCCATTGGTGAAGAAGTGGCACGACTCTTGGCGGCCGGGTTTATCATTGAAGTTTTTCATCCTGAGTGGTTGGCTAACCCGGTGTTGGTGCTTAAGAAGAACGTCACTTGGTGAATGTGTGTGGATTATACGGACTTAAACATGGCTTGTCTGGCTGATCCGTTTGCTCTCCCTCGTATTGATCAAATCATTGATGCTACGATGGGTTGTGAGCATTTGAGTTTTTTGGATGCTTATTCTGGTTATCCTCAGATCAAGATGGCAGTTAAGGACTAGGAGAAGACATCCTTCATTACTCCATTTGGAGCCTTCTACTATGTGTTCATGCCTTTCGGGCTCAAGAGTGCCCACACCAGCGGTGTGTGCAAAATTGCCTTCACAATCAGATCGGGCGTAATGTTCATGCTTATGTAGATGACATTGTGGTGAAATCCACGAAGAAGGAGAACCTGATCGATGATTTGAAGGAGACGTTTGACAATCTCCGGGTCAATAAAATGATGCTTAACCCAGCCAAATGTGTTTTGGTGTACCGGCGGGTAAGCTTTTGGGTTTTTTGGTTTCAGACGGAGGGATCGAAGCTAACCCGGAGAAAATCAAGAAAATTACTTCCCTGGCTAAGCCAAAGTGTGTTAATGACATCCAACGCTTGGCAGGTCAGATAGCGGCCTTGAGCCGGTTCATAAGCCGCCTAGGAGAAAAGGCTATCCCTCTGTACCATATGATGAAGAAGACAGATGATTTCGTCTGGAGTGATCCGACTAATGAGGAATTTGAGGCGCTTAAGAAGCAACTCGCTGAGCCGCCGGTTCTTTATACCCCTATTGATAAGGAGCTTGTGTTGTTATATATGGCTGCCAATGGTCGGGCTGTGAGTGTGGCCATTGTGGTGGAAAGGAAAGAGGCAGGAAAGGAGTATCCGATTCAACGGCCGGTTTATTACATCAGCGAGGTACTTATTGACTCCAAGCAGAGGTATCTGCATTGGCAAAAGCTTGTGTATGGGGTTTTCATGGCAAGTCGAAAGCCCAAGCAATATTTCCTAGGTCATCCCATTACTATGGTTAGTTCTGCTCCTTTGGGGGATATCGTCCAAAATAGAGAAGCCACAGGTCGGTTAGCCAAGTGGGCCATTGAGCTTGTACCTCATGGTTTAAAGTATATGCCTTGTACAGCCATCAAGTCACAAGCACTCGTGGATTTTTTCAATGATTGGACAGAGTTCCAGACGCCTAAGGAAAAGCCGGATAACACATATTGGACTATTCACTTTAATGGATCCAGGCAGTTGGAAGGCTCGGGGGCTGGAGTTGTCTTGACTTCCCCACGAGGTGATAAATTTTCTTATGTTCTCCGATTAATGTTCCCTTGTACTAACAATGCAATGGAGTATGAGGCCTTGCTCCACGGTCTTTGGACGGTTAAGGATATGAACTTAATCCGGGTGAGGTGCTTCGGTGACTCAGATCTGGTAGCTCAGCAAGTTTCTGGCACTTGGGATTCTAAGGATCCACTCATGGAGGCTTATCGCTGAGAGGTTGATGCCATTGCGGGTCACTTTAGGGGTTACCAAGTTGGGCATATTGATCGCACGAAGAATGAGGGGGCTGACACTTTAAGCTAGTTAGGGTCTCAGTGTAAGCCGGTGCCACCTAACATTTTCTCGGATATTCTTCTTAATCCTTCTGTCAAATTGCCTACATAGGAGGATCTTGTTGTTCTTGACCCGGAAGCACAATTGGTGGCGGCTCTTCATGTCGTTCCTCATTGGACAGTTCCGTATTTGGCTTATATGACCCGGGGCGAGTTACCTGAGGATGAGATTTTGTCCAGGCAGATAACCCGACGATCTAAGTCAATGACGATTGTCAATGGGGAGTTGCACCATCGCAGTGTCACAGGGGCGTTTCAACGTTGCGTCTCTCCTGAAGAAGGTTGTGAGATTTTGCGAGAGATTCACGAAGGAGATTGTGGTCATCATGCCGACTCTAAATCTCTCGTAGCCAAGAATTTTCGTCATGGGTTTTATTGGCTGACGGCTGTAAGTGCATCTAGTGCCCCTTAGTGATTTTGGTGTATTGAAGACTTATAGGTTAAGGGACCAATGCGTGTGTGAGTGTCCACAGGTCTATAAGTCTATGAGGAGTTTGATATTTACAGGAAAAGTCGACCCCTAAAAATGAATATCTTCGACTGAAGATTTTGGTATTTCTGAGGACTTTCATGAAGACTTTGAAAGTGAAGAAATTGGTGTGTCCGTGAAGACTAGATATTCATGCGAGGAATATGAAGCTTGAAGACTTTCGTTTTCATAGTTTTGTTTTTCTCTTTCTTGAGTCATAGGAAACACCGTACTGTTAAAGGGGGTCGAGGAAATACTAAGGAAAAATTTCCATGTGATGCTCAACTCAAAATCCTACACCTACCAATCCCTTTGAGTGAAGCCATTGGAAATCTCATACAGTTCAGTCAATTTCTTCAGTGACAGAGACAAAGTTCTTCTGGTCTCTGAGGAATTTGTCCTGACTGAGGAGTTAGGAATTCGCCAGTGCGGATTGCCTACACAGTGAGGAACATGATAGTCCTGAGGATTTTGGTACTCAAAATTCCGACCATTGCTGTGCTATGCGCCAGCTGTTCCAAAATATCTATCCACCTAACGGTCATATCATTGAAGGGCATTTATGTCTTATCATGTCGGGCTGCTCCCTAGGCTATAAATAGCCGCCCCCCTACAACCACAAGCTAGTTGGCTACTCCGAGAGAAACTGACACTTGTCATTTGAGAGCAACCCATCCTCCGAGGACTTTGAGCGAAAATCATCAAGTGAGGAAAAACCAAAAACCCAAAACCCAAACACCTACAAACCCCAAGTGATTGAGCATCACTGAAGAGATTGATACTGAGTGGATTCGACGCTTGTTACCTTTGAAGATTGTGCTTCTTCCAGATGGTTAGGCGTCATGGTTTAGAGCATCCAAGAGGAATTGTGGATCGCCGGGTGACCAAGTTTGTGAAGGTTTGGAAGTCGCCTGAAGACTTACCACGAGTGATTGGACGAGGTCTGTGTGACCTTAGTTCAAGGAGAATACGGTGAGGATTGGGTGTCTTGGACTAAGTGTCCTTGATTGGGTGTCCGGGACTGTGTGTCCTCGAGTTTAAATACTCAGCCGCTCCAACCAGGCGTACAACTGAGACAGCAGTTGGAACTGGTCTACCAAATCATTATCTTCACCAAGCTTACTAGTTCTATTTCCTCAACTCTTTCATTTCCTCATAACTGTGCTGTATGTTTGTTCATATCTGTGTTTGAAGACTTTGACTGAAGACTTTCTCAATTTCCTCAGTTCAATTTCTTCAGCCTGCTTGTCTTCATCCTGTGTTATCCTGTGATTACGCTTCCTATACTCCGTGCCTGTCTTCATTTCATCATGATGAGTATGCTTGTATTCTGTTGTGTTTACTTTTGAGTACTTGTTCCACTGCTAGTAGTTCTTCGCTAAGGAATTTCCTCACCGGCAAATTCCTCAGTGAAGAATTTCATAAAAATCGCCTATTCACCCCCCTCTAGTCGATATAACGCACTTCCAATTGGTATCAGAGCAAGGTACTCCCTTGTTCTGTGTGATTTTGGTTTAACCACCTGGAGTTTTATTTATGTCGACCGCAGGTATGACGAAGGTGACATGCCCCATCTTTGACGGTCACGAGTATTCCAAGTGGAAGGCCATGATGAAGAAACGCCTCATGGCGATGAACAGCGAGTTGTGGACCGTCACTGAGATTGGCCTGACTGATCTGTGCAAGATGGTGGATGCTGATGACATTCGCAAGTATACTCTTCTCAACCTCACGGCGAAGGATGTCATCTGCTCCAGCCTGTCACAAAATCAGTTCAGGAATATCATGCATCTCGATCATGCGAAGATCATCTGGGACCGTCTCTCTGAGGTCTATGAAGGTCATCGAACTTGTCATGATCCTTGGTTTGAGGACTTCAAGGAATCTCTTAAAACAATGACATTCGAACAAGAATCATCATCTTCTGCATCATGCCTTATGGCAAAAGATGCTGAGGTAACTGAATACTACCTATCCGAGTCCAGTGATGATGAATCTGGTGATGAATTTGGACCCAGCTATGTCAAACTTGCTTCCCTTGCTACTAAACAACAAAGAGCTTTGGAAAAAGCTCACTATATGCTAAACAAGAGCGATGATATGTTGGGTGAGGAAATGGATGAGTCAAAAGCTTTGGCTGAAAGTCTTCAGAGACTTCATACTAAGTATGACACCCTTCAAGATCAACATAACACTCTCTTATCGGATCATGAGAAGCTTTCTTATGAATTTCTTCAAAGAAAGCAAGACCTTGAGAAGCTAAGAGTGAGTTATGAAGATCTTCAGAAGGAGCGCGATTCATTACTTGCTCAACAAATCAGCACATCTCAGGAAGAATTTGTTCCACCATGCTTGAAGTGCATTGAACGTGAATCTGCTAATTCTTCACCTGAATGTTCAAATGCTGCTAATGTTTCAAATTCTTCACATGCCTCTGCTATCACTAATTCCTCATCTGAGGACATTGCTAGTATCACTAACGATGCAGGGCTGAAGGAATTGTACACAACAGGCATGTACAAAAGCCTCAAAGGGCATCAGGCTCTTTGTGATGTGCTTAAAAAGCAAATCCTCAACAGGAACCCTAGGAAAGAGGGTATCGCCTTTGAGAGGAAACTCAATGCTGATGGTACATATTGGAAGCCTGAGTAGTACCCCAAAACTACATGGGTTGCTGCAAAGGGACCTCCAGTTGATCCATCTAACTTATCTGGATTTGCATGTGAATCTCCTTATTCTGATGATGAGTCAATTGACTCCAACTATAGGCTATTCAAAAATCAGAATGGTGAAGTATTTGCTAGATATGTTGGCACTAACTGCAGGAATGACTCCCCTGTGAAGAAAATCTGGGTTCCCAAAATATGCCTTGAAAATCTTCAGGTGAATGTCATCATGACGCCACCTGTGAAGAATAGGAACCCCAGATCAAATTCTTCATATGGACCAAATTCTTCATATGGATCAAAGTCCTCATATGAACATCATCGTGCTAACCCGTCTGTTTCGCAGGAAAGATCTAAGGATTGTGGATATGTGCATTATTCTTCAAATCATTATGTCCATAAGTCCTCGAAGAATTTCTCTGCTTACTCTTATGCTTACTCTAACCCCTCTTATGTGAAACGAAATGGACTGGCTTCTATGCCATCCTTCTCGTATGGAGCTCGCAGAATGATGAACTCTTTGCCACCCCTTCAGATGTGGGTGGTGAAGAAAAATAACTAATCTCTTCTGCAGGGTCAGGTCTCCAGACGCACGTAATCGTCTGAAGAATTTGCTGGAGACCTGGCTTGCCTGAAAGGACGCAGGCTAATCATGAAGAAATGAACTTTCATTTCTCACGTCCTCATATTGCTTTATCAGTTCTTTTACTTGATGAAATTGATCTGATGAATTGATGTCATATTCTTCACTGATGGAGTATATGATTTTGTAAGCTGCACTAATTCATCTGCAGGATGATCAACCCAAAGCCATTGACTGGGTCCTCGATAGTGGATGTACAAACCACATGACTGGTGACAAGAATCTATTGATGGATGCTCCATTATCACCGTCGCATCTGAAGCATATCATCTTTACTGACAAAGGCAAAAATCAGGTATTGGGTCTAGGTAAGGTTGCGATTACAAAGGATCGACACATGGACAAAGTCATGCTTGTTGAGTCCTTAGGATACAACCTTATGTCTGTCTCAATGCTTTGTGATCTTGATATGGTTGTTGTCTTCGGCAAGTACCGTTGTGTTGTGGTTATGGAAGCTGACAATTCCAAAGTCTTCGAAGGCTTTAGGAGAGGAGACCTGTATATTGTTGATTTCTCTACAGGACCACAACCAGCCGTGTGCTTACTTGCAAAAGCTTCAGAAGGCTGGCTCTGGCATCGATGACTTGGTCATGCAGGCATGAGGAATTTGCACACGCTTGCGAAGAAGAAGCATGTCATTGGCATCGAGAATGTCAAATTCCTCAAGGATCACCTATGCGGAGCCTGTGAAGCTGGGAAGATGACCAAGGCCAAGCATCCAGTGAAGACTATCATGACCACCACTCGCCCATTTGAATTGCTTCACATGGATCTCTTTGGTCCTAATCATTATTCTGCTATCTCAAATGAAGCATCTCAATATGGCTTTGTTATTGTTGATGATTATTCTCGTTACACATAGGTACACCTTGTTACTTACAAACATGAAGTGCAGGAAGTCTTCAAACGATTTTCCTCGAGGGCTTCAACCAACTTTGGTGTGAAGATCAAGCACATCATAAGTGACAATGGCACTGAGTTCAAGAATTCTGGTCTCGATGACTATCTTGATGAACTTGGTATTACTCATGAGTTATCTGCTCCTTACACTCCTCAGCAGAACAGCGTCGTGGAGCGCAAGAACAGGACTGTTGCTGAGATGGCTTGCACTATGCTTGATGAATACAAAACGCCTCGTCGTTTCTGGACTGAGGCAATTGATACTGCGTGCCACATCATCAACAGAGTATATCTTCACAAATTCTTCAAAAAGACTGCCTATGAACTCCTCACTGATAAGAAACCCAATGTAAGTTATTTCAAAGTCTTCGGTGCTAAATGTTGGATTAGAGATCCTCATCACAACTCAAAATTTGCACCGAAAGCACATGAAGGTTTTATGCTTGGTTACAGAAAGGACTCACACACCTACAGAGTCTTCAACAACGTTCTTCACAAAGTTTTTGAAACTGTAGATGTGCGGTTCGACGAAACTAATGGCTCGCAAAGAGAGCACCTACCTACTGTGATAGATGAACCAACACCTGAGGAAACTATCAAGTTCAAGGCTACTGAGGATGTCATTCCTACTGAAAAATCTGCAAGAAGAATTCATTCCAGAACATGAAGAACATGGAGCTAATGCACCTGAAGAAAATGGTGCTGAAGAAAACGCTGATCAAACTCTTCAACGACAACCAACTCGTCCTCACATTGCAAAAGAAGTGCAAGTTGAAAAGATCATCAATGACATCAAAGCGCCAGGTTCTCTCACACGCTCAAAAGCTTCATATTTGTCTAACTTTTGTGGGCAGTATGCTTTTGTCTCTATTACAGAGCCCACTAAGGTAGATGAAGCATTTCTGGAGCCTGAGTGGATTCAGGCCATGCAAGAAGAATTACATTAGTTCGAGCTCAACAATGTCTGGGAACTGGTTAAACGTCCAGATCCTTGCAAGCACAATATCATTGGCACAAAGTGGATCTACCGCAACAAGCAAGATGAAAATGGCCTTGTTGTGAGGAATAAGGCATGGCTTGTAGCTCAAGGCTACACACAGCTTGAAGGAATTGATTTCAATGAAACTTTTGCACCTGTTGCTAGACTTGAGGCTATTCGCATATTACTTGATCTACCGCAACAATCATGATATCACTCTATATCAAATGGATGTGAAAAGTGCATTCCTCAATGGAAAGCTTGAGGAAGAAGTATATGTTGCTCAACCCCTAGGTTTCGAAGATCCAAAGAATCCTGACAAAGTCTTCAGACTCAACAAGGCCCTCTATGGCCTCAAGCAGGCCCCACGGGCTTGGTATGATACTTTGAAGGAACTCTTCATGAAGAAAGGCTTCAAACCCGGTTCACTCGACCCTACTCTTTTCACTAAATCTTATGATGGTGAATTGTTTGTGTGCCAAGTATATGTTGATGATATTTTCTTTGGCTGTACTGACTAACGTTATAGTGATGAATTTGCCTATATGATGAGTGAAGAATATCAAATGTCTAGTATGGGAGAGTTTAAATTCTTCTTAGGTCTTCAAATTCATCAACAACACAATGGCATATTCATATCTCAGGAGAAATACCTCAAGGATGTACTGAGGAAATTTGGCATGCAAGATTACAAAGGCGTCAAAATTCCTATGCCCACAAATGGCCATCTGTGCACTGATGAAAATGGTATTGACTTCGATCATAAGGTATACCGCTCCATGATAGGTTCCTTATTATACTTATGTGCATCTAGGCCAGATATAATGCTTAGTGTTTGCATGTGTGCCTGATTTCAAGCTACACCGAAGGAATCACACCATAAGGCTGTGAAGCATATTCTTCGATATCTAGATCACACACCAACACTTGGATTATGGTACCCCAAGGGCTCGGTTTTGACCTTGTTGGATATTCTGACTTTGACTATGCTGGTGATTGTGTGGATCGCAAGTCAACATCTAGTACATGTCATTTCCTCGGACGATCTTTGGTCTGTTGGTCCTCGAAGAAACAGAACTGCGTATCACTATCTATTGCAGAAGCTGAGTACATTGCCGCTGGTTCTTGCTGTGCCCAATTGCTATGGATGAAGCAAACTCTCAAGGACTAGGGCGTCAACATGAAGAATGTGCCTCTCTTATGTGACAATGAGAGTGCCATCAAGATTGCTCACAACCTAGTTCAGCACTCGAAGACAAAGCACATTCAGATTCGTCATCATTTTCTTCGTGATCATGTGTTGAAGGGAAACATTTCTGTTGAGCATGTGAAGACTGAAGAACAGCTAGCCGATATCTTCACAAAGCCCTTGGATGAGAAGAGATTTAGCAAGTTGCGGTGTGAGCTAAATATCCTAGAATCTTCGAATGTTCTTTGAAAAGGACACTCATCCTAACACTTATGCAAAATTGATGACTTAGATGTGCAACACATGAAGAAACGTTTTACTTCAATCAATGAAGAATAACACTCTTAGTGTGAAGAAATTAATGAAGAATTTGATTCTCAGAACCCTACGATAATTGTACGCGGTGTCTGAAATCATCATTCTTATACGGTGGGTCACGCCACCACCAAAAGTTGAAATTCCTCAAATTATTCATATTCTTCAACTTTGCATAGTCTTCACTGGTTCCGTTGTTTTTCTTCATTGGCTATATATATATATATATATGAGTTTATGTCCTCTACAGCATTCACTTATTGCTATTTCTTCAAGTTGGTTTTCTGCTAAGTGAATGTGATCGGACCCTTCCCCTCTATGCTATACTCAACCCAATCTGTTCACAAATTCTTCATGTGCGTTCTATTTAAACTCGTTCAAAATCTTCATCGTGTCCTTGTCAGCTGAAGAAATTGAGAACGGAACATTAAAACTAATCTTATCCAAATTTTCGGTTTTTCCGCTCAAATCGTTCCGCATCCCATGATAATTTTTTTAATTCACCCACGATCTTACATGATCACCACTACACAGTACGTGGGTGACACATGTTGTACGAAGGAGAAGGGTCAGGGGCATGTTCGTCCCAAATCTTCGAGCGAACAGTTTTTCGCTGCTACTATAAATACCCCCTCATCCCTTCCTCACTTCCTTTACTCCGCTCGATCTCTCTCTCCCACTTGAGCTTCCCAAACCCTAGCACCGCCGCTACTCCATCGTCGCCGGTGAGGAAGAGCTTCACTGCCTCGACCTCGTCGTCGTCGTACTCGCACCGACCGCGGAAATCTTCACTCCGCCACCGCCGTAGCCGTCTTCCTCCGCCAAGTTAGGGCGTGGAAGATCTACACAGACAAACTTCACCTCTCCACTTCACTGTTCATCGTGTTCTTCATTTAGGGTAATTAAAAGTTACTTTTACTGCCCTCCTTGATTCGAAGTTTCTCTATAAAATCTTCATAGGTGTTTTATTCTTCAAATCTTCACACACTAAACACCTCACATGTCATCTGTTCTTGATTCGTTTCTCTAAGCATCATTTTTCTTCAAGATTCCTCAATTGTGTGGATCTTTGATCTATACAACTCTGGAACCTAAGACAAAGAATGCTTAGTGAAAATCTTCAAGACCCATCTGGTCAAATTCCTCAAACTTGTTCTTTTTACAAAACCTTCTGAGAACACATATGATCTCTCCAAATTCCTCGCAACTATACTCTGTTCAAAGGTACACATGTCAGCTACTGAATCACTAGGTTCTGATCAACTTAACTCATTTGCAGCGTTCCTCGAAGAAAAGTTGCATTCTTCTTCGGAGAATTCAATTGTTCAAATTCCTCAACTGAAGAAAATGGCTGATGGTAAGAAGCCACAGAAGGGAGGAAAGAGGCCTGAGGTAAATACAACGTTTGAGATCCCTGATGACATATATGCTGGGTACTGCACACCTACTGAGGAAACCAAGAATGAGCGCAAAGTGCGCAAACAGAGGATAGAGAGGAGATGGGCAAGAGAATGGAGGGAGTACAGATATGTCACTCCTAAGTTCATGAAGAAATTTGCACTCAATCCTCCATGCCCAAGAGCTCCATTGGCACCTGGCCAAGTAGCAGATCCCACCAGCCTCAAGCGCGGTGAGGACTATCCTGATGAATGGGCCAAGCGCCAAGGCAAGTTGGCCAAGCAAGCCAGAGAAGCAGTGAGGAAATTCAATGAAGACTCTGCTGTGGCTGCTGCTGCCTCTACTGAGGCCTTTGTCAAGCCGAGGAAATCCATGCCTAAGAAGCTTGCTCGTAAGACAAGTGCTTCACCAACAGTGCCCTCACGGCCAAGTTCCTCAGCCGCGCCCTCACGGCCAGACTCTTCAAGGTCCTCACGACCAATCCCTCAAGCTGCTCCTTCAAAATCCTCAGCACCTCCTCCAAAGTCCTCAGTTGTTCCGACAAAGTCCTCAGCACCTGCGCATCTGGCCTCATGCCAAAGGACTACAGGCATCTCCATTGCCTCTGGTGTCTCAGCAAGCTCCTCAGCAGCACCAAATTCTTCATCTGGCCGCACTCTGTTGAAGACCAAGGCAACTACTGGACAAGGTCCTCGGCCAAGTTCTCAAAAGAAGAAAGTCGCTTTCCAAGTGCCACCTGAAGAAGATGAAGCTGATGATGATGAACTTGCAGAAATCATCAGAGATAGACAAGTTAGGGCCGCTAGAGCCAAAGGCACACCTGTGCCACTGCTTTTGGATCCCAAGCTTATCCTCGACTACATTGATCTCTGGCACAAGGACCCAAATACTCCTATGCCTGACTTCAAGCTGACGCCTGGTCAAAATCACATGCTGACTCATTTCATCCAAGAGGAGAAATGGAAATATGATCAGGCCAGACAGATCAAGAAGGCCCAGTACAGAAAGGAGAAGTACCTGAAGAACAACGTTGTCACTATGACCACTGATGAACTTGTAAAAATCCAATCTGAAATCAAAACCCTCAGCGATGACTTCCAAGCCTACTATGCTGATTGGCAAGGGTCCAAAGTTAGATTTGTAAAGATAACTGAACAGTTCATTTCAAATGTTGCTGCCCCAACGCAACAGGAAATTCCCCAGGCTGAAGCATCTGCTCAGCCGACTGAAGAACATGCCAGCACCGCTGATGACAATCAGGCTGCTGAAGAAAATGTGAGTTCCAGGGCTAATGACTGCATTCCAGCCACTGAAGAAATTGCCAGGGCACCCACTAGTGGTGTGCCTGAAGAAACTGAAGAACTCAGGGCAACTGCATCAGTTGTGCCTAAAGAAAATCAACCAGATTCCTCAGCTGCTCTCGCACCAACTTCAACTCCAATCCTTCCATCCGCATCAGATGTGAAGAAGACCAAGGCTACAGAGCGTGCTGCAGTGAAGAAACGGAAAGCATCAGCTGCTTCAGATTCTTCAGCTCCGAAGAAAATGAAGCCTATGACAAGCTCATTTGCACATCCGATTGATGCTATTCCCATCTCAACCAGGCCATCAAAGGACCTTGTTCCTTTTGACGAAGAATATGTGATCCCCAGCGGATCTGATGAAGAAACTCCTTCTGCCGCTTCGTCTGAACCGTTGGATGAAGAAATTGAAGTGGATGCGATCCCTTCAACAACTATCATCTCCTCGCCTATGCCTCAGTTCACAACTAAAGAGGCTGGCATTGAAGAAATGGAAGATGAAGATGTGGACATTGGCTGCTCCACACCCGTAATCAGTGATGAATTCTGGGAAAGTCAGCATCCAAACTCTCCAATGTTCACCCCTCTACAGCAAATTCCTCAGTCCCCCACACAAACTGTTCACATGGGCTCTGAAGAAACTCATCCCACTGCATCTGTCCATGAGGAAATTCCAGCCACTAGCGCTGAAGAAACTGCTGCTGCTGAACAACCAACTACGCAAACTGCCACTGAGGAAGAACCAGAAATTCCTCAGCCTGAAGAACCTGCAATTGAGATTCCTGAGGTCGTGATGCAACTCACTGACACTCCTCTGCCGAAGCCAAAGGATCCATTCTCACGCAAGCAAAAGTTCAAGGCTGATGATTTCTTCGGCGAGCACGTATTCTTCAAAGATTATAACCCATATGACTCTGCTCGCATTAGGAAGAGGCATTTCTGGACTGCTAGTCAAGCCAATTTCTATTCCTCAGTGCTGTTCAACAAGGAGAAGATTTTCTACCATGAGCATATTCCTCACATGGATATGGAATCTCTGCCGTGCTTCGCACTAGTCCTCAGTGTTCTTCACGACACTGGACTGCTCAATTTTTGCTCTGACATCTGCGATTGGAATGAAGAACTGATTCTTCAATTCTATGCAACGCTGCACATCACCGGAAATGCTGAAGATGTGAATTCATGGGTGCTGGACTGGATGTATGAAAACACTCACTACACTGCACCAGCCTCTGAATTGCTTCATGCTCTACCACTCAGTCCTCCCCTTGAAGAAGCTCGCTGCATCTATAGTGAACCTGAGCTCACACATCATTACATGCAAGTGCTGATGAAGCCTTTGAAACCAGGTCAGGCACCACGAACAAAATTCCTCCTGAAGGAATTGCTGTACGTGCTCAGAACTGTCTATCGTATTCTTACGAGGACAATCAGTCCTATCAAAGGCCACGACTCATCTGATGAGGAAATTGTTGGCATCATGAAGAATCTGGTATTCAACATCGTTCATGGCATTCCTGTCAACTATCATGATTTCTTCATGAGGACTATGGCCAATGTTGCACTGTCTCTGTTTGAGCTGAAGCCTTATGCACCTTGGATCATGAGATTCCTCAGGACCAGGTCTTCACTCAACTACAAAGCTGATTTCCAGAATCATCTCAGCTACTTGCCCCCAATTGAAGTCCTCAAGCAGACATATTCCTCAGTTGATGGAAAGGGCAAGGCACCAGCTGTAATTGATGAAGGCATTCGTCCATTGGATGGTCAGTTTCGCAAAGCTGCATCTTATTCCACCAATGATGACTCTACCACACATGACTCTGCCAATGCTCCCAAGTCCACTCCTCAAGCCACTGCTCTGCGCGTGATGACAGACCGTGAACTTCTGCTTAGTCTTCACTAGAAGGTGGATCAAAATCACAAATGGGTTAAGCATCAGTTTGGTTCACTTCTTCACAACTTGACTGCCACACACAATGCAGTGAAGAAAAACCACTACTACCTCCATCAAGTCTTCGGTCGCACCTGGGCAATCCTGTCTCATCTGTATGGTGAAGAAGATCTGAAGAACATGGGTCTTAATGAAGATTTTGACTGGTCTACACCTCCACCGAAGAAATTCAAGAAGGTCAAGGTTCCTTCTCTGGTGGCCAGCTCATATTCTTCATCGCGCGACACTGATGAACATGAAGATTTAGACGACACTGCAGCAGGCCCTACATCAACCAACGACCCCAACAACGATGGCGCTCCTTCATCAACCTGATTATCTTCAGGGGCGTTAGTCCTCAGTTTCGATCCTTTTGGTCATTTGATGCCAAAGGGGGGGAAATTTGAGTTAGTCTTCAAGCGGGTCTATTTTATCGCCCATATCCAACGTTTTTTTCTAAGTTACAACTCTCGTTCTTCTGAAACTTTATTGGATCGAGTTGTAATCTTAAACCCGATGGTGCTCTGATACTTTTGATGCACCATGCTCTGATACTCTTTTCTGCATGCTTATTCCTCGTTAATATTATTGCACGCATGCTGAATTTCATCAGGCACCATATTTCATCATGCATTTCAAATTCTTCATATTATATGTTAAATGCGTGTATGAATTACAAGATATAGGGGGAGATCTCCATGATTCAACTCTTCAAGTGTGCATTGCTTCAAAAGAAAATTCCTCACTATGCACATCTTTAGGGGGAGTTCTTCTATATCTTGCAATCAAATTCCTCAATATCAGTATTTATACTTCATATATTTACCCCCGTTGAAAACTTAACCTATATTGTCATCAATCACCAAAAAGGGGGAGATTGTAAGTGCATCTGGTGCCCCTTAGTGATTTTGGTGTATTGAAGACTTATAGGTTAAGAGACTAATGCGTGTGTGAGTGTACACAGGTCTATAGGTCTATGAGGAGTTTGATATTTACAGGAAAAGTCGACCCCTAAAAATGAATATCTTTGACTGAAGATTTTGGTATTTCTGAAGACTTTCATGAAGACTTTGAAAGTGAAGAAATTGGTGTGTCCGTGAAGACGAGGAATATGAAGCTTGAAGACTTTCGTTTTCATAGTTTTGTTTTTTCTCTTTCTTGAGTCATAGGAAACACCGTACTGTTAAAGGGGGTTGAGGAAATACTAAGGAAAAATTTCCATGTGATGCTCAACTCAAAATCCTACACCTACCAATCCCTTCAAGTGAAGCCATTGGAAATCTCATACAGTTCAGTCAATTTCTTCAGTGACAGAGACAAAGTTCTTCTGGTCTCTGAGGAATTTGTCCTGACTGAGGAGTTAGGAATTCGCCAGTGCGGATTGCCTACACAGTGAGGAACATGATAGTCCTGAGGATTTTGGTACCCAAAATTCCAACCGTTGCTGTGCTATGCGCCAGCTGTTCAAAAATATCTATCCACCTAACGGTCATATCATTGAAGGGCATTTATGTCTTATCATGTCGGGCTGCTCCCTAGGCTATAAATAGCCACCCCCTACAAACACTAGCTAGTTGGCTGCTTCGAGAGAAACTGACACTTGTCATTTGAGAGCAACCCATCCTCCGAGGACTTTGAGCGAAAATCATTAAGTGAGGAAAAACCAAAAACCCAAAACCCAAACACCTACAAACCCCAAGTGATTGAGCATCACTGAAGAGATTGATCCTGAGTGGATCCGATGCTTGTTACCTTTGAAGATTGTGCTTCTTCCAGACGGTTAGGCGTCATGGTTTAGAGCATCCAAGAGGAATTGTGGATCGCCGGGTGACCAAGTTTGTGAAGGTTTGGAAGTCGCCTGAAGACTTACCACGAGTGATTGGACGAGGTTTGTGTGACCTTAGTTCAAGGAGAACACGGTGAGGACTGGGTGTCTTGGACTAAGTGTCCTTGACTGGGTGTCCGGGACTGTGTGTCCTCGAGTTTAAATACTCAGCCGCTCCCACCAGACGTACAACTGAGACAGCAGTTGGAACTGGTCTACCAAATCATTGTCTTCACCAAGCTTACTGGTTCTATTTCCTCAACTCTTTCATTTCCTCATAACTGTGCTGTATGTTTGTTCATATCTGTGTTTGAAGACTTTGACTGAAGACTTTCTCAATTTCCTCAGTTCAATTTCTTCAGTCTGCTTGTCTTCATCCTGTGTTATCCAGTGATTACGCTTCCTATACTCCATGCCTGTCTTCATTTCATCATGATGACTATGCTTGTATTCTGTTGTGTTTACTTTTGAGTACTTGTTCCGCTGCTAGTAGTTCTTCGCTAAGGAATTTCCTCACCGGCAAATTCCTCAGTGAAGAATTTCATAAAAATCGCCTATTCACCCCCGTCTAGTCGATATAACGCACTTTCAACGGCTCATGCCGATGCTGAGGATTTGGTTAGTAAATGTGACTGTTGTCAGAAGTTTTCACGATGAGCTCATGTTCCGGCTCAAGAGTTGAGGATGATTCCAATTACTTGGTCGTTTGTGGCCTGGGGGCTTGATATGGTCGGGCCTTTCAAGAGGTCCAAAGATAAGAAAACCCACCTTTTGGTGGCAGTTGATAAGTTCACTAAGTGGGTTGAAGCAGAGCCGGTTAGTAAGTGTGCTGCAGCAACAGCGGTTCAATTCATCAAGAAGGTGATCTTCCGTTTTGGCTTTCCCCACAACATTATAACGGATAATGGCACTAATCTGTCTAAGGGTGCTATGAATTTCTTTTGTCAACAAGAGCATATTCGACTTGATGTTTCCTCCGTGGCTCACCCCCGGTCTAATGGTCAAACGGAATGAGCTAATCAAGAGATTATGTGAGGCATCAAGCCCCGGCTTGTGGTTCCTTGCAAAGAATGCCGGGCTGTTGGGTCGAGAGTTACCTTCGGTGTTATGGAGTATCAATACAACCCCCAACAGATCTATGGGTTACACACCTTTCTTCATGATTTATGGAGCAGAGGAGGTTCTCCCTAGTGACATCCGTCATGATTCGCCCCGTGTGGTGGCTTATGTTGAAGCTGATATTTAAATAGCGCGTCAGAATGCACTCGACCTATTAGATGAGGAGCGTGATCTCACGGCGGCTCATTCAGCGATTTATGAACAAGACCTTTCAAGAAGGCGACTTGGCGCTCTCGCTTATCCAGGATCAAACTAATATGCATAAATTATCCCCACCTTGGGAAGGACCTTTTGTGGTTAGCAAGAATTTTCATGATGGGTCATACTATCTTATCGATGTTCGAGACCACAAGGACTCACGCACATCGGAGGAGGAGACCCGCCGGTCGTGGAATATTGCTCATCTTCGGCCCTACTATACTTGAGCCACCGGCTCTCCTGATGTACATAGTTTGATAATGTATATATTATAAACAGTATAATAAAGCTGGCATCCCTGATAATTCAAGGCCTTTGTCGTTTCACTTCTTTGAAGCTGAGTCTTTATCATCGTCTTACATGTTCACTTAAGAGGCTTGATGTCGGTGTCAAAACCGGCGGATCTCAGGTAGGGGGTCCCGAACTGTGCGTCTAAGGTTGATGGTAACAGGGGACAGGGGACGCGATGTTTACCCAGGTTCGGGCCCTCTCTATTGAGGTAATACCCTACTTCTTGCTTGATTGATCTTGATGAATATGAGTATTACAAGAGTGGATCTACCTCGAGATCGTAATGGCTAAAACCCTAGAAGTCTAGCCTATATGAGTATGATTGTCTCTACGGACTAACCCCTTCGGTTTATATAGACACCGGAGGGGACTAGGGTTATATAAAGTCGGTTACAGAGAAAGGAATCTTCATATCTGAACGCCAAGCTTGCCATCCACACCAAGGAGAGTCCCATCCGGACACAGGTGTGAGTCTTCGGTCTTGTTTCTTCATAACCCATCAGTCTGGCCCATGCCCAACAGGTCGGATGCCCGAGGACCCCTTAGTGCAGGACTCCCTCAGTAGCCCCCAAACCAGGCTTCAATGATGAGGTATCCGGCACGCAGACTATCTTCGGCATTGCAAGGCGGGTTCCCCTTCCGATTACTTCAAAGTCCCTGACTTAAAGAGTAGTATTGGGCCTTCCATTTACTGTCGCGCCCATCGGCTTCCACGCCTTCCTGACTTCATATTCCACGTGTCGAGCAAATACGAGAGGTCGGGGTATTTTTACACATATCACCCCGACCATACAAGAAAGGCACCTATATAAAGGGATTAGATCTTAGATCCATTCCACTCCCTGCGAAAAAATCCTCAGATCTCGCTAGGAGGAACCACTCCAACATGGCTAGTGCTCCTAGCTCTTCCTCTCGTCCCCACGGCTCTAAAAAAGGTGATTGGGAGAGATGTTTCGTATCTCACAGTCAGCTGACAAAGCTAAAAAAACAGGGCTTTCTTCCCCCCGCGGATCTAATCCCGTCCGAGCAGGATCGACATCCTTCAACGGCGGGGTTCAGGCGGAGAATTTCTGAAGGAAATATGCCCTAGAGGCAATAATAAAGTTATTATTTATTTCCTTATATCATGATAAATGTTTATTATTCATGCTAAAATTGTATTAACTGGAAACATGATACATGTGTGAATACATAGATATACAGAGTGTCACTAGTATGCCTCTACTTGACTAGCTCGTTGATCAAAGATGGTTATGTTTCCTAGCCATAGACATGAGTTGTCATTTGATTAACAGGATCACATCATTAGGAGAATGATGTGATTGACTTGACCCATTCCATTAGCTTAGCACAATGATCATTTAGTTTGTTTCTACTGCTTTCTTCATGACTTATACATGTTCCTATGACTATGAGATTATGGAACTCCCGTTTACCAGAAGAACACTTTGTGTGCTACCAAACGTTACAATGTAACTAGGTGATTATAAAGGTGCTCTACAGGTGTCTCCGAAGGTACTTGTTGAGTTGGCATATTTCGAGATTAGGATTTGTCACTCCGATTGTCGAAGAGGTATCTCTGGGCCCACTCGGTAATGCACATCACTATAAGCCTTGCAAGCATTGTAACTAATGAGTTAGTTGCGGGATGATGTATTATGAAACGAGTAAAGAAACTTGCCGGTAACGAGATTGAACTAGGTATTGAAATATCGACGATCGAATCTAGGCGCAAGTAACATACCGATGACAAAGGGAACAAAGTATGTTGTTATGCGGTTTGACCGATAAATATCTTCGTAGAATATGTGGGAGCCAATATGAGCATCCAGATTCCGCTATTGGTTATTGACCGAAGACGTGTCCCGGTCATGTCTAGATAGTTCTCGAACCCGTAGGGTCCGCACGCTTAAAGTTCGATGACGATCGGTATTATGAGTTTTTGTGTTTTGATGTACCGAAGGTAGTTCAGAGTCCCGGATATGATCATTGACATAAAGAGGAGTCTCGAAATGGTTGAGACGTAAAGATAAATATATTGGACGACTATGTTCGGACACCGGAAAGGTTCCGGAAGGTTTCAGATATATACCGGAGTACCGGGGGTTACCAGAACCCCCCGGGGGGCTTAATGGGCCTTAGTGGAAATAGAGGGCAGCAAGGGGAGTGTGGGGCGCGCCCCCCAAGGCCCAAACCGAATTGGTTTAGGGCAAGGGGGGCCGGCCCCCTCTTTCCTTCTCCTCTCCCTTTCCTTCCCCTCTCCTACTAGGACTAGGAAAGCGGGGGCAAACCTACTTGGAGTAGGATTGCCCCCCCCCCCTTGGGCCGCCTCTCACCTTGGCCGGCCCTCTCCTCCTCCCGTCCTTTATATACGGGGGTAGGGGGGAACCCCAAAGACACAACAATTGATCATTGATCTCTTAGCCGTGTGTGGTGCCCCCCTCCACCATAATCCACCTCAATCATATCGTAGCGGTGCTTAGGCAAAGCCTTGCGTCGGTAGCATCATCATCACCGTCACCACGTCGTCGTGCTGACGAAACTCTCCTGTGAAGCTTTGCTGGATCGGAGCTCGTGGGACATCATCGAGTTGAACGTGTGTAGAACTCGGAGGTGCCGTGCGCTCGGTACTTGGATCGGTCGGATCATGAAGACGTACGACTACATCAACCGCGTTGTGCTAATGCTTCCGCATTCGGTCTACGAGGGTACGTGGACACACTCTTCCCTCTCATTGCTATGCATCACCATGATCCTGTGTGTGCGTAGGATTTGTTTTGAAATTACTACGTTCCCCAACAATTTCCCCAATCCATCCAGGGGGAACGAGTGTGCTTCATTCCCTACTTACTAAGAGGCGTCGGATTTCCAATCCACCCATTCCTCCAAGGACTTCTGGAGTATTATGGCCTCCAACTGCACAATTTTACTCCTGCCTCCATCCTGCACATTGCAGGTTACGTTACTCTTTGTGGGCTATTCCTGGGCTGTGAGGCCCATTTTGAATTATGGAGGAAATTGTTCTGCCTCATCATTCATAACAAAGGGGGTTCAATATTCAAAGTGGGAGGAGCCGATGTATGGCGCATCGCCGGGACCGGATACCTGTCCGGCACGCCGAAGAAGGCATCCCATGAGTGGCCTTCTGAATAGTTCTATATTGACGACTTCGCTCTTCCTGACCCAGTTCGAATGGGTCTCCCCGAATTTTCAAGCGCTCCATTGAAGAAACGCCACAGCTGGCGCCCTCGGAGCCTCGAGGAGGAGGATAGCACGGAAGTCAGTCAGTTGATGGGCAAGATTAAGATGCTCGCCCAGTCCGGATTATCAATAATTGAGGTAATGGCAATTTCTATAGTGCAGGGGGTCCAACCACTCCAATACAGAGGGCTACCCATGTTGCACTATAATGGGGAAGATGACACCTCACGCTGCCGTTGGAAGGGTCCAAAAAAACCCGCCGCTTTGGCCAAAATATTGGCCGAACTGTACAAAGGGGAAAAGGAGGAGTTCACTCGTCTCCAATGTCGAGATGGATTTTCCATGTATAATCCTCCTAGCTGGGTAAGTTCCAATCCCACCATTTTACTCAATCCTCTCCTTAAATCATTTCTAATGGATAGTAACATATCCACTCGCAATAGGAATGGCGGAAGGCTACCGAGGGGATCTATAGCTGCCCCCCTAGCTGGAGGGTCACAACCGGGACCTTGACCCCGGATTCGAAGAAGATCCGGACATATTTGTGGAGCTTGAGAATGGAGTATTCTACTAGATGAGCTATGATGGTACGGAAGTGCCCATCATTGCCGATTATCCCAGTCTCCTTCCTGCTTCGCATGTAAGTAATTTTAAGAGACACCTTCTTTGAAAGAGCTTCCTTATTATGCCTCACCCATCGCACTGTTTCGTGCTCCAAAGGGTAGGCGCTCGACGCCGCAACGCGCACCAGAAGCATCTTCGAGGAGAGCGGTGCCCGCCCCGAGCACATCTTTGAAGAGAAAGGCAAACGATAATACGGCAGAACCTTCATCAAAGAGGTAAGGCTTTCTTTTAAAAATATGCCTCCTGGTCGCCACATCAAATAGTGATGTCATCCGCCGCATTCTATCAGGAAAAATGTCTGCCAGACTATGTCCGGGGATCCTGTCGGTCGTGCCTCCACTAGTCAAGTTCCAGACCCTGCCCTAAGGACGGGGGCTGACACGGGAATGGCGCCGGACTGTCCTTCCCCAGAGGATTCGGACAATATGTCCGTCACGAGCTCTGAAGTGGAGAGCACTATGAATCATCATCATCGGAGGGCCGCTCTCCGTGACCTCAGCTTTACAAAGGAGGCATTCGATACCTTCAGCTCGGCCGATGCGTATATCCGAGCTGCTCAGGATGGACTTGCCAGAGCCACGGGCCAACATCTAAAAGATATGCGGGTAAGTGTAGATTTAATAATCATATACCAGTGGCCCCCGAGACTTAAAGCAGTTGATACAACTGATTTAAAGATCATTGTATAATCAGGCACTTATGGAGAAGAATAGCCTGCTGTCTCAAGAGCTGGAAAAGTGTCAGACTCACCTAACTACGGCTACCGCCGAATTGGAAAAATCCAAGGAGGCACTGCCTGGTAGTGCTTCTCCCCATTATAAGAAAGTAAAATCACATACCATTTATATTAATACTGTTGTGTTTCTGCTGACAGCATCGCTAGACCAACAAAGATAAAAATTGATGGTTGCCCAGGCTGGTGAACGAGAGGCCAAAAGGCAACATGCGGCAGGCGAGCGTGTGCTGACGCGGGTCAGGGAGGAAAAGAACAAGCTGCAGGATTCCCATACCCAACTGGGCGAAGAACTAAAAGATGTTCGACCCCAGCTAGCTGACGCTGTTATGGAGAATAGGAGGCTACAAGGCGGCATATTTAGTATGCTTTTCAAACTTGCCTCCCTATCGTTCAGCGATGGCAGGAACTCACAGAATTATGTCTGCAGGTATGCTGACTGGCTGTCCCGAAGAGGACATGTCCGGATCTCAAGGTGACCTGGAACAAGAGCTGTCCCGGATGCACGAGCGAGTTCGGCAAGCAATGTGGAGTGTTGCCAAGGCTTTATGGCCATCCGCCTCTCCTCCAGGAGGTATGGCGGAGATCGTGGAGGTATTCAAAGGGGCACGGCGGCGTATTCGATTATGGAAGATATCAGCCTGCTGGGAAGGTGCGCAAGAGGCCTGGGCCATGGTAAAAACACGGTATACCAAGCTTGATCCAAATCGTATGGACCGGGTCAGACCTCTAGGGCCGAATGGGAATGAAATTCCCGTTAATTTGGTATATGACCAAGTAGAAGTAGCCTCCAAATATTCCCAACAGGATTGTAAGCTAGAAATCCTGTTAGACGGTATAGAGGAGGAAATTTTTGAGTCCAAGTGACTATGTACTTTCATTGACATATTTGTCCCTAGCTGGATTGTAAAACGATTGTCATGGCCGACCTTTTCGCTTCGACCTCTGGACCCAAAGGTGCGGAGTGTTTCTGAATACCTGAGCGGCAAAATAGACCAGGGTATGCGTGGAAACCAGGCATAGGGGTACATAGTGGGAGAAATATAAAAACATCTTTAGTCCGCCGACCGAATATTCCCTTAAGAATGCTAGCTTTCGGCTTCACCCAGTTTGAGGTACACGTTCGGATGACCCGGCTATCGGTGTCAAAACCGGCGGATCTCGGGTAGGGGGTCCCGAACTGTGCGTCTAGGCGGATGGTAACAGGAGACGGGGGACACGATGTTTTTACCCAGGTTCGGGCCCTCTCGATGGAGGTAAAACCCTACTCCTACTTGATTGATCTTGATGATATGAGTATTACAAGAGTTGATCTACCACGAGATCGAAGAGGCTAAACCCTAGAAGCTAGCCTATGGTATGATTGTTGTTGTTGGTCCTACGGACTAAACCCTCCGGTTTATATAGACGCCGGAGGGGGCTAGGGTTACACAGAGTCGGTTACAAGGAAGGAGATCTACATATCCGTATTGCCAAGCTTGCCTTCCACGCCATGGAGAGTCCCATACGGACACGGGACAAAGTCTTCAATCTTGTATCTTCATAGTCCAACAGTCCGGCCAAAGGATATAGTCCGGTTGTCCGGATACCCCCTAATCCAGGACTCCCTTAGTAGCCCCTGAACCAGACTTCAATGACGATGAGTCCGGTGCGCAGATTGTCTTCGGCATTGCAAGGCGGGTTCCTCCTCCGAATACTTCATAGAAGATTTTGAACACGAGGAACGTGTCCGGCTCTGCAAAACAAGAACCACATACCACCGTAGAGAGAATAATATTTCCACAAATCTAACCTACTGACGTACCCCATAGTGTGACATCACGCCACAGCCATGTCTTTATTCGAATCATTTTTCATAACCCATCTCAGCGTGTTTCGCGAGGCGGTTTCCTTCGCACGTCTTGTCGAAGCAGAGATCATGTCCCCTTTATTACGGGATTCTCATCAATACGGACGTGGGTAACCCAACCGTGCCTATTGGTAGGACTCCTAGATCTTAGGCAAGTCCCAAACGGTCACGAGGAGGACGCTTGATATTCACCCTCTTTATAAAGGGGACACGGCTTTTTCTTTTTTCCCTCTCGTGCTCAATCAAATCCTTCCCCTGCCTCGAGTTCTAACACCCAAAACTCAGGTCAGGTGCTTCGAACCTTCAACTATGTCCGGATCCAACCTTCAAGGTCAGTGGATGCCTTCCTCCATCATGGAGGAGGACATCAAGAAGTTGAGAGAGGCCAGATATCTGACCGCCGAAATTTCACATCGGCTGCCTACCCGAGGGCAGGTCGTCCCTACTCCCGAACCCAACGAGAGCGTCGTGTTCGTCTCCCACTTCCTCTGAGGACCAGGCCTCGCTCTGGATCCCTTTGTTAGGGGTCTTATGTTCTATTATGGGCTAGATTTTCACGATCTGGCCCCGGATTCCCTTCTTCACATCTCGACATTTATTGTCGTATGTGAGGCCTTCCTCCACGTTACATCTCACTTCGGCCTATGGCTCAAGACCTTCGATTTGAAGCCGAAGATGATCAAGGGGCAGCACGCAGCGTGCAGAGGCGCTTTAATAAGCAAAATCGCTGATGCTCCATGGCCCGAGGGTTTCTTCCCAGAGGTGTCCGGATTGTGGCAGCAGGAGTGGTTCTACATCACAGCTCCCTGAAGTGCCAAGTGGGTAGCTGCCCCCACCTTTCGCTCAGGCCCCCCACCACAACTGATGTCATGGATCAGCAGGGGGCTGAGCTGGGGCCCAGCCAAGGATGTGCCAATACTGCAAAGCCGCATCCGAGATCTCTTTGAGAGAGATTTCAGTCTGGTTATGGTAGTGCAAGTTATGCTAGTTCGTCAAGTCCAGCCTTGCAAACGCCGGCCCCTTCGCATGTGGGATTTAACCCAGAAGGACCGTGAGCTATTCAACATTTCCTCGGCATGACGCATGAAGAGATGTACAAATTGTTCTTCGGACCACAAATAATGTGTCCAGACATCATTGAAGATGCAGGTCTGAGCTACAATCGCACTGATACCCAAGTAAGTAGCCCCGCACCCGAACACGCTGTCCGTTTATGTATCGCAATGTTGCCCTAAAAAATCCGCTCTTTGACCAGGATTGGATAGCGAAAGCAAAGTTGATCAGGTGTCCGGCCCCCCTCCCTGAGACCTCACCAAATCCCGTGCTAACCAGGATGCTGGAGATCAGGCCTTATCAAGCGCCCTCAGGAGAAGATAAAGGGGGGAACAAGGAGGCTAGCACCTCCGCGAAGGAGGTTAGCCGGGGAGGAGGAACTAGAACTTCCTCTCCCCAGGGAAGGAAGAGAACCGCCTCTGAGGACCCGGAGACAATGGTCTCCAAACGGGGGAAGAAATCTCCGCCGAAGGGTCCTCCCCTGGGGGGTACCCTGGCCGCACTATGCCCTCAAGGGGATCATCCCTCCACCGAGCTGTAAGTAAAAGGGTACTTAATAATGAAAATATCTCGCTTTACTTCTGAGGAAAAATAATCGAAGCATTTATCTTGCAGTTCAGATCTTAGCCCTTCTCAGCAGAGCTCGTCTTCAGGGGATCTTCTTCCAGAGATGATGGAGAGCGAAGCGCCTCCCCCTGCCACACCGCCTCACGAGGCGGGTGACCCCGAGGTGTCGTCGCGGAGGGTTTCTTCTGATCCGGCAAGGCCAGAAGGTAATCCTATGGCCACTCAAAGTCCTCAGTATCTGGTGTAACGCCCCGGATGTAACTTTCCCAATTTGTACTCCAACTCTTGCCGTTTCCGGCGTTAAGTTATATTTATTTCTCGGGTTTGGGTCTTTGTCTCCATGTGTTGTTTTCCGTTGTCATGAATCTCATATCATGTCATCATGGGCATTGCATTTGCATACGTGTTCATCTCATGCATACGAGCATTTTCCCCGTTGTCCGTTTTGCATTCCGGCGCTTCGTTCTCCTCCATTGGTCATTTCTAGCTTTCTTTCGTGTGTGGGGATTAAACATTTCCGGATTGGACCGAGACTTGCCAAGCGGCCTTGGTTTACTACCGGTAGACCGCCTGTCAAGTTTCGTATCATTTGGACTTCGTTTGATACTCCAACGGTTAACCGAGGGACCGAAAAGGCCTCATGTGTGTTGCAGCCCAACACCCCTTCAATTTGGCCCAAAACCCACCAAACTCTGCTCCATGTCCTAGAGCGTTCTTGCCATGTTGTTGTAGATGTTATTGTAGATCGTCAACTCGTTTGCGATATTGCCGATGTTATTGTAGTTGATCCGTGCATGCTATGCCATTGTTCTTGCCATGTATAGCTTGCATTTTATGCCTTCTTAATGTATGTATGCTTTCCTTGCCATGAATTGCACCGTGGTGAGTGCATCGAGCTCGTTTACATGCCTTCGTGAGTTATATTTCAGCATGTCTCAGTTTTCACCAAGTCTGAAAACTGATTGTGTTTTAGCTATGTTCGTGTGCCCGTTAGTATATTTTGTGAACCCTTTTGGCCCCAGGTAACTTTGGGTCTTTTGTTAAGCTTGTTGAGTAGCTCCATGCCATGTTCTTATTTATCATAATCAGGTCATGTATCATGTTGTTTTGCTGCTCCGAAGAGGGCTTCGTGATCTGAAATTTCAGACAAGTGTTAATTTCACTAAGTCTGGGAATCTGTTTTGCATTTGCGTTTTTTGCCATGCTTGTTTGAAACTCATAATGGATCCCTGCCATGTATTTTGTTGTCATGTTTGGGTGCTGTAGCATGTTCATTTCATTGCATTCAGATGCCTACTTGCTGTAAATCGCAGACCGGTGTCATTTTTGACGCTTGCCATTTCCAAACCGTAACTCCGATTCCGGCGTTCTTTATATCGTTTTCAAGCGATTTCATTCATATTTCCAGTGGCACACTTGGATTTCCAGTTTGAGGCCAGGTTCATGCATTTCCTGTCATATCTTGCATTTTGCATCCCGCATCGCATCCCGCATAGCATATCATTCATTATCATTATTGCTTGGTCTTGCACGTTGTATTGTATCCTTGTTGCTTGTTTGGTCTTGTTTGGGTAGAGCCAGGAGACGAGTTCGCTACGAGGAGCCCGTTGAGTTTGCTTCTTGAGGATCCAGTCAACTCTGGACACTGTGCAGGCAAGATGATCATACCCTTGAAATCACTACTATCTTTGCTATGCTAGTTTGCTTCGCTCTTTTTTGCTATGCCAATGCTACGATGCCTACCACTTGCTTGCAAGCCTCCCAAATTTCCATGTCAAACCTCTAACCCACCATTGTCCTAGCAAACCATTGATTGGCTATGTTACCGCTTTGCTCAGCCCCTCTTATAGCGTTGCTAGTTGCAGGTGAAGATTGGAGGCCGTTCCTTGTTGGAACATTTATTTACTTGTTGGGATATCATTATTTTGCCATGTTATCTTAATGCATCTATATACTTGGTAAAGGGTGGAAGGCTCGGCCTCTCGCCTAGTGTTTTGTTCCACTCTTGCCGCCCTAGTTTCCGTCATATCGGTGTTATGTTCCCGGATTTTGCGTTCCTTACGCGGTTGGGTTATAATGGGAACCCCTTGATAGTTCGCCTTGATTAAAGCTTTTCCAGCAATGCCCAACATTGGTTTTACCATTCGCCACCTAGCCCCTTTTCTTTCCCTTGGGTTCTGCAGACTCAAGGGTCATCTTATTTTAACCCCCCCGGGCCAGTGCTCCTCTGAGTGTTGGTCCCACTGAGCGATGTCCGAGGCTACCAGGGGCAACTCTGGGCTGGCTTACTCGACGTCTGGCTCATCTGAGTGTGCCCTGAGAAAGAGATATGTGCAGCTCCTATCGGGATTTGTCGGCACATTCGGGCGGTGTTGCTGGTCTTGTTTTAGCCTGTCGAAGTGTCTTGAATTACCGAGATACCGAGTCTGATCGGAGCGTCTTGGGAGGAGGTCTATTCCTTCGTTGACCGTGAGAGCTTGTCATGGGCTAAGTTGGGACTCCCCTGCAGGGATTGAACTTTCGAAATCCGTGCCCGCGGTTATGGGCAGATGGGAATTTGTTAATGTCCGGTTGTAGATAACTTGAACCTTAATTAATTAAAATGAATCAACTGAGTGTGTTACCGTGATGGCCTCTTCTCGGCGGAGTCCGGGAAGTGGACACGGTGTTGGAGTAATGTTTGCGCAGGTTGCCCTCTAGCTTCTCGCTCGTGCTTTGCCTCCTCTTCTCGCTCTCTTTTGCGAATAAGTTAGCCACCATACTTGCTAGTCGCTTGGTGCAGCTCCACTCATATTTAACCTTGCCATACCTGTAAGCTCAAATAGTCTTGATCGCGAGGGTGCGAGATTGCTGAGTCCCTGTGGCTCACAGATACTATAACTCCAGATGCAGGTCCAGGTGATTCCGCTCCAGGTGTCGAGTATGAGCTCAAGTGGGAGTTTGACGAAGACTCTCAGCGTTACTACGTGTCTTTTCCTGATGATCAGTAGTGGTGCCTAGTTGGGGTTTGATTCGGGTCCGTGTCGCATGTTGGGTTTTTCTTCTATTTTGGCGCCGTAGTCGGGCCATGAGTGTTTTGGATGATGTAATGTTATTTATGTACTTTGATGTGACGTCGCGAGTGTAAGCCAACTATGTTCTTCCCTTTATTACTCATATTACATGGGATGTTGTGAAGATTGCCTAACTTGCGACACATGCCTTCAATGCGATTATGTCTCTAAGTCGTGCCTCGACACGTGGGAGCTATAGTCGCATCGAGGGTGTTACAAGTTGGTAATCAGAGCCTTCCCCGACCTTAGGAGCCCCGTTGCTTGATCGTTTTTAGCGGCCGAGTTGTGTCTAGAAAAATGTTTTGAGTCATTTAGGAATTATATATCAGAGAGCTTAGGAATTCTTTTTACTTCCCAGTCTCCTCATTGCTCTGGTAAGGCATCATGACGTAGAGTTTTGACTCTTCTCTTCTCAAATTTCACTAAAAAAAATTTAGGATCACGCGAGTATCTTGGAATCGTTCCGATGGCTTATGATGAGAACATTGTCTTGGTGCCTCCTGTCAGGGGTTCAGTGGAAGTGTCCCGGGGAGTTGAGCTCTGAGGTGTTGTCATCATAATTTTATCGTTGCAATTCTGGAATACTTGAGATATGTTCGCCGACATCGAAAATCTCTTTTATGCAGTTCGTTGGTGAGATAACCTCGACGCCACCCAGTACTGGGGCGGGATTTCAGGAGTATCGCCATAACTTGTATAACGGATGCTTTTCGAAGGTTGAGGTAGATGGTTTCCGAAGATTTCTTGGTTATGTGTTGAAGGATGGATACAGCTGGATGTAGGATTTGCTAGTTTGGGTGAGATATTATGCTTCCCCTGTATCCCCAACACCTGATTGCATAACCGGAAAGGTTCGGGAGTTTCATAGGTGGGAATTCTAGTAGCTCTAGTTCTTCTTCCACGGATATTGGTTTGAGATTGGGATTTCTTACCGATTATTCGTTCTCGTTCCGTACCTTGTTGATTTATTTCTCTACCTTAATTCTACGTGGCTTCTCAATTTATGGATATGTGACCATTTCAAGAGGAATGCATTCGTTCATTTTGTTCGGATGTGAATACTATATGTTGCAATTTTCATTCCGTTGGATTCAGCTTCAATATTTATCTGTCAATGTGCTAATGGTGGTCAACCTATTCAGGATGGCTCCTCCAACGCGCACGACTCCGAATCCTGATCCTCCACCACCTCCACCTCCTCCAGAGGCATGGCAAGCTGTGATGGACGCAACCAATGCAAACACACAGCTGATCATGCAAATTCTTCAAGAGCGCAATCAAGGCAGTCATGGGAATCAAGGCAGCAATCAGAGCCACTTTGCTACACTCAACCAGTTCCTTGCTAACGGGCCAAATACTTTCAGCAATTGTGTTGAGGCAACCGATGCTGACGATTGGCTTGTGGATCTGTGTAAGCATTTCGAGTGCAGTAACATCAGGCCTGAGGACTTTGTCAAGTTCGCTTCCTTCCAACTCAAAGATCAAGCTGCAGAATGGTTCCAGCAGTACAAGGATTCCAGAGGTGGACGTGTTATCACTTGGGATGATTTCCGTCAAGATTTCCGAGCTCATCATATTCCGCAGAGCATGGTTGAAAGCAAGCGTGAGGAATTCCGCAATCTGAAGCAAGGCTCTTTGTCTGTCTATGACTACAACAAGTTGTTCCAGAAGCTCGCCCGCTTTGCCAAGCAGGACGTCCCTGATGAGAGGAGCATGATATACCAGTTCAGGGGTGGTCTCAGAGAAGATATTCAGCTCACTCTTGTTCTCTTCGAGCCCTTGAGATACGATGAGTTCTACAACATGGCACTGAAGCAAGAGGCTGCTCAGTTGAGGTGTGATGCTTCCAGGAAGCGAGTCAGAGATGTTACTCCTTCTTCCTCTACTCAAGTGGCCAAGCAGCAGAAGTTTTGGCTTCCTCCTCCTCCGTTCCGTTAGCCGTTTCAGCAGAAGAGCAAAGGTGGCAGTGGTTCTTCCCCCCCCCCCCACCCCGGCTTTCAGAACAAGACTTCGTCTCAAGCTCCAAGATCGAGTGCTCCGTATCACCGTCCGCTTTCAGAGGTCACGTGCAACAAGTGCTAACAGAAGGGTCACTATGCTAACAAATGTCTCAACCAGAGGCGTCTTCCTTCTCCTCCTCCTGTCAGATCGGCAAGTACAGTTGTGGTCAAGCATAACCCCAAGTCCGCCAAGGTCAATTTGATGAATGCAGCTCAGGCAGAGGACTCGTCAGATGTGATCATGGGTAACCTCCCTGTTAATGATATTCCTGCTAAAGTTCTTTTTGACACGGGTGCATCGCATTGTTTCATCTCGAGGCCATTTGTTTCTAAGCATGAGTTGCCTTTGCAAGATTTGCCTAGACAGTTATCTGTTGTTTCTCCGGGTAAATTCATGAATGCAAGCGCTATTGCCCCAGATGTTTCTATCACATTGGGCGATTACAAGTTTCTCTCTTCTCCGGTGGTTCTTGGTAACTCAGATATTGATCTTATTCTCGGGATGGATTGGCTTTCTAAGCACAAGGCTCAGCTTGATTGTGCAGCCAGGCAGATTCAATTGACTCATTCGTCTGAGGATGTAATTGTCTTTGCCGCTCGTGATGATACTATCCGTCTGTTTTCTCTCAATGAGAAGGGTGAATTGGATGCCATCTCTCAAATTCCAGTCGTTTGCGAATATCAAGACGTCTTTCCAGAAGAGCTCCCGGGAATGCCTCCGCACCGGCCAGTTGAATTCGTTATTGAACTTGAGCCTGGCACGGAACCTGTGTGTAAACGTCCTTACAAGCTCGGATCTGAAGAGTTGAAGGAGCTGAAGAAGCAACTCGATGAGCAAGAAAGAATGGGTCTCATCCGGCCTAGTTCTTCTCCATGGGGTTGTGGTGTTCTTTTTGTGAAGAAGAAGGATGGAACGGACCGACTTTGTGTTGATTACCTTCCAGTGAACAAGAAGACCATCAAGAACAAATACCCACTTCCCAACATCAATGAGCTGTTCGAACAACTCAAAGGTGCCCAAGTATTCTCCAAGCTTGATCTTCATATGGGTTATCACCAGATTCGCATTCGTGAAGAAGATATTCCCAAGACAGCATTCAGAACAAGCTTTGGTTCATATGAATACACTGTCATGTCTTTTGGCCTCGCCAACGCTCCTCCGACGTTCTCTCGCATGATGAACTTCATCTTCAATGCCTACACCAATGACTTCATTTTGGTCTATCTCGACGACATTCTGGTTTTCTCCAAGAACAAGGAAGATCATGCCAAGCACTTGCATTTGGTTCTTGATAGGCTCAGAGAACATCAGTTCTACGCCAAGTTCTCCAAGTGTGAATTTTGGCTCGATGAGGTTCTTTATCTTGGTCATATCATCTCTGCCAAGGGCATTGCCATGAATCCTGAGAAGGTGTCTGCAATTGTGAATTGGGAACCTCCTCAGAACGTGAAGCAACTCCGCAGTTTTCTCGGTCTCGCAAGCTATTGCCGAAGATTCGTTGAAAACTTTTCTAAGATCGCGAAGCCTCTCTCTAATCTTCTTCAGAAGCATGTCAAGTACATTTGGTCTCCGGAGTGTGATATTGCTTTCAACACTTTGAAAGAGAAGTTGATCACTGCTCCATTTTTGACTCCACCTGATGAATCCAAACCATACGAGGTCTTTTGTGATGCCTCTCTCCAAGGTCTTGGCACAGTTTTGATGCAAGAGAAGAAAGTGGCTGCTTATACATCTCGCCAGTTGAAGCCTAATGAGAAGAACTACCCCACTCATGATCTCGAGTTGGCGGCAGTTGTGCATGCTATTTTGACTTGGAGACATCTTCTATTGGGAAGAAAAGTGGACATTTTCACCGATCACAAGAGTCTCAAGTACATCTTCACTCAGCCTAATCTCAACCTCAGGCAAACTCGTTGGGTCGAAATGATTCAAGAGTATAATCCGAGCATCGAGTATACTCCAGGAAAGGCCAATGTGATTGCTGACGCTTTGAGCAGGAAAGCATATTGCAACAGTCTGATTCTCAAGCCTTATCAACCTGAGCTTTGTGAAGCTTTCCGCAAGCTTAATCTGCAAGTTGTTCCTCAAGGTTTCCTCGCCAACCTTCAAGTCTCTCCTACCTTAGAAGACCAGATTCGCCAAGCCCAGCTTCTTGATGCTATGGTGAAAAAGGTGAAGATTGGGATTGCCAAGAGTTAGTCCAAGTACAAGTGCTACCGCCTTGATGACAAGCACACTCTCTTCTTCGAGGATCGTATTGTTGTGCCCAAAGGTGAACTTCGTAAAGTGATCATGAACGAGGCTCACAATTCTCTCCTCTCCATCCACCCTAGGAGCACGAAGATGTATCAGGACCTTAAGCAAGCTTATTGGTGGACTCGAATGAAGCGCGAGATCGCTCAATTCGTGAATGAATGTGATGTCTGCAGAAGAGTGAAGGCAGAACACCAAAGGCCAGCAGGTCTCCTCCAACCTCTTGCCATTCCAGAATGGAAGTTTGACCACATTGAAATGGACTTCGTGACTGGGTTTCCAAAGTCCAAGCGTGGCAATGATGCTATATTCGTTGTCATCGACAAGCTCACCAAAGTGGCTCACTTTCTACCTATCAAAGAGTCGATCACTGCAGCTCAATTGGCGGAACTCTATAACTCTCGCATTGTCTCTCTACACGGTATTCCTCAAGTGATATCTTTAGACCGTGGCAGCATCTTTACCTCGAAGTTTTGGGATTCTTTCCAGAAGGCCATGGGCACCAACATCCGCTTCAGCACAGCTTTCCATCCTCAAACAAGCAGTCAAGTCGAGCGTGTCAACCAGATTCTTGAAGATATGCTCAGGACTTGTGTGATCTCCTTCGGCATGAAGTGGGAGGATTGTCTTCCTTATGCTGAATTCTCATACAACAACAGTTTTCAA
Source organism: Triticum urartu (assembly GCF_003073215.2). Taxonomy (NCBI): domain Eukaryota; kingdom Viridiplantae; phylum Streptophyta; class Magnoliopsida; order Poales; family Poaceae; genus Triticum; species Triticum urartu. The sequence goes on from NC_053026.1 coordinate 550,987,464, forward strand.
GCAAGTTCGGGCAAGGCCCCATTTGAAATTTTGTATGGCAGGAAGTGCCGTACCCCTCTCAACTGGTCTGAAACCGGTGAACGTCAGCTGCTGGGTAATGACTTAATCACAGAAGCAGAAGAAATGTGCAAAGTCATTCGTGATAACCTCAAAGCAGCCCAATCCCGCCAGAAGAGCTACTATGATAGTAAGCACCGTGATTTGGCTTTCGAGATCAGAGATCATGTTTACCTCCGTGTCTCTCCTATGAAAAGTACTCGTCGCTTCGATATCAAAGGGAAGCTTGCCCCTAGATACATGGGACCTTTCAAGATTGTCAGCAAGAGAGGCGACCTCGCCTATCAACTCGAGCTTCCTTCAAACTTTGCAAATGTTCATGACATGTTCCATGTCTCTCAGCTTCGAAAGTGCTTCAAGACTCCTGACCGCACCGTCAACTTCGAGGACATTAATCTCCAAGAAGATCTCTCTTATCGTGAGCACCCAATTGCTATTCTTGAAGAGACTGAACGCAAGACTCACAACAAGTCAATCAAATTCCTCAAAGTCAAGTGGTCGCGCCATTCCGACCGTGAAGCTACCTGGGAAAGCGAGGATCACCTCCATTCTGAGTACCCGGAGTTCTTTCAGTCCTAGATCTCGGGACGAGATCTTTTCGTAGTGGTGGAGTGTTGTAACGCCCCGGATGTAACTTTCCCAAGCTGTACTCCAACTCTTGCCGTTTCCGGCGTTAAGTTATATTTCTTTCTCGGGTTTGGGTCTTTGTCTCCGTGTGTTGTTTTTCATTGTCATGCATCTCATATCATGTCATCATGGGCATTGCATTTGCATACGTGTTCATCTCATGCATTCGAGCATTTTCCCCGTTGTCCATTTTGCATTTCGGCGCTTCGTTTTCCTCCAGTGGTCATTTCTAGCTTTCCTTCGTGTGTGGGGATTAAACATTTCCGGATTGGACCGAGACTTGCCAAGCGGACTTGGTTTACTACCGGTAGACCGCCTGTCAAGTTTCGTATCATTTGGACTTCGTTTGATACTCCAACGGTTAACCGAGGGACCGAAAAGGCCTCGTGTGTGTTGCAGCCCAACACCCCTTCAATTTGGCCCAAAACCCACCAAACTCTGCTCCATGTCCTAGAGCGTTCGATCACGATCGCGTGGCCGAAAACCGCACCTCATTTGGACTCTCCTAGCTCCACTTATGCCTATAAATAGCCCCTCCTCCGAAATCCCGGATCTCCTCATCCAAAACCCTAGAAAAATCCTCCGCGCGCCGGCCGGACACGTCCGCCCCGGCCGGACACGTCCGCCGCCGCCCCCACGTCCAATCGCCACCCGCCACGTGTGCATGCGCCCACATCCCCGCCGCCAGGCCCGGGAGGCCCGTGGCCGGCCCCCGAGGCCCACGCCGCCGCCCGACTCCACCGGCTCGCCCATGCCGCCCGAGCGCGTCGCCGGCTCCACCGCCTTGCCGCCGCCGCCGCCACGCGCCGCCGCCGCCTCACGCCGGCCCGGCCCGCGCCGTCGAGCCGCCGCCGACGCCGCTCGCCGGAGACCTCGCCTCGCCTCGCCGGAGCTCCGGCCGGAGCCGATCTGGTCGGGTGGACCAGATCCACCAGTTCCACCATCCAAACATCCCCACGCCGCCCGGATCTCCTCGTCCCGCATCACCCCGTCCAGTTTCCCGCGGGGTATATTTTTCACTAAGTCCCAGAATTCTTGATCCATATGCTCATGTTCGCGGCTCCGTAACTTTGCATCCGTCCGATTTGGGCTTATAGCATATCAAAATGTTCGTCTCGACGAGTACATCATTTCATTCCATTGCATCATTTTCATTTGAGTTCATCTTGATGCCCGAAATGCTACTAGAAGGAGGCTTCGTGAGTTAATTGTCAGATCTGCTAGTTCATCTTAGACTTTTGTCATTTTTGCCATGATTATCGTGTGCATGCTATGCCTGTGAGTCCTTCATATGTTTTGTTAAGGATTTTGTTATATTTCCAGAGGTGCAACCCATGCATTTTTAGGATATGTGTGGTGACTTGTGCAAGCTTGCAAAGTGAGGCACCCGGTAAATCTGTTTTCAGGGACTTAGTAGTTTTCACTAAGTCTGGGATTATTTAGTTCATGATGCCATATGTTCGGCTTGTTTCCTAGTGATCCGTCCCTCTTTTGAGGATGATCAGTAAAGGAGTTTTGTTAATCATGTTATTCTCTATTCATCCATGTCTTTGTTTGCAATTATGGAGCACCCTAGCTTGAGGCAATCGAGCTCTACTTTTGCTTCGTGGTGAATCTGGGCAGATCGTCAACTCGTTTGCGATATTGCCGATGTTATTGTAGTTGATCCGTGCATGCTATGCCATTGTTCTTGCCATGTATAGCTTGCATTTTATGCCTTCTTAATGTATGTATGCTTTCCTTGCCATGAATTGCACCGTGGTGAGTGCATCGAGCTCGTTTACATGCCTTCGTGAGTTATATTTCAGCATGTCTCAGTTTTCACCAAGTCTGAAAACTGATTGTGTTTTAGCTATGTTCGTGTGCCCGTTAGTATATTTTGTGAACCCTTTTGGCCCCAGGTAACTTTGGGTCTTTTGTTAAGCTTGTTGAGTAGCTCCATGCCATGTTCTTATTTATCATAATCAGGTCATGTATCATGTTGTTTTGCTGCTCCGAAGAGGGCTTCGTGATCTGAAATTTCAGACAAGTGTTAATTTCACTAAGTCTGAATCTGTTTTGCATTTGCGTTTTTGCCATGCTTGTTTGAAACTCATAATGGATGAATTGGCCGTGGCTCAGTGCTAGTCTTTTGTTAAGCATATTGTGTGCATCCCTGCCATGTATTTTGTTGTCATTTTTGGTGGCTGTAGCATGTTCATTTCATTGCATTTAGATGCCTACTTGCTGTAAATCGCAGACCGGTGTCATTTTTGAAATGCTTGCCATTTCCAAACCGTAACTCCGATTCTGGCGTTCTTTATATCGTTTTCAAGCGATTTCATCTCATATTTCAAGTGGCACACTTGGTTTTCCAACTTGAGGCCAGGTTCATGCATTTCCTGTCATATCTTGCATTTTGCATCCCGCATCGCATCCCGCATAGCATATCATCATTTCATCATACTGCTTGGTCTTGCACGTGGTTGATTGTATCCTTGTTGCTTGTTTGTCTTGTTTGGGTAGAGCCGGGAGACGAGTTCGCTACCGAGGAGCCCGTTGAGTTTGCTTTTGAGGATCCAGTCAACTCTGACAACTATGCAGGCAAGATGATCATACCCTCGAAATCACTACTATCTTTGCTATGCTAGTTTGCTTCGCTCTTTTGCTTCGCCAATGCTATGATGCCTACCATTTGCTTGTCAGCCTCCCAATTGCCATGTCAATCCTCTAACCCACCATGTCCTAGCAAACCATTGATTGGCTATGTTACCGCTTTGCTCAGCCCCCTCTTATAGCGTTGCTAGTTGTAGGTGAAGATTGGAGGCTGTTCCTTGTTGGAACATATTTTATTTACTTGTTGGGATATCATTATATTGCCATGTTATCTTAATGCATATATATACTTGGTAAAGGGTGGAAGGCTCGGCCTCTCGCCTAGTGTTTTGTTCCACTCTTGCCGCCCTAGTTTCCGTCATATCGGTGTTATGTTCCCGGATTTTGCGTTCCTTACGCGGTTGGGTTATAATGGGAACCCCTTGATATTTCGCCTTGATTAAATCTTTTCCAGAAATGCCCAACATTGGTTTTACCATTCGCCACCTAGCCCCTTTTCTTTCCCTTGGGTTCTGCAGACTCAAGGGTCATCTTATTTTAACCCCCCTGGGCCAGTGCTCCTCTGAGTGTTGGTCCCACTGAGCGATGTCCGAGGCTACCAGGGGCAACTCTGGGCTGGCTTACCCGACGTCTGGCTCATCTGAGTGTGCCCTGAGAAAGAGATATGTGCAGCTCCTATCGGGATTTGTCGGCACATTCGGGCGGTGTTGCTGGTCTTGTTTTAGCCTGTCGAAGTGTCTTGAATTACCGAGATACCGAGTCTGATCGGAGCGTCTTGGGAGGAGGTCTATTCCTTCGTTGACCGTGAGAGCTTGTCATGGGCTAAGTTGGGACTCCCCTGCAGGGATTGAACTTTCAAAAGCCAAGCCTGCGGTTATGGGCAGATGGGAATTTGTTAATGTCCGGTTGTAGATAACTTGAACCTTAATTAATTAAAATGAATCAACTGAGTGTGTTACCGTGATGGCCTCTTCTCGGCGGAGTCCAGGAAGTGGACACGGTGTTGGAGTAATGTTTGCGCAGGTTGCCCTCTAGCTTCTCGCTCGTGCTTGGCCTCCTCTTCTCGCTCTCTTTTGCGAATAAGTTAGCCACCATACTTGCTAGTCGCTTGCTGCAGCTCCACTCATATTTAACCTTGCCATACCTGTAAGCTCAAATAGTCTTGATCGCGAGGGTGCGAGATTGCTGAGTCCCTGTGGCTCACAGATACTATAACTCCAGATGCAGGTCCAGGTGATTCTGCTCCAGGTGACGAGTACGAGCTCAAGTGGGAGTTTGACGAAGACTCTCAGCGTTACTATGTGTCTTTTCCTGATGATCAGTAGTGGTGCCCAGTTGGGGTTTGATTCGGGGCCGTGTCGTATGTTGGGTTTTTCTTCTATTTTGGCGCCGTAGTCGGGCCATGAGTGTTTTGGATGATGTAATGTTATTTATGTACTTTGATGTGACGTGGCGACTGTAAGCCAACTATGTTCTTCCCTTTATTACTCATATTACATGGGATGTTGTGAAGATTGCCTAACTTGCGACACATGCCTTCAATGCGATTATGTCTCTAAGTCGTGCCTCGACACGTGGGAGCTATAGTCGCATCTAGGGTGTTACATCTGGCTCTTGAAGAGAGCAATCAAAAGAGTCTGACACTGTCTGGTGTGCGGTTGGACATACTGAGGGATCTGTTAGAGCAAGCGGCTATCTTAGAAGAGCACCGCACATTGATGGGTACGGTGATTGAAAGGATTTCGCCCGCTGAAAGCGGGTTGCATGAAGCCTTTATGAGTCTACTGACGGGTTTTGAGGTACATGAAATAATGTACATTGTTGACCGTACCGCACATTTTTAGATGTGCCCTGTGTAGATAGTAGCCCCTGAGACTCTGGTTGTCGTCGAAAATGGCGGCAAACAGAGGATCATAGTCCCAGGTAATAACCAGACCGCCTTTATGTGCAGGTTGTTGAAGCTCCGGTGGCTAGCCGGACTGATAGGTTTGCCGAACTAAGGCGGCAACTGGATGCGGCAGATGCCAACATCATGCTTGTTAACAAGCGGCTTGACGAGGCACATGGTAGGTGATTTTTCTGGTGATTGTCACATAATAAGAGTAGCATGATGCTAGTATCTTTAATATGTTGTGACTGCAGATGGAGCTGCCATCGTGGAGACCCTTCGGGCGGAGCTTGCCCGAGCCAAGGAGCAAGCAAGGAGTAGCAATGCGGCCGCTTTAAAGGCGGCCGAAGAGTTAAGGGCCGAACAGGCCACGCATTGCGAGAGCAAATAAAAAATAGCCAAGATGGCTGCAGAGTTAAAAGATACTGCTGACCGTTACCAGCTTCTTGAAGAAGAAAACTGGGCGAAGACGACGGACCTGGAAAAGGCCCGGGTGGCTGCCAAGGAAGCCCGCTCCAAAATTAGAGCGACGAAGGAGGAGCTGCATCAAGCTGCAGATATTGTATCTGGGAAGCCCTTCTTGTTGTGGACTAAGTTCGGGGATCCGAAGTATGCACCTCTGGACCGACTATGGAGTTCTGCGGATGCCTACATGGATTTGGCTGCAAGTGCTGCTGATGTGGCCGAGTACATCAAGGATCGGAAAGATCACGAAGTGGAAAAACTGTTTTGGCCATAGTTTCATGCTCTAGCCCGTTCGCTGCTGTTGAATGAGCAAATGCCCGAGTGGGCCGAGCTCCATAGATTATCCGGACTTGCCATGAGGTCTGCTGTGGATCATCTGTGGCCGCAAGGGCCAAGCCCGAATAGCTACTTTAGCTTAGTGCAAAAATTCCTTGGTGCTGTGCCACACAATGATGCTGTAAAGAGGTCGGCGTGCATAGAAGGCTCGCGGATGGCCCTTGCCCGTGTCAAAACATACTAGGCGGAGATGGATGCCACCATTGTTGCGGCACAGGGTTCGGCCATAGGCCGAGTGGCTGCCGAGCACTACTTTGAAGAAGTTCTTGAAGGCGCTCGTTCGATAGAGGCTCAGTGCTCGAAGAATATTATGTTTGAGTGACATGTATTCCCATTGTAAAAAACAATGTTTTATTGAGTTTATCAAGGCTGCACTTATACTTTTGCCCGAAAGTATTATGATGCCTCCTGTGCGGCCGTTTATGTATATATGTATATAACCTGAAAGATGGCAGTCGTCGGCTTCAGCCCCCACGTATATAATGCGGGGGTGCTCGCAGAAGACGCATGTTCACACTTGATCCAACGTCTTAGTCCATTAAGGAGGTGATAGCGCAGCGAACTAGGCAATCAGACTATAATGCTTTAACACTTTCACTTAGCTAGAGGAGTTTGACAGTGGGGCTACTATATAGCCCCTGGTGGCTCCGCGCTCATCCGAATTCGGGGTGCGTACATGCCTGGCCGGGAAACGGCCCTTCGTTAAGGCGGAGGAATCCCGAAGATTCCGCTAGGTCATCGAGTGGTTGACCAGTCTCATGCTATATCATGACAGTCAGTTTTCGGCTTTCTCTACTGAGGTGCTCGTCCGGATGAACCAGGGCACAATCGCAGTAGTTCTCCTGGTGCCGCCTTAGCCAATAGAGCGGAACGTAAGGTAGCAAAACACAGGAGCCGGGCAAACCCAACATTTGACGAAAGACATGATTCGGAGCTGATGCATATAAGGAAAAACTCGCGACGCCGAACACTCCCTAAGGTATTCGGTCTTTATGATGTAAACCGGGCTAAACAGTGCCCTTTGTAATAAGCCCTTGGTGCCCGGGTACGTGCAATATTCTGACGTGGCCACATGCCAATACGTCAGCATCCTTCTCAATTGTACTGAGAATTCGGGGGATGTGTGTCAACAAGAGACAGTAAAAAATGTTTACGTACGCAGGGTCTTAATCTAAAGAGAATCCTTGGAACGGGTCCCTGCTGCACGTCTGCGCCTGTGTCTCCGTTGTGCCGTATCCTAGACGGGTGTAGCACGATGGTCATCTGTAAAAGAGAGGAAATTAGTTGAAAAGTTGTCGTGCAAAAGGTAGGTTATACTAAATAAACCATGTACAGTTCAAGATGAGTAAAGTTGAGCCTAATTGTCACTTGTATACACGCATTGAGCCCCCTGTATAAATTATATATAGCTCCACCGGACTCGTCTAGCCGTGTCCGTGGTCTTAACGACCTGTCAGATGCTTTAGTTGGTGAGGCCGTCTAGTGTGCGGCTTCCAAGGCAGCTGCATGGTCTTCCGCGCGCAAGGAGCACTCAATATTTCCATTTACTGTAATCATGCCACGTGGACCGGGCATCTTAAGCTTGAGAGAAGCGTAATGTGGTATTGCGTTAAAGCGAGTGAAAGCTTCGCGTCCGAGTAGTGCTTGATAGCCACTTTGGAACGGAGCGATGTGGAAGGTTAACTTTTTGCAGCGGAAGTTATCGGGAAAGCCGAATATAACCTCTAGTAGCAGGGAGCCCATGCAATGGGCTTCTGGGCCTGGCGTTACTCCTTTAAAGGTAGTAATGCTATGGTTGATTTTTGTTGGGTCTATCCCCATTTTGCGGACTGTGTCCTGATATATCAGGTTTAAACTACTGCCGTCGTCCATCAGGATTCGTGTGAAGTGGTATCCGTCAATTATCGGGTCTAACACTAAGGCAGCCTATCCTGCGTGCCGGATACTTGCCGAGTAATCCCGATGGTCAAAGGTGATCGGTTGGGACGACCAGTGGCAGAACTCCGCGGTGATAGGCCCTGGGGCATGTGTCTCTAGGAGTGCCACTTTGTTTCTCCCCTTCATCACGTATAACACGTTTACTATTTTGACTTCTGGTGGGAATTTCTTCTGTTCCCCAGTGCTTTGCTTGCGAGGCTCGTCCTCGTCTTCGCTTGGTGTATCCTGCCCCTTGTGTTCGGCGTTGAGCTTGCCGGACTGCTTGAAGACCCAACATTCTCTATGGGTATGAATTGTAGGTTTATCGGGGGTGCTGTGGATCTGACATAGTTTGTCCAGAATCTTGTTCAGGCTGGACAGTTCATCTCTGTTGCCTTTGGAGGGCAGCTTTTGCTGACCTGACCGAGAGCTTCTAAATCTGGTGTTTACTGCCGTGCTCTTCGGGCTGTCTTCTTTATTCCAGCGCTTGTTTTTGCTGCGTCGTGGCTTCCCGTTTCCGTCCCTGACTTCGGATGTACTTGGGTCGCTGGTGCTGCATCGGGCTAACCAGCTGTCCTCGCCCGTGCAAAAGCGGGTCATGAGGCTTGTTAATGCTGCCATTGTTCTCGGCTTTTCTTGGCCGAGGAGTCTGGCAAGCCATTCGTCTAGGACGCTGTGCTTGAAAGCTGCTAAGGCTCCAGCGTCCGAACAGTCGACTATTTGGTTCTTTTTAGTGAGAAACTTGTTCCAAAGCTTTCGGGCTGACTCTTCGGGCTGTTGAGTTATATGACTTAAATTGTCTGCATCCAGTGGTCGGACATAGGTCCCTTGAAAATTTGCCGGAAAAGCATCTTCGAGCTCTTCCCAGCTTCCAATGGAGTTTTCGGGGAGGCTTTTAAGCCAGTGCTGAGCTAGCCCTTTGAACTTGAGGGGTAAGTACTTGATGGCGTGGAGATCATCTCCTCGAGCCATGTGGATATGGAGGATGTAGTCCTCAATCCAGACCCTTGGGGTCTGTCGTTCCGTCGTACGCCTATATGTTTACGGGTTTGAATCCCTCTGGAAATTCATGGTCCAGCACCTCATCGGTGAAACATAGGGGGTGTGCGGCACCCCTGTATTTGGGTGTACCGTGGTGTTCGGATTTTTGTCGTGTTGCATTGCGTGCTGGAGCGCACTTGCTTGGCCCGTAGATGGATCTGGTTGCGCCATCCTTTTGATGCGAGCCCTCACTTGGATCGCGTACTGGCCTGTGTGCGGCGTCGTTTGCCGCTCTATGTTGGCCACGAGGTCGTCTATCCGATAGGATGGCTGTTTTGTTTTTTGATTGCGGGGGATCTAAGGCCTCCTCATCGAATTCAGCTAGCAGCTTTCGCTTCGGGTAGCTCTTTGTGTGGCGACTACCTCCGTATTTTGTTGTAGTGTTGAGTACTTCACTCCATCTAATTCTGAGTGTGTCTTGTGCAGCCCTGAGCCTTTGCTTCTGCTTTTTCAGACTCCTCGCAGTGGCAACAAGCCTTCGATGGGGATTTTGTTGCTCTGGGTGCCTGTCTGGTGTGATGTCATCCGGACTTCTATCTTCGCCGGACACGGGTTGTTCGGTTTGATTCTCCATGTTGCCATGGTCGGACGGTGGTTCAATGCCGTGTTCGTCGTCCGCTGGCTCACCCTGCTCTATCGCTGGGTCTATATGATCGCTATTTCTGCCGAGGCAGGATTTGGAGCGGCGCTTATGCCGTCGCTTTGACTGCTTCTCAAGGGATCGATACTTCACCGCGTCCTTCTGTTCCTCGTCGTCGTTTTCTTTGGGTGTGTCCACCATGTATACATCATATGATGAAGTGGGCGTCCAGTGCCCTGTGGGCATTGGTCCTGTTCGTCTCCTGCATCGTCGTCCATACCGTCGATATCTTTGGAGTCGAAGTCGAGCATGTCGGTCAACTCGTCGACAATGGCTACTAAGTGGGTGGTGGGTGGGCGGCGAATTTCTTCGTCATCCGCACCCCAATCCTGCCGGACATAGTTCGGCCAAGACTCTCCTAACAAGGAGAGAGACTTTAATGAATTTAGTATGTCGCCGAAGGGCGAGTGCTAAAAGATATCCGCGGAGGTGAACTCCATGATCGGCGCCCAGTCGGATTCGATAGGCACGGGCGCAGGCGGTTCGGAGTCCGTGGCCGGAGAAGAGTCCGGCAGTTCGGCGTCGCGGCTCCCGTGAAGGGTAAGGTCGGTATTTGGCTCGATCACCGCTGAAGATGCGGCCTCCGTGACGGGGTCTATCCACCTGTCCTTGGATGGCGCAATGGGCTCTGAATTGAGGGTCGGAACGGTCGCCGGTGCGATCTCCCAAACACTGTCCGATGGTAGAGCTAAATCATGCTCATCGTGACCATGCGGCACACTCGGCAAGGGCTCGAATCTGCCGAAGATCAAATCTCCGTGGATGTCGACCGTGTGGTTTATGCTTCCAAACCTGACGTGGTGGCCAGGGGCATAACTCTCGATCTGCTCCAGATGGCCAAGCGAGTTGGCCCGTAGTGCGGAGCTGCCGAATACAAAGATCTGTCCGGGGAGGAAAGTCTCACCCTGGACTACATCGCTATCGATGATTGAAGGGGCCATCCAGCCTAACGATGACGACACAGAGGAACTCTCAATGAAAGCACCAATGTCGGTGTCAAAACTGGCGGATCTCGGGTAGGAGGTCCCGAATTGTGCGTCTAGGCGGATGGTAACAGGAGACGGGGGACACGATGTTTTTACCCAGGTTCGGGCCCTCTCGATGGAGGTAAAACCCTACTCCTGCTTGATTGATCTTGATGATATGAGTATTACAAGAGTTGATCTACCACGAGATCGAAGAGGCTAAACCCTAGAAGCTAGCCTATGGTATGATTGTTGTTGTTGGTCCTACGGACTAAACCCTCCGGTTTATATAGACGCCGGAGGGGGCTAGGGTTACACAGAGTCGGTTACAAGGAAGGAGATCTACATATCCGTATTGCCAAGCTTGCCTTCCACACCAAGGAGAGTCCCATCCGGACACGGGACGAAGTCTTCAATCTTCTATCTTCATAGTCCAACAGTCCGACCAAAGGATATAGTCCGGCTGTCCGGATACCCCCTAATCCAGGCTCCCTCACCGGCAGTAGCAATCGTAGAGGTGCTCCCTTTATGCCCTAGCCGAACTAACAGGAATGTAGGGTGTAAGCACAGGAGCCAAGCAACCCAGCTTGGCCAAAACTTAAGTCATATCGATGCATATAATGGCGAAAAAAGGTACATATGAGGAGAACACACACATGTGATGAGCTTGATGCTCAAAAAATAACAATAATAAGTTTCTGTGCAAGAAGCCCCCAGGTATAATGGACATTTACATTTCAAGATGTGTACGTCATATGTGCATGTTTTGGCCGTACGAAAGCTTTAAGGCTAAAAAAGAAAAAAAGCGAAAAGAGAGGAGAAAAAATAATGGAGACAATAGGGGGAAGGAGACGAACGAAGAGTTCGGCGCTAGGCATAGAATCTTTGGAGTCTGGCGGTGTTCCAGGAGTTCGGCTCTAGGCGATTGTCTGATGCATCACGCAGGCGGTACGCTCCTCCAGTGAGAACTTCGTCAATGATGAAGGGACCCTCCCACTTGGGCTTGAGTTTGTCCTTTTTCTTCTCTGCAAGCGTAGAACGAGTTTGCCAACATTATAAGTCTTGGCCCGCACTTCTCTGCTTTGATATCTACGGGCCTGCTGTTGATAAAATGCGGAACATGCTTTTGCAACATCGCACTCCTCCTCCAAGGCATCTAAGTTGTCCTGCCGATCAAGCTCGGCCTGTCTCTCTTCGTACATGCGCACTCGAGGTGAGTCATGAATAATGTCACAGGGTAACACAGCCTCTGCGCCGTACACCATGAGGAAAGGTGTATATCCGGTAGTGCGATTGGGCGTGGTCCGCAGCCCCCAGAGTATGGAGTCGAGCTCCTCAACCCAGTGCTTCTATGATTCTTTCGAAGACCGCACTAGTCTGGGTTTAATGCCGCTCATAATAAGGCCATTGGCTCGTTCGACTTGATCGTTTGTTTGCGGATGATAGACGAAGGCATAATCGAGCTTAATGCCTAGATTAGCACACCAGGCTTTCACCTCATCGGCTGTGAAACTGGGGCCTTTATCAGTGATGATGCTGTGTGGAACACCATAACGGTGCATAACGCCGGATATGAAGTCTATCACTGGTACGGCTTCGGCCGTTTTAACTGGTTTGGCCTCTATCCACTTAGCGAATTTATCCACCATGACCAGCAGATACTTTTTCTTATGGCTTCCTCCTTTACGGGGTCCGACCATGTCAAGCCCCCAGACCACGAAAGGCCAAGTGATGGGGCTTGTTTGTAGAGTAGTGGGTGGCATATGGCTTTGCTTGGAGAAAAGCTGGCATATGATGCAACGTTGGACAAGGTCCTGTGCATCTTCTCAGGCCGTCGGCCAATAGAAACCTGTACGGAAGGCCTTGCTTACAAGGGCCCGAGCTGCGGCGTGGTGACCACCGAGACCGGCATGAATTTCAGCCAAGAGCTGCCGCCCCTCTTCCTCGGAGATACATCTTTGAAGTACTCCGGTAGCACTTTTCTTGTAGAGCTCTCCTTCATGGACCTTGTAGGCTTTTGAACGCTGAATAATGCAGCAAGCCTCATTCTGATCCTTAGGGAGCTCTTGCCTATTAAGGTAGGCCAAGAAGGGTTCGGTCCATGGGGCAATGACTACCATGATAAGATGGGCCGACGGTGTTATTTCGGTGGCTAAGCCTCCGATGATATCAGTGTGTTCGGAATCTGGGTTTATGGTCGGATCCTGACTGGTGTTGCCGCTCTCCCCTTGCCACACCACGGATGGCTTAAAAAGCCTTTCCAGAAAGATGTTAGGTGGGATGGGGTCGCGCCTGGCGCCGATGCGAGCAAGGACATCCATCGCTTGATTAGTTTCTCGAGCCACATGGTGAAACTCGAGCCCCTCTAACCGAGCCCACATTTTGAGAATGGTGTTACGGTAAGCCACCATCTTCGGATCTTTGGCATCAAAATCTCCATTTATTTGAGATATTGCGAGGTTCGAGTCCCCGTGCACTTCCAGGCATTGTATGCCCATGGAGACAGCCATCCGATGGGCATGCAATAAGGCCTCGTATTCTGCTGCATTGTTGGAGTCTGTGTATAATATTTGGAGTACGTATTGAACTGTGTCTCTGATGGGGGACATTAATACAACACCCATCCCTAAGCCCGCCAGCATTTTAGAACCATCGAAGTGCATGACCAAGTTGGAATATGTGTCATACTCTTTAGGGAGTTCGGCCTTTGTCCATTCGGCAATGAAGTCCACCAGTACTTGCGATTTGATGGCCCGACGTGGCTTATATGTTATGTCGAATGGAAGGAGCTATATAGCCCACTTGGCAATCCGGCCTGTGGCGTCGCGGTTGTTTATTATGTCATTCAGTGGTACTTCGGAAGCCACTGTGATTGAACACGCTTGGAAATGGTGTCGTAGCTTCCAGGATGCCATGAAGACTGCTTATGCTATCTTTTGATAATGAGGGTATCGGGATTTGCATGGAGTTAGGACAGTGGATATGTAGTATACTGGCTTCTGGAGCGGGAATTTGTGTCCGTCCTCCTCTCGCTCGACGACGAGTACTGCGCTCACCACCTGGTGTGTTGACAAGATGTATAATAACATTGGTTCGTCGACGCTTGGCGCGGCCAGGGTTGGGTTGCTCGCTAGAAGAGCCTTTATTTCTTCCAATTCGGCCGTTGCCGCATCCGTCCACTCGAAGTGGTCGGTGCATCGGAGAAGTCGATAAAGTGGCAATGCTTTTTCTCCTAGTCTGGAGATAAAGCGGCTTAAAGCTGCCACGCACTCGGCTAGTTTTTGGACCTGTTTAAGGTCTGATGGTGTAGCCAATTGTGATAAAGCTCGGATTTTGGCTGGATTTGCCTCGATTCCTCTACTGGAAACAATGAAGCCTAGTAGTTTTCCAGAGGGAACGTCGAAAACACATTTTTCCGGATTGAGCTTAATGTCATATGTCCGGAGATTATCGAATGTGAGGCGTAAGTTGTCTATTAATGACTCGACGTGCTTAGTCTTGATGACGACATCGTCCACATATGCTTCAACTGCCTTGCCAAATTGTTTCTCCAGGCATGTTTGAATCATGTGTTGGTAGGTGGCGCCGGTGTTTTTAAGCCCAAAGGGCATAGTGTTGAAGCAGAAAGGCCCGTATGGGGTAATAAATGCCGTTCCGTCTTGGTCAGATCCCTTCATTTTAATTTTATGGTATCCGAAATATGCATCGAGGAAACATAGTGAGTCGTGTCCTGTAGTGGCATCAATAATTTGATCGATGTGGGGGAGGGGGAAGGGATCCTTAGGGCAAGCTTTGTTGAGGTCTTTGAAATCGACGCACAAGCGCCAGGATTTATCCTTCTTTGGCACCATCACCAGGTTTGCTAGCCAGTCCGGGTGTTTTACTTCTCTGATGAATCCGGCCTTAATCAACTTGGCTAGCTCCTCCCCCATAGCTTGTCATTTGGGTTCAAAAAAGCGCTGTAGTGTTTGCTTGACCGGCTTATATCCCTTCAATATATTGAGGCTATGCTCGGGCAACCTGTGTGGGATTCCTGGCATATCAGAAGGGTGCCATATGAATATGTCCCAGTTCTCGCGTAGCAACGCTCATAGTGCGGCGTCCACCATTGGGTCCAGCTATGCCTCGATGGAGGCTGTCTTCTTTGGGTCCGTCGGGTGGACTTGAAATTTGACTATTTTGTCTGCTGGTTTGAAGGAGGTGGATTTGGAGCGCTTATCAAGGATTACGTCGTCCCTATCCACCGTTGAGCGCAGCGCGGTTAACTCTTTGGTCGCGAGGGCCAGGGATGCTGTTTAGTTTTTGGCGCAGAGGGCTATATCTGGATCACTAGTGAGAGTGATAATACCATTGGGCCCGAGCATCTTGAGCTTCATATACTCGTAATGAGGTATGGCTTGGAAGCGTGTGAATGCATCTCGCCCCAACAGGGCGTGGTATCCACTGTTGAAAGGGGCCACTTGGAAGGTTATCTCTTCAGACCGATAGTTCTACTGTGTGCCGAATACAACGTCAAGTGTAATTTTTCCCGCGGATCGTGCCTCCGACTGGAAATGATTCCTCAGAAGGTCGTGCTACTTTGCTCAATACGACTCTTGTCTATTTCCATTTTATTGAGTGTATCCTTGTAGATGAGGTTTAATCCGCTACCGCCATCCATGAGCACTTTGGTGAGCCGAAAGCCGTCCACAATGGGATTGAGAACCAGGGAGGTTGGTGCCCGGGCTGTCAGGAATTTTGGTTCGTCACTGGCATTGAAAGTTATGGCCGTGTCATTCCAGGGGTGTAGTGCTGTGACTTGGCAGACTTCGGCGAGGTCGCGGAGGGACCTTTTGCGCCGATTGTTTGATGCGAAAGTCTCAAAGTCTGTCAATACCTTGAGGTCGTCGCCTTCCGAGGGGTGTTGCTCTGAGGTATTTTTGGTGAGGATATCCTCGCCACTCTTGGACACTTGCCGGAGTATCCAACATGCTCTAAGGCTGTGGGTAGGTATGGTATCCGGTGTTGTGTGTATTTTGCATGGCCTATCGAGCCATCCCTCTAGAACGGTTCCGCGCCCTGTAATGGGTTTAGATTTCTTTACTGCTGTGTCGGACGCCCCGTGAGGGTGCATCCTTTTTGCCCGGACGAAGGGTTGAGTGGAAACTGGTGGTTCCCAACGAGCTGCCTGAGTTTTCCAGGCGCTTTCCATTGTGCAGTACTTCTGTACTATGGTTGCCAAGTCCACGGAGTGTAACACGTGACGGTGGTTGATGATGTTGAGGATTCCTTCATCCGTACAATTACTGCGGAATATTGAGATCGCGTCTTCGTCGCGGTAATCTTTAATCTTGTCCTTGATAAGGAGGAATCTGGCCCAAAAGTGATGGACTGTTTCCTGAGACTACTGCCGTAGATATGTGAGATCGCATATATCTGGGTGGTTGGGTGGATTTAAATCCGAACCCTGACCGAATTTGGGATCCGGAGTTTGAGAAATTTCCGAGCTTGATAGTTCGGGCTCTGGGAGATTGACCGATTTTTCAGGTCTACCGTTTGATTCTGGGTTCGGAGAGCAAGGCATGCCATTCCGCAGACAGGTATCCGGCTCTTCGAGCTTAGAGATCCGAACATAGTTCGTCCTCAGTATAGAGGGAGAGTTGTTGTTTTGCTCCTCTACTACCGCTATCTGATGGGTGATCGGTGGAGATTTGATTTCTCTCTGATCGGGTTTAAGCCCAATCCGATCATAGTCTGTAGCGACCCCAAGGCGGCGATGCGATCCAAGAGTTAATTCAAGGATGACAATTCCGTTGGATCCATTCGTTTGGAGTATTCGGAGTCAATTCGGAGGCGATTTTCGATGACCCGTGAAGTCACCGTCGGCTCACCGGCCGAACGGGCGGTCATGATGAAGCCCCCCAGCCGGAGGGTTTGGCCCGGGGCTGGAGCTCCTTCGACGGTGATATTGTCCTTGATCACAAGGCGAGCCATCAACCCTAACTTTGACGTCACAGTGGAACTCTCAATGAAAGCACCAATGTCGGTGTCAAAACCGGCGGATCTCGGGTAGGGGGGTCCCGAACTATGCGTAAGGTTGATGGTAACATGGGACAGGGGACACAATGTTTACCCAGGTTCGGGCCCTTTCTATGGAGGTAATACCCTACTTCCTGCTTGATTGATCTTGATGAATATGGGTATTACAAGAGTGGATCTACCTCGAGATCGTAATGGCTAAAACCCTAGAAGTCTAGCCTATATGATTATGATTGTCTCTACGGACTAACCCCTTCGGTTTATATAGACACCGGAGGGGACTAGGGTTATACAAAGTCGGTTACAGAGAAAGGAATCTTCATATCCGAACTCCAAGCTTACCATCCATGCCAAGGAGAGTCCCATCCGGACACGGGCGAGTGTCTTCGGTCTTGTTTCTTCATAACCCATCAGTCCGGCCCATGCCCAACAGGTCGGACGCCCCAGGACCCCTTAGTCCAGGACTCCCTCACTTGACGCCCAAATTACAGGGACCAAAGAGAGTTGGATGCACATCACGGCTCAAACATAGGTCCCCGACGAGCACAACTGATAAATATGTCACTTGGGGGCTTCCTGTTCAAACACAGGTGTATTCACCAAAGAGAACATAGGATTACTACCCTCTTGACTAGGTTAACTTGTTCAAACATAGGTGTATTCACCAAAGAGGGCATAACCTTTCCAGGTCATCTTACCTGTATACCAGCTGCTTCTTCATCAGGTAATCCAGATTGACCCGCCGAACTCTTAACAATCAATCTTTTATGGTGTATTCACTAAAGATCCTGAGCTTGTTAAGGTTAAAACGCCGGTTTGTCATGTAAGAGCACGGCTTACAGATAGTCAGGATAGATCCATGCTCATAAGCCGCCTTCTTTGAGACTTGGATAAATCGGCCTGTCATGCACGATGCTACTCCGACCCCACGTACTCCTGATAAGTCTATCTTTTAATAAGACATGCACTTGTCTGGGTTAAAATGTCGATTAGGTCATGTGAGAGCCGGCTCACAGAAAGCGCAGACCTTCCAATGGCCATCAGGCTAGTTTCATTAAAGAAGAAACTTTGGCTCGGCGGCCTGCAAAAGCCTCAGATTTTTTGATTTTCTTATATTTTGGCTTTATATAATCTCTTTTCTCTTGCCATATGGTTTTTACCAACCGGGCCAAGCTGCCCTATTTATGTCTCATATTTGAAGCATCTTCGGGTCTTTGCAACCCGCCAGGATGGCAGACCCTAAGTCGCCAGAGAATAATAATCTTATGCTTAGAGTTATGGCTCTAAAAGCTCTAACTACATGGAGCTGATAAGCTAGCAGTTCACGTAAATACCACAGGTATGATATTATATTATATAAAAGTTGTGATCATCCCCGCCCTGGTTACGGACTATTTGTCCCCGGTGGTTTAATTTGGGTATTATGACCCGCCCGTGGTAAACTGCCAGGGCAATTGTGATTTACTTGTGTGCAGCATCATGATAAAATCTCATCTGCACAAATTGATGTTATCATAAGCATAAAGTGATACGCTCTTCAAGTGGCGGATCAAACGGTGTGGCACAAAGCAAAAACGTGCATGATGGCATGGCAGATCAAAGTTTACTAGCCTATTACATGACTCGGTGAGCCAAAAAAATCAAGTGTTTTCCAAAGTTCAAATATTTTTAACCGCCTAGAGGATCAATCTTCTTGGTCTTGGCGACTTCAAGCTTCTGGATCATCCTTTTTCGGTTCTTCGTCCTCCTCCACCATCTGGAAGTTTGGTGATGACCAATTAATGCTACGTAAGGCGTGGAATTCAGCTTCATCATCAGTAAGATTCGACGGGTCAACTTCAGGGGCGAAAGTATGCTTGCGAACTGGAGGAATCAGATCCACCACTTTATAAGCCGACATGGATTTCTTTTGATTCTCTGCATCATAAGCCGATTGATACTTGGATAGATTGGTCTCATCATCAATCAGAGTCGCCATAGGATGAATTTCTTTCACACAGGCAGCGAAGTCTTTCTGATCAAAGGCAGTACCATCTTCCTTAAAACATGGATACCCAGTAGCTACCTCATCCGGGTCTAGCTCTGGTACCCATGCCTTAGCACGGCTCAAGGCCGTCACGGCACGGGCTCTTGCACATGACCATTTGATCTCTTGAATCCTTGCAGACAGAATTGACAATTTTTTCAAGACGTCGCTCAGCAGATTGGGTCCTTGGTGAAATTGTGGCTAGCGTGCGCTGAGCACCAGTATACAGCTGTTCAACAAGCGTATATACGGCTTTCAGCTTCACTAATGTATCTTGACTAAGATTGTTGCTCCTCGGACCTACATAACAATTGTGCAATCATCAGTGGCGGTTTATAATATCAAACAAAGAGATTCAAGTGGAATGCTGGTAAGGCGACTCACCAAAGATGGTAGAAACCATCTGGGATACACGATGCTTTAACCTGGTAAGCTCCGTGGTCACCTCTTGAAGAGCCGCTTTAGCTTTTTCAGCCGGCTGCGTCAAGGCAGTCTTTTCCTCAACCCAGGCATTTCTTGCAGCCTCAAAACTGGTTTTCAGTTTTTCTGTTTCAGCCACGCTAAATTGGAATTTTGAATCCTCTTTCCGGGTCTCAGATTCTTGATTCTCCAACAGGGTCTTTGCATCAGCCAATTGTGATTGCAGTTCAGCAGTAGCGTCCTGTAAAAACATAGAGTTACAAACACATTTGTATCCAGATTACAGGAATATAAGTCCCAAGCCTTTTGTAAGCAACAACACTTGGCACTTGGGGGCTAATGCCTATTGAAGAGTTCTTCCTACAGTGGTTTATATGATTAAGTCTCAAGAACTTTGCAAGCAACAATACTTAGCACTTGGGGGCTAATGCATATTTGCTCATATTTCATTACTACTTTGTGATGACCCGGCAGTGCCGTAGACAACCACAACCGGTTCATGGGGGCAACATGAATAAGTTCTGATCTTTAAACAATGATGAGTACCGGTTCATTCATGTTGATTAAACCGGCCCTTGGGGGCTACAGATGCAATGTTGATCATTAAAACCCGGCTTAAGTGAAAGACGGCTTTTCTCTCAAAGATGCTTTATACTCATTGCTATTCTAAAGTCTAAAGCATATTCAATTCTATTATACATAGTAGACTTGGGGGCTGATAGGATATGCATACTGTACTTAAGCCAGAATTCATACCTCATATTTTTTATGCATCTGCTTCACCATATCGATTTCAAGATCGCGGCTGGTATGTACTTGGTTGAGGTATCTAGAGAGTACTTCACTGTTGCTCAATTGAGAATAGTGGGCAACATCAAATCTCACTTTCCACTTTTCAATAAACTCCTGTTTAGCGGAGTGTTTGGCCAAGACAGTTGGATTTCCCGGTTCTGTAAAGCCAGTGCCAGTAATCATAACATCGTCGGTATGTGTCTCCGATAGTTTAAGTGGGCTTGATGATTCAACATTCAAAGGATTGAGTACTGAATGGTCACCGGAAGGGTCTGGAATCTCTAGTGGGGCTTCATGGGCAGGTTCTTGTGGTTGTTTTTCAGAAACGTCTAATGTTGGGACTTGCTGCTCCGGTTCAGGGACTTTAGGATCTTCAACTGGTTTTGTCAACTTTGCCTTCTTGTTAGGCTTTGCTTTTCCACTACACGGTTCATGAGAGATCAGTACAAGTATAAGAGCATAAGGACATAGAAAACAAAAGAGATGTTACCCAGGGGCAGTCTTGAAATCCGGCAGCTGAGTTTGAGATGAGTCGCTGGAGGAAGAGCGAGAAACCTCTTGATAGTTTGAATCGGAAGGAGTAAGTGGCTGATGAATGAGACCCGCTAGGGGGTAAAAAGAGTTAAGTTTGGAAAGACCTCGTTTTGCCGTTTTTGTGGAGCTAGAGTATTTGATAAGCCGGACGATAACTCTTCTCCTCCGCTGGTCCGAGTTTGTCGCCGGCTCTCGTGCTGCTGTTGCTTCAAAAGAGAGTGAGGATCCAAATGGGCTAAGGGGTGTGTCGGTGTCAAAACTGGCGGATCTCGGGTAGGGGGTCCCGAACTATGCGTCTAGGCCGGATGGTAACAGGAGACAAGGGACACGAAGTTTTACCCAGGTTCGGGCCCTCTTGATGGAGGTAAAACCCTACGCCCTTCTTGATTAATATTGATGATATGGGTAGTACAAGAGTAGATCTACCACGAGATCGGAGAGGCTAAACCCTAGAAGCTAGCCTATGGTATGATTGTTGTTCTGTACGTTGTCCTATGGACTAAAACCCTCTGGTTTATATAGACACCGGAGAGGGTTAGGGTTACACAAACTCGGTTACAATGGTAGGAGATCTACATATCCGTATCGCCAAGCTTGCCTTCCACACCAAGGAAAGTCCCTTCCGGACAGGGGACAAAGTCTTCAATCTTGTATCTTCATAGTCCAGGAGTCCGGCTGAAGGTATAGTCCAGCCATCCGAACACCCCCGAATCCAGGACTCCCTCAGTAGCCCCTGAACCAGGCTTCAATGACGACGAGTCCGGCGCGCAGATTGTCTTCGGCATTGCAAGGCGGGTTCCTCCTCCAAGTACTTCATAGAAGATTTTGAACATAAAGACAGTGTCCGGCTCTGCAAAATAAGTTTCCACATATTGCCATAGAGAGAATAATATTTACACAAATCTAATCTGCTTACGTATTTCGTAGTGTGACACACCACGACCAAGCCTTTATTCGAATCGTTTTATTATCCCAGCTTAGCGCGTCATGCGAGGCGGTTTCCTTGGCACGTCTTGTTAAAGCAGAGATCGTGTCCCCTTATTCCGGGATTCTCATCAATACGGGCATGGGTAACCCAACCGCTTCTAGGACTCCTAGACTATAGGCAAGTCCAAACGGCCACGGAGAGGACGCTTGATATTCACCCTCTTTATAAAGGGACAAGGCTTTTATTTTTCCCTCCTATGCTCAATAGAATCCTTCCCCCACCTTAAGCTCAAGCGCCCAAAGTTGAGGTCAGGTGCTCCGAACCTTCAATCATGTCCGGATCTAGCCTTTGAGGCCGATGGGTGCCTTCCTCCGTCACGGAAGAAGACATCAAAAAGTTGAGGGAGGCCAGATATCTGACCGCCGAGGTTTTGCATCGGCTGCCTGCCCGAGGGCAGGCCGTCCCCTCCCTCGAACCCAACGAGAACGTCATGTTCGTCTCCCACTTCCTCCGAGGTCTAGGCCTTGCTCTGGATCCTTTCGTCAGGGGTTTAATGTTTTATTACGGGCTAGACTTCCATGATCTAGCTCCGGACTCCTTTCTTCATATCACGACATTTATTGTCGTGTGTGAGGCCTTCCTCTGGGTTACCCCTCACTTTGGCTTGTGGCTCAAGACCTTTGAAGTAAACCCGAAGATGATCGAGGGGCAACATC
Organism: Triticum urartu; assembly: GCF_003073215.2. Classification (NCBI taxonomy): domain Eukaryota; kingdom Viridiplantae; phylum Streptophyta; class Magnoliopsida; order Poales; family Poaceae; genus Triticum; species Triticum urartu. Next base: position 551,009,429 of record NC_053026.1, read on the forward strand.
CAGCGTGTGGAGGTGCCTCAATATGCAAGATGACGGGAGCTCCATGGCCCAAAGGTTCCATTCCAGAGGTGTCTGAATTGTGGCAATAGGAGTGGTTCTACATCACAGCTCCTAGAAGTGCCAAGTGGGCGGCCGCCCCTGTTTTCCGCTCGGGCCCTCCACCACAACTGATGTCATGGATCAGCAGAGGTCTGAGCTGGGGTCCAGCCAAGGACGTGCCTATACTGCAAAGCCGCATTCGAGATCTCTTTAATGGAGATTTTAGTTTGGTTGCGGTAATACAAGTTATGCTGGTTCATCAAGTCCAGCCTTGCAAACGCCGGCCCCTTCACTTGTGGGAGTTCAATCCCGAGGGACCGCGTATCATCCAAATTTTCCTCGGCCTGACGCACGAGGAGATGTACAAGTCATTCTTCGGACCTTAGGTAGAGTGTCCGGAAATCACCGAGGACATGGGCCTGAGCAGTAACTGCGCTGCCGAACAGGTAAGGAATCTTTCGGCCGAACATACTATTTCTCATTTGTTACGAAGTTATTTCTGAGAGTTCGCTTTTTGACCAGGACTGGCTAACAAAGGCGAAGTTGATTCGGTGTTCGGCCCCCCTCCCTGAGGATTTGGACAATCCTGTATTGGAAAACATGCTCCAGGTCGCACCCTACCCGGAGCCCTTGAAGGAAGATACTGGGGAGGATAATATAGGCGGACGCGGGCCCCCAACGCTGCCCGTTCTAACCGAGGGAGCGAGCGTCTCCATGAAGGAAGACGACCGGAGGAGGAAAAGGACTGTGCCCGGGGATTCGGAAGCCGAAGCTCCCAAACGGGAGAAGAAGTCTCCCACAGAGGGTCCTACCTTGAGTGGTGCCTTTGCCGCACAAAGTCCGCGGGGGGATCAATTCTCCAGCGAGTCGTAAGTGACCCGAAATACTTTAATAGTACAGGTATGCCATCTTTTTATTCTGAGAAAATAACCACCGCATATATCTTTGCAGTTCGGGCCTTAGCCCCTCTCAAATGAGCTCGTCTTTGGGGGATCTTCTTCCAGAGATGATGGAGAGCGAAACGCCTCCTCCGGACTCCTCCGCTCCGGAAGCGGGCGACCCCGAAGTGTCGTCGCGGAGGGCCTCTCCGAGTCCGGTGAGGCCAGAAGATAATCCCATTGACCCCCGAAGCTCCCAGTGTCCGGCTCCCGAAGAGAGCGGGCAAAAGAGTCCAGCACCGTCTGGGGTGCGATCGGATGTTCTGAGGGAGTTGGTGGGGCGAGCGGCCATCTCAGATGAACACCGTGTGCTGATGAATACGGTGATGGAGAGAATCTCGTCCGCCGAAAGCGGATTGCATGAAGCTTTTATGAGTCTGCTGATAGGCTTTGAGGTATGTAAAATAATGTATGATAGTCCTGCACATGCTAGGTGTGCCATGTGTAGATAGTAGCCCCTGAGACTCTGGTTGTCCTCGGAAATGACCCCATTGACCGCCATTGCAGTTCGGGCCTTAGCCCCTCTCAAATGAGCTCGTCTTTGGGGGATCTTCTTCCAGAGATGATGGAGAGCGAAACGCCTCCTCCGGACTCCTCCGCTCCGGAAGCGGGCGACCCCGAAGTGTCGTCGCGGAGGGCCTCTCCGAGTCCGGTGAGGCCAGAAGATAATCCCATTGACCCCCGAAGCTCCCAGTGTCCGGCTCCCGAAGAGAGCGGGCAAAAGAGTCCAGCACCGTCTGGGGTGCGATCGGATGTTCTGAGGGAGTTGGTGGGGCGAGCGGCCATCTCAGATGAACACCGTGTGCTGATGAATACGGTGATGGAGAGAATCTCGTCCGCCGAAAGCGGATTGCATGAAGCTTTTATGAGTCTGCTGATAGGCTTTGAGGTATGTAAAATAATGTATGATAGTCCTGCACATGCTAGGTGTGCCATGTGTAGATAGTAGCCCCTGAGACTCTGGTTGTACTCGGAAACGACGACGAATAGAGGATCATATTCCCAGGTAATAACCATACTACCTCTATGTGCAGGTGATGGAAGCTCCGGTGGCTAGCCGGACTAGCGAGTTTGCCCATTTAAAACAACAGTTGGATGCAGCAGACGCCGACATCGAGCTTGTTAACAAAAGGCTTGACGAGGCACAGGGTAAGTGTCATTATCTGGTAAACGCCACATGGTAAGAGCAGCATGATGCCAGTATCTTTAATATGTTGTGACTGCAGATGGAGCTGCCACTGTTGAAGCCTTGCGGGCAGAACTTGCCCGAGCCAAGGAACAACCGAGGTTTAGTAATGTGGCTGCTTTGAAGGCGGCCGAAGAGTTGAAAACCGAGAAGGCCGCGCATGGCGAGAGCCGAGATAAGATGGCCAAGATGGCCATAGAATTAAAAGTCGCCGCCGACCGTTGCCGGGTTCTTGAAAAGGAAAACCTAGCGAAGGCATCGGACCTTGAGAAGGCTGCTGCGACCAGAAAAGACACCCGCTCTGCTATGAGGGCGAAGAAGGAGGAGCTGCGGGAAGTCGGGGATATTGTAGCTGGGAAATCCTTTATGTTGCGGAGGAAGTTCGGAGATCCACGATATGCCTCTCTGGATCGGCTGTGGAGTTCGGAGGATGTATATATGGATTTGGCGGCGAGCGATGCTGATGCGGCCAAGTACTTCTAGGGTCAGACGGACCGTGAAGTGGACCAGCTGTTTTGGACACAATTCCATTCTCCCGAGCGTCCGCTTTCATTAACTGACCAATTAGCCGAATGGGCCGAACTAAATAGGTTGTCCGGACTCGCCATGAGGTCTGTTGTGGATCAGCTATGGCCGGAAAGGCCAAAACCGAACAGCTATTTCAGCTTGGTGCATCAGCTCCTTGACGTGGTGCCGCGCATTAATGCGATGAAGAGGTCGGCATGCATAGAGGGCTCACGGATGGCCTTCGCCCGTGTTAAAGCATACTGGGCGGAGATGGATGCTACCACTGTTGCAGCGCGGGATTCGGCCATAGGTCGAATGGCTGCTGAGCACTACTTTGAAGAAGTTCTTGAGGGTGCTCGTTTGATAGAGACCCAGTGCTCAAAAAATATTATGTTTGAGTGATATGTAATCTCATTGTAAGCGAAATGCTTTCATAAATTTTTATAAGGCTATTTTTATACTTTTGCCTGAAAGTAATATGATGCCTCCTGGTCGGCCGTTTATGTATACATGTGTATAACCTGAAAGATTGCAGCCGTCGGCTTCAACCCCCACGCATATAATGCGGAGGTGCTCGCAAAAAACATGCGTTCACACTTAACCCAACGTCTTAGTCCTATTAAGGAGGTGATAGCGGAGCGAGCGAGGCAACCGGACTATAATGCTTTAGCACTTTCACTTAGCCATAGGAGTTTGACAGTGGGGCAACTAGATAGCCCCTGGTGGCTCCGCACTCTCCCGATCCCGGGGTGCGTACATGCTTGGCCGGATAATGGCCCTTCGTTAAGGCAGAGGAATTGTAACATTCCAACAGGTCATGGAGTGGTTGACCAGCCTCACGCTATATCATGACAGTCAGTTTTCGGCTTTCTCTACTGAGGTGCTTGTCTAGATGAACCAGTGCACAATCACAGTAGTTATCCTAGTGCTACCTTAGCCGGTAAAGCGGAACGTAAGGCACCAAAACACAGGAGCCGGGCAAACCCATTTGACCAAAGACAATGATTCGGAGCTGATGCATATAAGGCCAAACTCGCGACGCCGAACACTCCCTAAGGTATTCGGTATTTGTGGTATAAACCGGGCCTAAATAATGGCCTTTGTAAGAAGCCCCTTGTGTCTAGGTATGTGCATTGTTCTGGCATGGCCACATGCCAAGAAGTCAGCATCCTTCTCAACGGTGGATATGTATCAACAAGAGACAGTAAAAAAGGTTTACGCAGGGTCTTAATCTAAAAAGAATTCTTGGAGCGGGTCCCTGCTGCACGTCTGCGCCTGTGTCTCCGTTGTGCCGTATCCTGGACGGGTGTAGCACGATGATCATCTGTAAAAGAGAGGAATTTAGGTGAAAAAGTTGTCGTGCAAAAAGATAGTTTTTAAAGAAACCATGTATAATTCAAGATGAGAAAAGATTGCCACTTGTCTGCGCGTGTTGAGCCCCTTGTATTGACAAATAGGGGTGTGACCACTTATTCGATATAAATAGCGGCGCCATACTTGATTAGTTGTCTCTGAGGTCTTGACGACCTATTGGATGCTTTCGCTGGTCCAGGCGCCCTTAGTGTGCGGCTGCCAGGGCAGCCGCACTCTCTTCGGCGCACAGATATCACTTGATATTTTCGTTCACTGAAATGATGCCACGTGGACCGGGCATCTTGAGTGTGAGGGAGGCGTAGTGTGGTATTGCATTAAAGCGAGCGAAAGCTTCGCGTCCGAGCAGTGCTTGATAGCCACTTTGGAACGGAGCGATGTGGAAGGTTAGATGCTCGCGACGGAAGTTATCGGGGGAGCCGAATATAACTTGTATTAGGAGGGAGCCTGTACAACGAGCCCCTGGGCCTGGCGTTACTCCTTTAAAGGTAGTATTGCTATGGCGAATTTTTGTTGGGTCTAACCCCATCCCGCGGATTGTATCCTGATATATTAGGTTTAGATTGCTACCACCGTCCATCAAGACTCGTGTGAAGTGATATCCGCCAATTACTGGGTCTAATACCAGGGCAGCCCATCCTGTGCGTCGGATACTTGCTGAGTAATCGCGATGGTCGAAAGTGATCGGTTGAGACGACCAGTGGCAGGACTTCGCGGTGACAGGCACTTGGGTATATTTTCCTGGGAGTGCCGCGTTGTTTTTTCCCTTGATCACGTGTAACACGTTTACTGTTTTGACTTCTGGTGGAAATTTCTTTTGTTCCCCAGTGTCTTGCTTGGGAGGCTCGTCCTTGTCTGCACTTGGTGTATCCTCCCCCTTGTGTACGGCGTTGAGCTTGCCGGACTGCTTGAAGACCCAACATTCTCTGTGGGTATGATTAGCAGGTTTACCAGGGGTACTATGGATCTGACATACTTGGTCCAGAATTTTGTTGAGGCTGGACAGTTCGTCCCTGGTGCCTTTAGAGGGCGGCTTTTGCTGACCTGGCCGAGAGCTTTTGAATCCGGCGTTTACTACCATGCCCTTCGTGCTATCTTCTTTATTCCGGCATTTGTTATTGCTGTTGCGCCGTGATTTCCCGTTTCCATCTCTAACTTCAGATGTACTAGGGTCGCTGGTGCTGCATCTGGCTAGCCGGCTGTCCTCACCCGCGCAAAAGCGGGTCATGAGGCTTGTTAATGCGACCATCGTTCTCGGCTTATTTTGGCCGAGGTGTCTGGCGAGCCATTCGTCACGGACGCTATGCTTAAAAGCTGCCAAGGCTTCAGCGTCCGGACAGTCGACAATCTGATTCTTTTTAGTAAGAAACCTGTTCCAAAGCTTTCGGGCTGACTCTCCGGGCTGTTGAGTTATATGACTCAAATCGTCCGCATCCGGGGGTCGGACATAAGTCCCTTGAAAATTTTCCCGAAAGGCGTCTTCGAGCTCTTCCCAACTTCCAATGGAGCTTTCGGGGAGGCCTTTAAGCCAGTGACGAGCTGGCCCTTTGAGCTTGAGGGGTAAGTACTTGATGGCGTGGAGATCATCTCCTCGAGCCATATGGATATGAAGGATGTAGTCCTCAATCCAGACCCCAGGGTCTGTTGTTCCATCGTATGTCTCTATGTTTATGGGTTTGAATCCCTCTGGAAATTCATGGTCCAGCACCTCATCGGTGAAACATAGGGGATGTGCGGCACCCCTGTAGCTAGGTGTACCGCGTTGTTCGGATGTTTGTTGTGTTGCATTGTATGCTGGGGCACGCTTGCGTGGTCTATAGATGGATCTTGTTGTGCCGTCCTTTGGGTGCGAGCCCTCACATGGGTCGCGTGTTGTATTGTGAGTGGCGTTGTATGCCGCTCTGTGTTGGTAGAGGGGTCGTCTATCCGGCCAGGTGGCTGCTTTGATATTTGGTTGTGGGGGGTCTGAGGCCTCCTCATCGAATTCAGGTTGCAGCTTCCGCATTAGGTAGCTCTTGGAGGGGCGATTGTCGCCGTACCTCACTGCTGTGTTGAGTATTTTACTCCATCTGATTTGGAGTGTGTCTTGCGCAGCCTTGAGCCTTTGCTTCTGCTTTTTAAGACTCCTCGCGGTGGCAACAAGCCTTTTACGGGCGTTCTGCTGCTCCGGGTGCCTGTCCGGCGTTATGTCGTCCGGACTATTATCCTTGATAGAATTTGTTTGTTCGGTTTGATTATCCGGATTGCCGTTGTCCGGCAGCGGTTCGCCCTGCTCCAGCGCTGGGTCTGTGTGATCGTTATTTTTGTCGAGGCGGGATTTGGGGCGGCGCTTGTGTCGCCGCTTTGACTGCTTCTCGAGGGAACAAGCCTTCGGTGCGTCCTTCCACTCCTCGTCGTCATCTTTTGGTGCGTCCACCATGTATACGTCATATGACGAGGTGGCTTTCCAGGGCCCAACTGGCGCTGGTTCTTCATTGTCTCCTTCATCGGCATCCATACCGTCGATGTCTTCGGAGTCAAAGTCGAGCATGTCAGTTAAATCGTCGACAGTGGCTACAAAGTGGGTGGTGGATGGGCTTTGAATTTATTCATCGTCCGTATCCAAACCTTGCTGACCGTAGTCCGGCCAGGGCTCTCCTGATAAAGAGAGAGACTTTAGTGTCTTCAGAATATCACTGAAAGGCGAGTGCTGAAAGATGTCCGCGGTAGTAAACTCCATGATCGGCGCCTGATCGGATTCGATCGACAGGGGCGCGGAGGGTTCGAAGTCCGGAGAGGACTCCGGCTCCTTGGAGTCACGAGTCTCGCGGAGTGTGGGGCTGGTGTTCGGCTCGATCGCTGTTGGAATCGCAGCCCCCGAGGCGGCGTCCAACCACCCATCCTCGATCGGCGCAGTTGGCTCCGAATTAAGGGTCGAAGCCGATGCGGGTGCGGCCTCCAGGGCACTGTTCGACGAAAGAGCTAGATCACGCTCATCGTGACAGTGTGGCACGCTCGTCAGTGGCTCGAATCCATCGAAGATCAAGTCCCCGCGGATGTCGGCCGTGTAGTTTAAACTTCCAAATCTGACCTGACGGCCAGGGGCATAGCTTTCGATCTGCTCCAGATGGCCAAGTGAATTGGCCCGCAGTGCGAAGCCGCCGAAGATGAAGATCTGTCCAGGGAGGTAGGTCTTTCCCTGGACCGCATTGCTATCGATGATCGTAGGAGCCATCAAGCCTAACGGCGACGATACAGAGGAACTCTCAATGAAAGCACCAATGTCGGTGTCAAAACCGGCGGATCTTGGGTAGGGGGTCCCGAACTGTGCGTCTAGGCCGGATGGTAACAGGAGACAAGGGACACGAAGTTTTACCCAGGTTCGGGCCCTCTTGATGGAGGTAAAACCCTACGTCCTGCTTGATTAATATTGATGATATGGGTAGTACAAGAGTAGATCTACCACGAGATCGGAGAGGCTAAACCCTAGAAGCTAGCCTATGGTATGATTGTTGTTCTGTATGTTGTCCTACGGACTAAAACCCTCCGGTTTATATAGACACCAGAGAGGGTTAGGGTTACACAAACTCGGTTACAATGGTAGGAGATCTACATATCCGTATCGCCAAGCTTGCCTTCCACGCCAAGGAAAGTCCCTTCCGGACATGGGACGAAGTCTTCAATCTTGTATCTTCATAGTCCAGGAGTCCGGCTGAAGGTATAGTCCGGTTTATATAGACACCAGAGAGGGTTAGGGTTACACAAACTCGGTTACAATGGTAGGAGATCTACATATCCGTATCGCCAAGCTTGCCTTCCACGCCAAGGAAAGTCCCTTCCGGACATGGGACGAAGTCTTCAATCTTGTATCTTCATAGTCCAGGAGTCCGGCTGAAGGTATAGTCCGGTTTATATAGACACCAGAGAGGGTTAGGGTTACACAAACTCGGTTACAATGGTAGGAGATCTACATATCCGTATCGCCAAGCTTGCCTTCCACGCCAAGGAAAGCCCCTTCCGGACATGGGACGAAGTCTTCAATCTTGTATCTTCATAGTCCAGGAGTCCGGCTGAAGGTATAGTCCGGCCATCCGGACACCCCCTAATCCAGGACTCCCTCAGGGTGCGAAAAGCTTACTTTCTGGGATACCCGTCGAATTTTCTGTCTTGGCAAAGGCTCTGAGTCGGACAAAATAATAGTTACCTCTTCTTCAGCTGCTTGGCTGGCCCCCGTGTCATCCTGAGCATAATCAGTGTCAATAAGGTGATTGAAAAAGGAGCCGAGGGAGTCAAGGGCTACCTCCACCTCAGAGTTGTCATCCAGTGAAAATATGCTGGAGGCGCTTGATTTCTTCTTATTTTTCTTAGTGGTTTTCTTGGCGGCTTTCTTGGCAGCCCTGGCCTTCTTGGTAGCTTCATGGTCATATTTATTTTTCCAAAAATCAGATTCAGCTTGTGAAGGTCATCAAAGGTGGAGTTAATAAAGTATTTGAATAATGAGGTAAAAGTAAGTGAGTTTGGAGACTCACATCCGGTGGCGGGTTAAGTTTGTAGAAAGGGTTCAGAACCACTTTGCTGCAATCTTCTTGATCTTCATTCAAAAGGGACTTGGTCATTTCATTGATTGCCTTGTGAGTTAAGCACACAGAGCTGTGGCGCAGTGGATCCTTTATACCACCAGTGTAAGTACACGTTAAGCTAGGACGGCGGCTCAAGGGTATGATTCACCAAGAAACCCAGCACCGAACCAAATCAATGCCAGTTAACCCATTTCCCAGCAGAGATTTAACCTTTGCAATGGTGGGAGCAAGCTTTGCACATTCGATAGTGGTAAGCTTTTTAGGAAGATGATGCTTTGGGTCCAGGTGCTCGACACAATAACCCGACAATGGATTCTCGTCAGCCGGAGAGGTATCTTTGCAGTAAAACCATGTCTAGTTCCAATCTTTTGGGTGACTTGGCAAGTAAGCATAGGGGAATATGGCGTCTCTTCTTCGTTGAATTGAGATTGCGCTAAGTTCCAAACTGGGTCCGTTCATGAACTCATTTTGGCAGTTCAAATAAAAATATTCTCTAAAATGTTCAACACTTGGCTCCTCTTGAAGGTATACTTCGCAGAAGACTTGAAAGTTGCAGATGTTTGAGACAAAATTGGGTATGATGTCTTGCGAATGGAGTTGAAAGAAGTGCAAGACATCTCAGAAAAATTTAGAGCCGGGCGGTGAGAAGCCCCGGTTCAGGTGGTCAGTGAAAACAATGACCTCATCATCTTTTGGTTGAGGTCTTTCTTCGCCTGGATTGGGGGTGCGCCAATGCATGACATTTTTTGCTGGTAAATAGTCGGTTTTGACAAAATCTTTGAGAGTGTCTTCGGTAACAATGGACTTAACCCAGTAACATGAAGTGATTGTCTTTGGCGGCATTGTGAAGAGAGAAGCCTAAAGGAAAGAATTTTTTTGCCACGTTAAGTTGATTCATTAAGTCGGAAGTAAAAAATCTACAGTATATATTCCGAATGGCGGCTTAAATGGGGCCTAATGATATATGGATAATTATAACTGGTGATGTAAGCCGCCGTGATAGCAATGGTACTCAACATCTATCAGGAGCAATTTTACTAAGTGTTGGGACAAACAAGTTTCATAGATTGGAGCTATAAGATTGGATCTGCAGTTGTTCAGAGAAATGAGATACAATCTAAACCTAAGGTGGCGGCAGCAGAAAAGTGGGGATGCCCAGATGAGATCTGTTGCAATAAGGGTATATTTTGATATTAAAAAACAAGTGTTAAACTATTACTACACAAGATCTGTGTTGTTTTCAGATCAAAACTATGCAATCTAGGAAAGAGAAGGAGGAACAATGATGAACGCCGACGAACAGGGAAACCCTAAGGCAGATTTATTAAGAGGAAAAGTGAATGCTTACCAAAGCTGATGAACAGCGGAGGGGCGCTGTGGCGTTTTGGTTCATTCAGGGTGATGCAGCAGCCGGAGTTGAAGTAGTGAATGAAGATCGACGGCGGCGGAGCTCGGGCGCACTGGAGCGTTGCGAGGAAGAAGATGAAGATGAGAAGGCAAAAGGGGGAGAGTAAAAATAGGACCCGTGGCCCTGTTTATAAGGCTAGAAGGATAAGTGGCATGCGTGGGAATCGAGGATACAAGAAAATGGATATGTGATGGCGTGAGCGCCTCGATTTTTGGATGTTCATTAAAAGAGAAGATTTATTAAGATTTGGGCCGTATATAATATTAATAGTAGGTGATGTCACGGTGGGGTACCGCAATCTCAGGATATGACATCATGGCGAGTTACAATATCTCACAAGAAGATGAAGAAGGATTTTTTTCTAAATGTTGAAGATTGACATGAATAAGTTCAAATCAACCTAGGGCCTAATGTTGGGGATATGACTATTGGATATGACCCGCCCAGGAGGAGCCGGTTTATCCCAATGGCGGTTCATAAACCAAGCCCATGAATATGTTGAAGATGGCGGTTCATGTAGTAGGCTTGTTAAAGGGCCCAAAAACCAAAGATGGCTTAAGGCACGTAAGTGTAAACTGCCATGTATATGTGACTTGTATTATAAGGCATGTAAGATAAGTCACCGGGCCTGACACGTTTTTATGAGCCGGCCGGGACTCTGTAAGCCGCGGGGCGTCAACGCGTGTATTTAAGGGGACGACCCGGCAGCGGCTTAGGGTAAGAGACAACAGATCGAAAGCCAGGCTAAGCATATTCGCTCCTTGGTAATCGAAACCCTAGCAATACCACCTCAAATTGGATTAGGCTTTTACCTTCACCGTAAGGGACTGAACCAGTATAAATTCCTCGTGTACTTTGTCCCGCTTTAACCCCTTTAAGCTAATTACATCACAATGGCTCCACAACTAAGTCCTTCCACTAGGACATCTGCCATGACAATTCCCCGACAGTTACCGTTACTGTTGCCACTATTATCAAAACTATCATACTACTTTGCTACCGATCACTTTGCTGCAGATAATTAATCTCCAGGTGTGGTTGAACTGACAACTCAGCAGCTAATAAATTCAAATATTCTTTGGCTCCCCTTGTGTCGAATCTATAAATTTGGGTTGAATACTGTACCCTCGAAAACTGTTGCGGTCCCCTATACTTGTGGGTTATCAAAGATCTATAGGGATAGATCGAGACGCTTAATAGGACTTTCACAAAGCACATACCTTGGCAATTTTTTTTGAAGAAGTTCAAAATAGATCAGTCAAATAAAGGGTTCTTGTCTTTGTTGCAAGGTGTGAAGTTGAGTAAGACTCAAAACCCGACCACGGCAGAAGATAGAGAGAGAATGAAAGTCATTCCCTATGCCTCAGCCATATAGGTTCTATAAAGTATGCCATTTGTGTACCAGACCTATTGTATACCTTGCCATGAATTTCGCAAAGGGGGTACAATAGTGATCTAGGAGTAGATCACTGGACAGCGGTCAAAATTATCCTTAGGTACCTAAAGAGGACTACGGAAATGTTTCTCGGTTATGGAGGCGATAAAGAGTTTGTCGTGAAGGGTTACGTCGATGCAGGCTTTGACACCGATTCAGATGACTCTTAGTCTCATTCTGAATACATATTGAAAGTCGGAGCAATTAGATAGAGTAGCTTGATGCAGAGGATTATATACATAGAAATTTTCAAAATACATACGGATCTGAATGTGGCAGACCCGTTCAAAAGCAAAACATGATCCCAACTTATTACTCTTTGGGTGTTAATCACATGGCGATGTGAACTAGATTATTGACTCTAGTAAACCCTTTGGGTATTAATCACATGGCGATGTTAACTATGGGTGTTATTCACATGGCAATGTGAACTAGATTATTGACTCTAGTGCAAGTGGGAGACTGAAGGAAATTTGCCCTACATGCAATAATAAAGTTGTTATTTTATATTTCCTTATATCATGATAAATGTTTATTATTCATGCTAGAATTGTACTAACCGGAAACTTGATACATGTGTGGATACATAGACAAAACACCGTGTCCCTAGTAAGCCTCTACTAGACTAGCTCGTTAATGAAAGATGGTTAAGTTTCCTAACCATAGACATGTGTTGTCATTTGATGAACGGGATCACATCATTAGGAGAATGATGTGATGAATAAGACCCATCCGTTAGCTTAGCATATTGATCGTTAAGTTTTATTGCTATTGCTTTCTTCATGTCAAATACATATTCCTTCGACTATGAGATTATGCAACTCCCGGATAACGAAGGAATACCTTGTGTACTATCAAACGTCACAAGTAACTAGGTGATTATAAAGATGCTCTACAGGTATCTCCAAAGGTGTTTGTTGCGTTGGCATAGATCGAGATTAGGATTTGTCACTCTGAGTATCTCGGGGCCCTCTCGGTAATACACATCATAAGAGCCTTGCAAGCAAAGTGACTAATGAGTTAGTTGTGAGATGATGTATTATGGAACGAGTAAAGAGACTTGCCCATAAGGAGATTGAACTAGGTATGAAGATACCGATGATCGAATCTCGGACAAGCAACATACCGATGACAAAGGGAATAATGTATGTTCTCATTACGGTTTCACCGATAAATATCTTCGTAGAATATGTAGGAGCCAATATGAGCATCCAGGCTCCGCTATTGGTTATTGACCAGAGAGGTGTCTCGGTCATGTCTACATAGTTCTCGAACCCGTAGGGTCCACATGCTTAACGTTCAATGACGATTTTGTATTATATGAGTTATGTGATTTGGTGATCAAATGTTGTTCAGAGTCCCAGATGAGATCATAGACATGACGAGGAGTCTCTAAGTGGTCAAGATGTAAAGATTAATATATATATATATATATATAGGACGATACTATTCGGACACCGAAACTGTTCCGGAGGGTATCGGGTACATATCGGGTCACCGAAAGGGGTTCGGGGCACCCCGTGCAAAGATATGGGCCTTATGGGCCAAGAGAGTGAAGGAAATATGCCCTAGAGGCAATAATAAAGTTTTTGTTTATATTTCCTTATATAATGATAAATGTTTATTATTCATGATAGAATTGTATTAACAGGAAACTTAGTACATGTGTGAATACATAGACAAACAGAGTGTCCCTAGTATGCCTCTACTTGACTAGCTCGTTAATCAAGGATGGTTAAGTTTCCTAGCCATGGACCTATGTTGTCATTTGATGAACGGGATCACATCATTAGAGAATGATGTGATGGACAAGACCCATACGTTAGCTTAGCACTATGATCGTTTAGTTTATTGCTTTTGCTTTCTTCATGACTTATACATGTTCCTATGACTATGATATTATGCAAGTCCTGAATATCGGAGGAATACTTAGTGTGCTATCAAATGTCACAACGTATCTGGGTGATTATAAAGATGCTCTACAGGTGTCTCCGATGGTGTTTGTCGAGTTGGCATAGATCGAGATTAGGATTTGTCACTCCGATTGTCGGAGAGGTATCTCTGGGCCCTCTCGGTAATGCACATCACTATAAGCCTTGCAAGCAATGTCACTAAAGAGTTAGTTATGGGATGATTCATGCTACCTCTTGAGCACTGTGTTGGTTTTCCTTGAAGAGTAAAGGGTGATGCAGCAAAGTAGCGTAAGTATTTCGCTCAGTTTTTGAGAACCAAGGTATCAATCCAGTAGGAGGCCACACGCAAGTCCCTCTTACCTACACAAACAAATAAGAACCTCGCAACCAACGCGATAAAGGGGTTGTCAATCCCTTCACGGTCACTTACGAGAGTGAGATCTGATAGAGATGATAAAATAATATTTTTGGTATTTTTAAGATAAATATTAAAAGTAAAGATTGCAAAATAAAAGCTAATAGAAATAGCTTGTTGACGGAAGCTTAATATGATGGAGAATAGACCCGGGGGCCATAGGTTTCACTAGTCTCTTCTCTCAAGAGAGCATAAGTATTACTGTGGGTGAACAAATTATTGTTGAGCAATTGATAGAAAAGCGAATAATTATGAGAATATCTAGGCATGATCATGTATATAGGCATCGTGTCCATGACAGGTAGACCGACTCCTGCCTGCATCTACTACTATTACTCCACACATCGACCGCTATCCAGCATGCATCTAGAGTATTGAGTTCATAAGAACAAAGTAACACATTAGGTAAAATGACATGATGTAGAGGGATAAACTCAAGCAATATGATATAAACCCCATCTTTTTATCCTCGATGGCAACAATACAATACGTGTCGTTTCCCTTTCTGTCACTGGGATCGAGAACCGCAAGATTGAACCAAAAGCTAAGCACTTCTCCCATTGCAAGAAAGATCAATCTAGTAGGCAAACCAAACTGATAATTCGAAGATACTTGCAAAGATAACCAATCATACATAAAAGATTTCAGAGAAGAATCAAATATGTTTCATAGATAGACTTGATCATAAACCCACAATTCATCGGATCTCGACAAACACACCGCAAAAAGAGTTACATCAAATAGATCTCCAAGAAGATCGAGGAGAACTTTTTATTGAGATTCAAAGAGAGAGAAGAAGCCATCTAGCTAATAACTATGGACCCAAAGGTCTGAAGTAAACTACTCACACATCACCGGAGAGGCCATGGAATTGATGTAGAGGCCCTACGTGATCATTGCCCCCTCCGGTGGAGATCCAGAAAAGGCCCCAAGATGGGATCTCTTGGGTACAGAAGGTTGCGGCGGTGGAAATAGGATTTCGTGGTGCTCCTGGATATTCTTAGGGTATATGAGTATATATAGGAGGAAGAAGTAGGTTGGTTGAGCCACGAGGGGCCCACGAGGGGGGAGGGCGTGCCCAGTGGGTAGGCGCGCCCCCTGCCTCGTGGACTCTTCGTTTGTTTCTTGACGTCCACTCCAAGTCCTCTGGATCACGTTTGTTCCAAAAATCACGTTCCCGAAGGTTTCATTCCGTTTGGATTCCGTTTGATATTCCTTTTCTGTGAAACGCTAAAATAGGCAAAAAAAACAACAATTTGCACTGGGCCTTGGGTTAATAGGTTAGTCCCAAAAATAATATAAAAGTGTAAAATAAAGCCCATTAACATCCAAAGCAGATAATATAATAGCATGGAACTATAAAAAATTATAGATACGTTGGAGACGTATCAATGCATTACGGTACGACTAAAGAGACTTGTCGGTAATGAGACTGAACTAGGTATGATGATACCGATGATCGAATCTGACATACCGATGACAAAGGGAACAACGTATGTTGTTATGTGCTTTGACCGATAAAGATCTTTATAGAGTATGTAGCAGCCAATATGAGCATCCAGGTTCTGCTATTGGTTATTGACCGGAGATATGTCTCGGTCATGTCTACATAGTTCTCGAACCCGTAGGGTCTGCACGCTTAACGTTCGAAGACGATTTGTATTATGAGTTATGTGATTTGATGACCGAAGTTTGTTCGGAGTCTCAGATGAGATCACGGACATGACGAGGAGTCTCGAAATGGTCGAGATGTAAAGATCGATATATTGGAAGGCTATATTTGCACATCGGAAAGGTTCTGAGTGGTTTAGGTATTTTTCGAAGTACCGAAGAGTTACGGGAATTTGTCGGGGGAAGTATTGGGCCTTCATGAGCCTTAGTGGAAAGGAGAGAAGGGCCACAAGGGGAGGCCGCCCCCCCATGGGCTAGTCCGAATTGGACTAGAGAGGGGGCGGCGCCCCCCTCTTTCCTTCTCCCTCTTCTCTCCTTCCTTGTTCTCCTACTTGGACTAGGAAAGGGGGAAACCTACTCCTACTAGAAGTAGGAATCTCCCCTTTTGGTGCGCCCCTTGTGGCCGGCCCTCCTCCTCCTCCCCTCCTTTATATACGGGGGAGGGGCACCCCATAGACACACAAGTTGATCTTTAGCCGTGTGCGGTGCCCCCCTCCACAGTTTTCCACCTCGGTCATATTGTCGTAGTGCTTAGGCGAAGCCCTACGTCGGTAACTTCATCATCACCGTCACCAAGCCATCGTGCTGACGAAACTCTCCCTCGGCCTCAGCTGGATCTAGAGTTCGAGGGACATCTAAATAAATGTTCACTTTGTCCGCAATATTATTAGAGGACCGTGAAAAATTATTTCAGGATTTTTGGAGTCCATTTAGTATTTCTTTTATTTGTTTTTCCGCATCAAGATTTATTTAAAAAAAGTGAACCGACCTATCGGGCCATGTCCGGCTAGGACTCCTGGCCCGGCTGGCTTTATAAGCCGCAGCCCGCGTTGCCTCGAGGCCCAAGCCGCGCTGCCGCCAGCCCTAACACTAGCCGTCGCCCTCGCCTCGAACCCCGCGCCGCCGCCTGCCATTGCCGGATCTCACCGTTGACTTCGCCGTTGACCCCGCCGGTCGGTGTTCTTCGGTAAACCCCGGTTTTCTTTGTTTTTCGAAAAAAACCTAGATCGGTTTTATTTTCTAGATCGGTTTTTCTTCGGTTTAATTAAATAGCGGACGTTTGTCCGTATGTTCGTTTTAACGAACGCTGTTCATCTGTTAGCCGCACACAGTGAACGTTCGTTCGTTAGCCTATTCGTCAGTTTTCTTTTTCCAGGGTTTTTCCACGATTATTTTCGATCGCGATTTCTGCCCTAATCTTCGTTCTAGTATATCTTTTCGCTCCTTTATCCGAATCAGGTGAAACAAGCGTCTAGATCTTTGTCTCGAAGCCCTCTTTCTGTTTAACCAACTTGAACATGCTTTTGGTACTGTAAAATTTGACTTTAGTCCAGATTAGTTATCGGATCTTGTTTCTTTCGTAGTTTGAGTTTCGTTGCTCTGTTTGATTTGATTCTTTTTGCAAACGGGAGTTCTTCAGTTGAAATTTCTGGTTATATCTTCTTATTTGAGTTTTACCCAGGCATATTTGCTTGAGTGCCTATGTATGCTATTGTTTGTTTGCGATAGAATACCCGGAGTGCGATGCATGCTACTACGAATCTCTAGGTTTTGCGGATCGTCAGCAATGCAGGTAACACATTGATCATACCCTTTTATTACCCAGTTTTTATTCATTAGTTTCAACTCTCACACGCTGCATGAGTAGGATCTCTTAATATGTGGGTTTGGGAAGTAGATGACGAGGTAGAACCTATTACCCTTTTATTATCAAACCCCTTGGGAGTTACTTCTACACTATGCTTATATTGCTATGCTATGCTCGTAGACGTGGATTGGGTTTGAGTGAATCCATGACAGATGTGAGATTGTTAATTAATGGTTCAACTTAAGGTGGCAACTTTAATACACATCTGGGTGGATTGCTTGTGGGCACCTGGAGAATCCAGTGTTGTCCTAGCATATCCCGGAGTACCCGTGTCATCATCCTACGGTCCGCCACCCGGGCTCAAAGGGATCATAAGATTATTTATGCTAGAAACTTCCGTGTGCAGCCACAAGCCATTATGGGCTCTGGCATAGTTGAGTATGTTGTGTGACCTCTTCCAGTGGTAGACTAGCATATGTAGGGGATGTAGGTTGGTATGGTCTACCCGGGGTTAGATTTAATGCTTCTGAAAGACTGTGTCTCGGTCATCCGTTTCTCAAACACCATGTAGTGCGAGAAATCCAACGGAGGAGATCGAGTCTTATGGGGAGAAGTGCGCAAACCTCTACAAAGTGTACAAACTAATCATGGTTAGTTGTGTCCCCGGCTATGGACATCTTGAGTATCTGGTACTTGAATTATTGATTTGATCTCATCACTCTAAATTAATTTGTTGGGTTGATAATTACTTATAATTGGGGATTGAGTTGGAGGAACCTTCTCAATGTTGTTTCAACTACCATGATAGTTACCTAAAATATATTCCTTTGTTGTAGGGAAAAAATGGCTTTTCGCAAAACAATATAACCATAGAGCCTCCCCAGCCATACATGCATGTAGTGATAGCCTTTATCTGTTCATTGCTCTATTGTGTTATTTGCCAGCATATTCCTTGTGCTGACCCGTTTTGGGCTGCAACATATCATGTTGCAGACTTTTCAGAGGACGAGTAAGATGCCATAGTCATTTGTCGTGCACTCAGCTATGCCGTTGGAGTTGATGGACTCTCTTTATCTTCCAAGCCTTCCGCTGTTATCTTATTTAGATGGCCTTAAGCCATATTTATTGTAATAAGTTCTCTTTTGAGACATTCGATGTAATAAGTGTGTGATTGCTACTCTGTTATAAATCCTTCGAGTACTGTGTGTGTCAGCATTACCGATCCAGGGATGACACTGAAGCACAGAGACTTGACCGTCTAAGGTCGGGTCGCTACACCATGGGTTAATAGGTTTGTCCCAAAAATAATATAAAAGTGTAAAATAAAGCCCATTAACATCCAAAACAGATAATATAATATAATTGCATGGAACAATAAAAAATTATAGATACGTTGGAGACGTATCAAGCATCCCCAAGCTTAATTCTTGCTCGTCCTCGAGTAGGTAAATGATAAAAACAGAATTTTTGATGCGTAATGCTACCTAGCATAATTCTCAATGTAATTCTCTTTATTGTGGCATGAATATTTAGATCCGAAAGATTCAAGACAAAAGTCTAATATTGACATAAAAATAATAATACTTCAAGCATACTAACTAAGCAATTATGTCTTCTCAAAATAACATGGCAGAAGAAAGTTCATCCCTACAAAATCATATAGTTTGGTCATGCTCCATTTTCGTCACACAAGAATGCTCTCATCATGCACAACCCCGATGACAAGCCAAGCAATTGTTTCATACTATAGTAATCTCAAACTTTTTTCAAGTTTCACGCAATACATGTGTGTGAGCCGTGGATATAGCACTATGGGTGGAATAGAATATGATGATGGGGGTTATGTGGAGAAGACAAAAATGAGAAAGTCTCACAACGACGCGACTAATCAATGGGCTAGGGAGATGCCCATCAATTGATGTCAATGCAAGGAGTAGGGATTGCCATGCAACGGATGCACTAGAGCTATAAATATATGAAAGCTCAACAAAAGAAACTAAGTGGGTGTGCATCCAACTTGCTTTCTCACGAAGACCTAGGGCATTTTAGGAAGCCCATTGTTGGAATATACAAGCCAAGTTCTATAATGAAAAATTCCCACTAGTATATGAAAGTGACAAAACAAGAGAGTCTCTATCATAAAGATCATGGTGCTACTTTGAAGCACAAGTGTGGAAAAAAAGGATAGTAGCATTGCCCTTTTTTTGGGCCTTCCTTTTTTATTTGGCCTTTATCTTTTTTTATTCGGGACAATGCTCTATTGATGATGATCATCACACTTATATTTATTTACAACTCAATGATTACAACTCGATACTAGAACAAAGTATGACTCTATATGAATGCCTCCGGCGGTGTACCGGGAAGGGCAGTGAATCAAGAGTGACCTGTATGAAAAATTATGAATGGTGGCTTTGCCACAAATACGATGTCAACTACATGATCATGCAAGGCAATATGACAATGATGATGTGTGTCATGATAAATGGAACGGTGGAAAGTTGCATGGCAATATATCTCGGAATGGCTATGGAAATGTGATGACCCACAAGTATAGGGGATCTATCATAGTCCTTTCGATAAGTAAGAGTGTCGAACCCAACGAGGAGCAGAAGGAAATGATAAGCAGTTTCTAGCAAGGTATTCTCTGCAAGTACTGAAATAAGTGGTAACAGATAGTTTTGTGATAAGATAATTTGTAACGAGCAACAAGTAACAAAAGTAAATAAGGTGCAGCAAGGTGGCCCAATCCTTTTTGTAGCAAAGGACAAGCCTGGACAAACTCTTATATGATGTAAAGCGCTCCCGAGGACACATGGGAATATCATCAAGCTAGTTTTCATCACGCTCATATGATTCGCGTTCGGTACTTTGATAATTTGGTATGTGGGTGGACCGGTGCTTGGGTGCTGCCCTTACATGGAAAAACATCCCACTTATGAAACATATGGACCCAAATCAGCCCCTTACGAAGCAACGCATAAACTAGGGTTTAAGCTTCTGTCACTCTAGCAACCCATCATCTACTTATTACTTCCCAATGCCTTCCTCTAGGCCCAAACAATGATGAAGTGTCATGTAGTCGACGTTCACATAACACCACTAGAGGAGAGACAACATACATCTCATCAATATATCGAACGAATACCAAATTCACATGACTACTACTAGCAAGACTTCTCCCATGTCCTCAGTAAAAAAAGTAACTACTCACAAAGCATAAACATGTTCATAATCAGAGGGGTATTAATGTGCATATAGGATCTGAACATATGATCTTCCACCAATTAAACCAACTAGCATCAACTACAAGGAGTAATTAACACTACTAGCAACCTACTAGCACCAATCCCGGACTTGGAGACAAGAATTGGATACAAGAGATGAACTAGGGATTTGAGATGAGATGGTGCTGATGAAGATGTTGATGGAGATTGTCCCCTCCCGATGAGAGGAGCGTTGGTGATGACGATGGACATGATTTTCCCCTCCGGGGGGGAAGTTTCCCCGGCAGAACAGCCCCGCCAGAACCCTAGATTGGCTCCGCGAAGGTTCCACCTCGTGGCGGCGGAGTTTCGTCCGAGAAGATGGCTTATGCTTTTTTCCCGTCGAAAGAGTCCATATAGCAGAGGATGGTCACCGGAGGGCCACCAGGGGAGCCCACGAGGTAAGGGGGCGCGCCCAGGGGGTAGGGCGCGCCCCCCACCCTCGTGGGTAGGGTGTGTCCCCCCTGGAGAAGTTCTTGCGCTCAATGTTTTTTATTTATTTGGAAGAAATCATCTGTGAAGTTTCAGGACTTTTGGAGCTGTGCAGAATAGGTCTCTAATATTTGCTCCTTTTCCAGCCAGAATCCCAGCTGCCGACATTCTCCCTCTTTATGTAAACCTTGTAAAATAAGAGAGAATAGGCATAAGTATTGTGACATAATGTGTAATAACAGCCCATAATGCAATAAATATAGATATAAAAGCATGATGCAAAATGGACGTATCAACTCCCCCAAGCTTAGACCTCGCTTGTCCTCAAGCGAAAAGCCGAAATCGAAAAATATGTCCACATGTTTAGAGATGAAGGTGTCGATAAAAATAAAATACGGACATGAGGGCATCATGATCATTCTTAGAACATCAACTTATATAATTCTTGTCATATGATATCTTATGCTAGAGTAATAATTCAATCACAATATCAAGTATGAATCGTAAACTTCATTGAAAACTAACAAACTATAATCTCAGTCATTGAGGCAATTGCAATTTATCATAACATAGGAAAGAGTCAATGTATAAGAGCTTTTCAGCAAGTCCACATACTCAACTATCATATAGTCTTTCACAATTGCCGACACTCACGCAATACTTATGGGTATGGAGTTTTAATCGGACACAGAGAAAGATAGGGGCTTATAGTTTTGCCTCCCAACGTTTTACCTCAAGGGTAATGTCAACAGTAATAGTTCATGAAAACCCACATCCAATTAGCCATATATACCAGGATCTTTCCAACATATTGTGCTAACCAAAGGGTAAAATGTAAAAAGGAAGGGTGAAGATCACCATGACTCTTTTGCAGTAAAGGAGATAAAAGTAAAAGATAGGCCCTTCGCAGAGGGAAGCAGAGGTTGTCATGCGCTTTTATGGTTGGATGCACAAAATCCTAATGTGAAAGAACATCACTTTATATTGCCACTAGTGATATGGACCTTTATTATGCAGTCTGTCGCTTTTATTACTTCCATATCACACGATGTATAAAGCTTATTTCCTCCACACCAATCAATCATACATATTTAGAGAGCAATATTTTTATTGCTTGCACCGATGACAACTTACTTGATGGATCTTACTCAATCCATGGGTAGGTATGGTGGACTCTCATGGCAAAACTGGTTTAAGGGTGTTTGGAAGCACAAGTAGTATCTCTACTTGGTGCAATGAATTTGGCTAGCATGAGGGAGAAGGGCAAGCTCAACATGTTGGAGGATCCAAGACGATATAATTTATCTCAGATGTAAGAAAACATAACCCATTATGTTGCCTTCCTTGTCCAATGTCAACTCATTAGCATGTCATATTTTAATGAGTGCTCACAATCATAAAAGATGTCCAAGATAGTATATTTATATGTGAAGACCTCTCTTTCTTTATTACTTCCTATTAATTGCAACGATGACCAAAACTATGTTTGTCAACCCTCAATAACTTTTATTCATCATACTCTTTCTATGTGAGCTCATTAGTCTCCATAAGACTCACATGATCTCTTTTTTTCTTTTTTTCTTTCTCTTTTCCTTTATTCACTTGGGATCATGGCAAAAATAATCAAGCCCTTGACTCAACACTAATCTTTATTATATAGCTCACAAACTTGATTACATAGAAGGATAATAAAGCAAAAATCACAACTAGATCATACTAAGAACTTTTATTCTACTAGATCAAGATATTACCAAAAGGATCGAACTAAGAAAAACGGTAAAGATAAAGGTGATGGTGATACGATATGGGGCACTCCCCCAAGCTTGGCAGTCGCCAAGTGGAGTGCCCATACCAGATACTCAATTCTTCTTTGTTGGAGGAGACGGTGGTGATGTTGTTGATGGTGTAGGCTTATCGTCCTTCTTCCAAGGCATAGGCTCACCATCATAGAAGGATGACAGAGTCTCCGGGATCCTCAAATCTGCAGCCAAACTCATCCTTTTGAATCTATATTCATACTCACAGTTTTGGTTTTGCAGGTCATATATTTGAGCTTGGAGGTGCTCAATTTTCTCATGAAGCTTGAAGATGGTCTCCCCGATGTTGTCGGCATCCATCTTGTGTTTGTTGGTGAACTCTGCGATCATCATGTAGTTGGAGTTGAGTCCACGCTCCACCATCCCCTGACACTTGAAAACTTGTTGCTCCATTGCCTCGAGCCTCGTCTCCACACTTCCGGTCCCCTTTGGTCCCTCGGCATCACGTATGTGCAGCAACCCATCACGCATCTCAATGGTTTGAGGGTGTCGCTGCACCTCCGCTAGGTAAGGGTTGATGACCTTCTCGAAGAACTTGCCCTTGGGTGCACTTGGAGACGTCATGATAATCTAGATCTGTCAGAAAAACAACTTGAAACAAAGACAAGAGATTTTTGCGTGATACGGGAGTCAAAACTCCCGGGATGTTATATAATGAATTTTTACCGACCAAAATACGTGTTCTGCAAGAAAACGGAGTCCGGAGAGCACACGAGGTGCCCACGAGGTAGGGGGCGCGCCCAGGGGGGTAGGGCGCGCCCACCACCCTCGTGGGGCCCTCGTGTCCTTTCCGGACTGCTGCTTATTTTTCTATTTTTCTAAATATTCCAAAAAGGAGAAATATTGCCTTAAAAACTGTTTTGGAGTCGGTTTACTTACCGTACCACATACCTATTCCTTTTAGGAGTCTGAAATGTTTCGGAAAGTGTCCTTTATGTACTCCTCCGGGGTTATGGTTTCAATAACATTGGTTTCAACATTTATGGGATTACCTAAGATATAATGTTTGACTCTTTGACCATTTACCACCTTCGAATTTGTGCCTTTGAAGTTGATTTTTATGGCACCGGAATGGTAGACCTCCTCGATAATGTAGGGACCTTCCCATTTAGAGAGAAGTTTTCCTGCAAAAAATCTTAAACGAGAGTTGTATAGCAATACATAATCACCTACATTAAACTCGCGCTTTTGTATTATTTTATCATGCCACCTTTTAACCTTTTCTTTAAACAACTTGGCATTTTCGTAGGCTTGGGTTCTCCATTCATCAAGTGAATTAATATCAAATAACCTCTTCTCACCGGCAAGTTTAAAATCATAATTTAGTTCTTTAATAGCCCAATAAGCCTTGTGTTCTAGCTCGAGAGGTAAGTGACATGCTTTTCCATAGACCATTTTATACGGAAACATACCCACCATTTTATACGGAAACATACCCATAGGATTTTTATATGCAGTTCTATAGGCCCATAATGCATCATCAAGTTTCTTGGACCAATTCTTTCTGGACCTATTAACAGTCTTTTGCAAAATTAATTTGAGTTCTCTATTACTCAATTCTACTTGACCACTAGACTGAGGGTGATAAGGGGATGCAATTCTATGATTAACATAATATTTATCAAGCATTTTACGGAAAGCACCATGAATAAAATGTGAACCACCATCAGTCATTAAATATCTAGGGACTCCAAACCTTGGAAAGATAACTTCTTTAAGCATTTTAATAGAAGTGTTATGATCAGCACTACTAGTTGGAATAGCTTCTACCCACTTAGTAACGTAATCAATAGCAACTAAAATATGTTTATAACCATTAGAGGAAGGAAAAGGTCCCATATAGTCAAAGCCCCAAACATCGAATGGTTCAATAACAAGTGAATCATTCATAGGCATTTCTTGGCGTCTACTAATATTACCAATTCTTTGACATTCATCACAAGATAAGACAAACTTATAGGCATCCTTGAAGAGAGTAGGCCAATAAAAACCAGATTGTATTACCTTATGTGTGGTTCTATCTCCAGCATGGTGCCCTCCATAAGCTTCGGAGTGACACTTGCGTAGGATCTGTTCCTGTTCATGCTCAGGTACATAACGTCTAATAACACCATCTACTCCTTCTTTATAAATATGTGGGTCATCCCAAAAGTAATGCCTCAAATCATAGAACTTTTTCTTTTGCTAGTATGTGAAACTAGGTGGTATAAACTTAGCAACAATGTAATTAGCATAATCAGCATACGATAGTGCAGTATGAGAAGCATTTATGACATTTAATTGCTCATCAGGAAAGCTATCATCAATAGGTAGTGGGTCGTCAAGGACATTTTCTAACCTAGACAAGTTGTCTGCAACGGGGTTCTCGGCTCCTTTTCTATCAACAATATGTAAATCAAATTCTTGAAGCAAGAGAACCCATCTAATAAGTCTAGGTTTAGCATTTTTCTTTTCCATAAGATATTTAATAGCAGCATGATCAGTCTG